>NC_138787.1:14838140-15272818 GCF_965178545.1 Coloeus monedula
AGTAGTAAGTCAAATGGGAAAAAAAATTCATGCCATTTTGTGAATTAAATCAACCACCAAAATCCAACCTGCAGTTTTATTTAATAATTTTCTCACTAGAATGATGGCAAAACACTCCAAGAGCCACATACAATAAGTGAGGAACTGGAAGTAGTAAAACTCATACCCGTAATAAATCCTGAGTGTGTCTAGAAGAAACTGCACACCATACTTCTTTCTGAAGAGTCTTCTACTGTCTTTGATGATTGTAGAAAGATACTGTATATGTCCTGCAATATAAAGTTTTCTTTTAGAACCAAGATAAAGATTTGTGTCAAGTGAAGAATCTTATGTCTTCACACAGTTGCCCAAATCCAAGAGCTCACCAATTCTGAAGGGAAAGTCACCACTGTTCCAGATACTGAAGTCAAAAAGTAAGTGTTGGTACATCTGTTGCAAAAGCTGTGTGTTCTTTTCTACTGAGACTTGCTCTATCAACAACTGTACAGCCATCAGTACATTCACATCCATTAAGATTCTTGGCACCTTGCAAAATGACAACAGGTGTTAGCACTCAAAATACTGAATGTCCTAATAAAATTTTATTTTTAAAAATGGAAGTTTCTTTTATCTTCTACAGCAATGTCTGCTCCATTAAAGCAATACAAGAAACACAAAAGTAGTCTAGTTTGAATAACCACACAACTCAGAATCTGTATAAAAAAAGCAGAACATGGTAAAAAAAGAAACATTGTATTTCACTTTGCAGATAATGGCCAACTGCTCACACCTTTTTGCTTTCAGAAACACAAGAAAGAAAAGTACTTACTAAGGAGGCCTTTAAAGACCCTGGCATCCTCACTACGCTTCAAAATAATCAGGACCTCATCCACAAAATCCATTATGAAAGGATGTTTCTCAAATTTTCTCACCTTCTGTAACAAGGCTCCTAGGGTGGCAACTCCATGGGAGTGAATGAGATTTTCCTGATTAACCTGATGTCCCTGAATAAAGTGTTTTATCATCAAGATGAAAGTTGCAATTATGTTCTTCTCCAGACGTGCTTCTGCAAAACAGAACAACAGTAGCAAAAGTCTTATGGTTCAACATTGGATCACTGCATAAAAAGAGGGGAAAGAGTAAAATCAAGTGTTTATATTCTTCTTTCCTGAACTTCTCAACTCCTGTTCCTTAGCTGTAGACTGTCTTTAGATTTTTTTCCTGTGCAGAATCATAGCCATTCCATGCCTCTCCAGAACAAAGTGATCCCAGCCCTGACTTCAGTTGCTTCATCCATGGCTGCAGGTTACAAACTTCTTTTACAATCTTTTGCATATGCTGCAGTTATTTTCCCTCTGTTTCAAACAGACACTTTCTAGCCATGGTATGAAAAATAATTACAGACAGAGAGAAAAAGATCTATTTTCTTACTTCAGTCTACCATTTCATCTTTGAAACGAACAAAACAAGTTGTGTTTTCCCTTGCAAGGTCTGATTTCTCAGAGGTTTTTGTTAAGGTCAAAGTTAATTCTCAATATTAGCACAGCTTTAAAAAGAATCTATTCTTAAAGCATCCTTTCAGTTTCTTTTCATTTTAATCCAAAATGTGACTATGTATGGAAGAGGTAGGAGCCTGAAGATTTTTTTAAGAAAATAAAAGTTTGGCTAAAGGCTAAATAAATAGTACAGTTCTGAGGTGGCTGTCTCCATGTGGCTGTGTGACACAGAACTCCAGTTGTAGGAAAGCTTCTCCTATTGATATTAGTAGGTTTTACATCAAATATAATTTCTCAAAATAATCAGAACAGAAATTAAAACAATGTCATACCTTGGCACCTGTAACAGTAAATCATGAAAAGAAAAATAATGCTATTAAATATAGCTATACTTGAAATACATTATATTATTTTTATATAGTGCTGAACTCTTGGTATTCAGTATCCATGTCAGGTATCTAGGGACAGAAAGAGCCTTTCAGCTTTACATAGGTACTCTGGAAAATCCAGCACATAATAAACAGCTCTCTGTCATTCACAAAAAGACTTTTAAAATCAAGCTTAAAAATTATTTCACTTCAGCTGCACTTTCCTACCTGATGCCTTTGTGGATGGGAACACCACCCAGTCACCCTCTACAGGAGTTACTCTTTCTGGAGGCAGAGTTCCCCTTTCAGACTTCTCATGCATCTGTCCACCAAGAAAGCTGATCTGTTCCAGCAATGGAAACAGCACATTTATTCCACCAATGCAATTGATCATATCCTGAATCAAGAGAAAAGGCAGGATAAACATCACCAGAAGTAAAATCCCCTCAACAATAACAAAGATTTACTCCACATTCAGGAGTACTCACAAACCAATCAGAATGTCTCAAAGGCCACTTCAAAACTAGCTTAAAACACTGTTTAACACCAGGATTGCTCAAGTTCTGGCCATCACAATTACACATGGGCCATCCTGTCAGCTCTTGTTTTGAAAGTACATTTTTTACATTTCCTTCCTCCTCCCCCCATATAAACACTGGAAACTGAAGGATACAAAAACTTAGAAAGAATCTTCTGCTAAATATATTTGAAAAACAGGAAAAACATTTTTCTGATTTTTAAGTTACTTGCAGCAAGCAGTAAGAGAAGACTGTAAGATTATACAGACCTCTGGTTTAACAACCTTCCTGCAAGATTTCAACTTCAGGCAGTTAAAAAATAATACAATTTTATTTTGTTTTTTAAAATAACTCTACACATACATCAATTCTAAGCCTCTCCTTAAAATTCAAGTCTCCAAAGTTTCCTTTTTCCTCCTCCTCCTCACAAGCAGAGATAGCACAAGACAGTCCCTGGAGGTGTTTAAGGACAGACTGGATGTAGCACTTAGTGCCACAGTCTAGTTGACAAGATGGTGTTCAGACACAGGTTGGACTTGACGACCTCAGAGGACTTTTCCTATTTACTTGATTCTGGATTCTGTTATTCAAACAATGCTTCTTGTGGTAAGGGATAATATATTCAAATCACAAGATTTCTAGAAGTGATTCACAACCACTTCAAATCAATTCAAAATCAAGATCCTAGCAAGCTACTCAGAGACACCTACTCATTTCCCCAGCTTCATCCAACGATGATCATTGTGGAGTACAAGTACCCATTACTGGGCAAAGAGGACAAATTGAAGTATTTTAAAACTATTCATATCACAGCAAAATTAACCATTAAGTGTCTGAATTTTTCTTAGCATTAGTCTCTGCAAGTGATTGTAGAGATATGCATGGTGGATATGTACAGTGTAGCTCCAACATTTCCTTATTAATTAGTTTGCCAGTACAATCAATTGTTCACTGTTCTTGAAAAAAAAGCAGGTCTTTTTTATCTGTTCATACATTTACCCCAAGATTAAAAAATGTGGTATTCTACTGACTACTCACAAGTGTTAACATAACCCTACTAAACTTAACCTAACTTGGGAGTTTATGACTGCAAGAAAACCATGAAAGAATTCCCTAGAGATGACAAAATGCTCTCAATACACAACGTGCATTCAACATTATGAAGAACAGTTAGCTACCACAAAGTATCTTCATGTACTGTGACAGTAAGAGCAGTGGCCCTCGTAAGTCCTCAATAAATGTAATGTAAATGCAACATTGCTCCAGGTACAGCATTAGCCCATTAATTCTCAGTACAAAAACATGCTGTACCTGCTGAATATAATTTGCATTATGACAATAACTTCCATCATTCCAAAAGTTAAGTGAAAGCACACAATCACTGCCATTTTTACATCAGGTTCTGCCTCTTTACAACACTTTTACCTTGATGTCCCAGTTCACTACTTTGTTTCCAGTTAGTCTTCCATGTAAAAGATTTGCAGACAGGTCAAGACAAATTGGGTTTCTGCAGGCCTGTTAAACAAATGAAGAAGCCATGATATCATTTATGAAACAAGTTACAGATGCTTGAACACAAGATTTTGTGCCAGTGTGTTGATATTAAAGTATTTAAACAACGTGAAACCCCTAGAATATATGTTATTTTAGATTTGACATTCTCTATTGTACAAGATAATTCCATGCTTTTGCCTAACATGAACAAAACCTACTGTCTCTGCACAAGACTACAGTTTAAGAAAGCTCTCACTGCTCCTTATCTTCCCATGAAAACCACAGTGCAAACACTGAAAATACACACTGTGTAGTTGAACAGAAATGATGTCCTGTTTCATACCTTTGGTGTATAATGAAGCAGCACCTTACTGGGGAGGTCTGCTACTTCAGCTTCTTGAGACTTCCATGGAGTTAAACAGTTTGGACCTAAAAAAAAAAGGTATATAAAATTATATAGTATATATTTAAGAGTCCACTGGATATTAATGTTGCCCTTTACAAATTTTATACCACCAAACTTGTAGGAAGAACAAACAAGTCTGAACCATATCTATTTGAGACATGTTTTGAAGTAGAGTCCCTGTGACTTCAATCATTCATTTCAGAGGGTCTGCTTAAAAAGGAACATATTCTACAGGAAAAGCAAAACTACACAAAGAAGAGGTGTTATACATTCAAACAGCTCTAATGTTTGTCTTTACAAATACCTGTATCATATTTGTCACTCATCTCTTCATCAAGCCTAAATGCCCAGAAAATAAGTAACCTTCAAGATAGTTTTGTTCAGCACTACAAAATATATCCTTTAAATAATGCAAGTGTTTTAATGCTAATCTGTAACAACCTCAAGTCATTATGGAACTTAATACCTTTAACACTCTGAACTGTACAACATAGCTTTCAGAGTATTTTCTTTAAAATGATCGCTTAATTATTGATCTTTATGGAAAAATCCTCAAGCATAAATCACCTTTAAGTGGCCTATCAAAATAAGGGCAATACTTGAAGAGTCTCAACTACAAACACATGTAAGCAAACAGCAGCAAAAATTCAGAATTTACAAGGGAAATTATTACCTAACATTTTAATTTTGGCAGGTCTGTACATATGATAAACAGATGAGTTCATGCAAACATAATCTTTTTAAATCAAACTTTGTAACATATTTATTAAATGTTAAGCTTATTTGCTTTAAAGCCCTCTCACTTAAGTCAGCTCTGCAGTTCTTCTGGATTGTAAGTTCTTCTTTATGTGTCTGGGTAGAGCAAAGCTTAGTGGGGTCTTGTTTGTAACTCCTTCCTTTTACTTCACTAAAACCAGTACAGCCACCACTTACCTGCTAAATATAATGCTTTCACCTGAGAAGGCTGCAGTGCTTCATGGAAGATAATAACTGATCCAAGTTGGCCCTCCAAAGATGTTGGACACCCCCATTCACTGTCCTGAGTCCCTGCTGAGATCATCTTGGTGATGAACTCTGGTTTTCCAAGCACCCCACCCCAACTTCCTGTAGCAAGAATGCCCCCAAGGGATGTCCGATGGGGCATAACTGGGGAGGAAAAAGGTGGATCTGGTATCTGAGATGGAGGAGGAGTTGTTGTTCTTTGACCAGCTGAACCAATGCAGCAAGAGGCAAAAGACTGGAGAGTCACACATGGAAGACAGAAAATAAAACACATACTGTAAATTTAAGCTTTAAATCTGAAGGCTGCACCTAGCAAATCTGAACTAAATAAATGAAACCAAGAGCAACAAGTTTTGTCATGCCCTGAAAAACAAGCAATCCATCACAATAGGCCAAAAAAACAAGCATATACTTCTCATAATCAGAGAGAACACCCTTTCTCCAACTAAGAGCAATTTGGTTACCTCAACTGCTGCAAGACCTCTGGCAGGAGCACAGCCAGGAAGCACAGTGCTCCAGATACTCCTCTGTAAATACTCTTCTGGATTATATTCCAAAATACTAGCCCAGCACATCTACTACTGTACATTTTTCACATCAGTTAGTCCACTCAAATAGACGCCCTCATGGTAAGCTTACTTGCCCTATTTCTAGTTACCTTGAGATTTATAGTGCTTATTTTACAGATGGGCCAAAATCCACAGTTTTATCTTGAAATGAAAAATACACTTACTCTCATTTTTAAGTTTTATACTGATTTTACCATTACAGCATCCAACTTAACTGTTTTCTCAACATACTTAACAAATATCAAATTAGAACTTAGAAAAGATGGAAGAATGTCAGGTGTTGTAGCCCAGTTTAATATAAATTTGTTCCACAAAAGAAAGGAACAATGCTTACAAAGGGAACCAAACATGACATACACTCATTTTGATGGCTAGTGTATTTTTTTAGGCTAAATGTGTACACAACCAAAATGGTTAGATTAACTGCATGTAAAATGCTTATCCAGTTACCAAAGAAATAAGGAATAGCATATTAAGGAAACATTAAAAAATGGAAGTAAAAATAAATGAAAACACTGAAAATAACAGGGAATATACCTCACTGAGTACTGTTACACCAATCCTCCTGGCAGAGCTGCCACTTATTATGATGCCATCATAAATTCTGTCAATACGCTCAGGCAATTATTTTGAGGAAAACCCCGTGATTTAATCAATGTCATCTGGTAGAGTTTTTTGTTTTTAAACTGAGATAACTAAACAAGCATTACTTAATGGTTAGTTACACTCCAAAATGATATTCTGGACAATGTTCAAAGCTGAACATTATTAGCAATTGGCTGAACTCTCATTGCTATCTGAGAGCTCATCCTACCAGGGGCATGGCTCAGAAGGGCACTTACTTCATTCATAGCAGGGAATCGAAGCGGGGCAGAGACCTTCTGCTGTCCATTGACGTAGATATACACCAGGCTCTGACCAAAGGGCCTCTTTCCAGGCACATGAACAATAGTGATGTTGTGCTGGTTATGCAATAAAAAAATAATTAAGTCATTATTAAGAGCAGTGAAATTATTATACGAAATTATTTAACTTCATCTCTACTAAGCTGGTAAAGAAAGCACTTAAGAAAATATATCCAAAGCATCAACAAGAATATAAAACCACCTGCTGCTTCCATTTTAAAGTACTAAACGTAATGTTTACATGTAAACAGGTTTTTGAAGAGAAAGATACAGCTCTTCCATAATAATGCACATCAGTTTTCAAGTATGGGAATGTAAAAGGGTAAGGCAGAAACAGCACCACAGCTAATTTATTCATATAGCACCACAGCCACTTATGCTTGTGTTAATGTAATATAAAAAACCTCTAATGCTGTAACAAGCTTAATAAAAAATGCCTAATAACACATACATAAATTAGCTCAATCAACAACTAATCTATGTGAAAATTGCTTGCATTATTTGAGATTAAATCTGCTCTTAGGCAATAAATTATTGAAATATTATAAAATAGACTATTCATAACACAATCAAAAAAATAGAATTTTTACTTCTGACCTAACAATACAATCCTAAACAAAGTGTTTGTCAGTATCAAATCTTACCCAGAGAGAGTCAAAAAAGCAATGGTCAGGCAGCATCACTGTTGCATACTCCCTCTTCGTGCACACTGCAACCACCAATACCCCCGAGCATGTAATAAAGGCTTCAAACCCCATACCACTTCCAGTAAAAAAGCTACAGAAAGGCAAAAAGACAAAGACACATAATCAAGCACTTGCTTCACCAAAACTACCACCTAACAATACATTCATTAAGGAGAAAATCCACTCAAGTTGTTTGATGGTGGGCCAATATTTATAATGTGACTGTTACTCTTATATTAAAAAAAAAAAAAGACCAAAGAGACATTTTGTTTGCTTCTGATTGTTAGTACCCAAAAAGTTAAATTGTATCAAGAACCACTCATGTCAATATTCACTGTTTAAGCGCATGAAGGTGTCTGCTCACTGTGCTCTTACACAAATCCAGAGTTCATTACCTTTACAAAACACTGTGTGAAGGCTGTTCTGGTTTTGGGTGGGGGGTTGGATGGATTGATTTTTGGTTTTTAATGTTGTTTTGTTTAAGCAATGAACCTTAACACAATTTGGAGTTATGGATGCTTAAACCGTAGATGACAAGACATCATAACAGAGAAACGACACGGTTATTTCTGTAACAGAACCTGGCTCTGGTGACAGAAGAAAGCTCTCCTTTCCCAGATTAAGCATTAGGTACTGCCTTCAATGAAGATAAGCAGGAGTACCACATGTCACAGGGCACAGATGGCCTACATCTGAGCTGTAGGCTGTAGCAGTTACAGTAACTGTACCTATAGAGCTGCTTCCTCTTGCCGCTTTTGCCCGCCGTGCCAGGGTCCACCCGGTCCTGGTCAAGGCAGAGCCAGGCGTTGAAGGAGAATGCCGAGCCCGGCCACCTGTGGATGGCGGGCACGGCGATGCCGGCCATGCTGTGGTGCAGGTTGAAGTACTGCAGGGCGCTGGCCATGCCCTGCTTCCGAGCCATGGCCAGCAGGGCGCGCATCACCGGCACCACGTACGGGTGAGCCCCGCGGGGCTCCTCCGGCCTCAGCAGCCGCACAAGCTGGAGCAGTTCTTCCGAGCCCATGGACTGGCTCCCCAAGGAGCCCAGCAGGGCAATCAGGTTCTCTGCACACGTACAGTGGAGCGATGAGTGGGAATTGAGGGTCTCGATGATCCGGATGACCATGTTTGCATTGACACACGTGGCACGACTCTGCCTGTCAATGCAGCAGATTCGCCTCAACCAATTTGAGATGAAAATCTGCAGCTCATGTGATTCTAGTTCTGGAAGCCACTGGATGAGGAGCAATAAGGGCTGGACATTACTAATGCCTAGTATCCCAACAGCCATGTGGTCGCCTTCAACAGCCTGAAAAACAGCAGAGAACTCAGACATGAAATGCAGTAAGATAGGGCTAGAAGTACTGTTGAAAGATGCCAGCATTTCTGCATTCAAAGCAGGCACAGCTCACCATATTCATGAGTTCTTCCAGCAATTCCCGTGAGGGTTGACCCAGTGATTTTAGTACCTCATATATGTGTGCATAGCCAATCCTCTCCTTGAAGACCTCCTGAGGATAAAAATTCCAGTCTCACTAACAATTAAAATGGACAAAAATTGCTTGTCTAGTGCAGCAGGTTCTAATTCAACACAGTATTAGACACATAATAATTAGAATACAGTAATTAGAGGTTAGAAATCTGTTTTTGATAACTTGCTCATTCTACTGTCTCTAGAATGCTGCAGATGAGAAGCATTTCACTGCAGCATACAGATAAATAAAAGTTCAAAGTTGTATTTTATTAATTACCTATAAAATAACATAATTACTTTGGTATAATCCAAATGTTAATACTATCACAAAGAACAAATAGCTTCGTTTTTCATCTTTTTAGTGCAAACTATAGCATGAAATGTTTCCATTGAAAATTAGAAGTATTCAACTATTAACCTTTCAGTAAAAAATTTTTCTAGACCAGATTATAAACCACCCATCCTAAACACTTTAAAAAAATTAGAGAAGTGTTTAAAGGAAGCTTTCCTGAAAACAAATTGATTTTACAAGAAGAAAAAAAAAATTAAATCAATCAGCAAAGTTCAAATGGTAGTATCCATTTATAGTTTAATTAATAAACAGCCAACACATCATACGGAATGAATACTCTTCTCCTGGCTATACTCTGTGTTGAAATTTTTTTTTTTTTTTAAAGAATAAATCTTTCAACAGAAGTGAGGTGATTACTTAGGTAAACATGAAAAGAAAAATACACGTTGCAGTAGAAGTTCAGCTGAAAACTACTGACTCTGTGTGAATCCCAGCTAGTCCCCACCTCCAACATACAACTCTTCCCAGGCTTTCCAGAGTCTGTGGCAAAATAAGCACTTTCAGTAATGCTCTGGAGGAGCATAACTGATCCTGTTGTCTCTCCCTTAAGCTGTACTGCAAGTAGCAACAAAATCCGATGATTGCCACTCTTCCTTTACCCTCCACTGTACAGTCACATCCCTTTGCCTGTACCAAGACCAGGGAATCATTCAGCCAAGGGTTAATTCAATGAACTCTGCAATCCAGGAATAAATACAGTTTTTCCAAGGGCTTAGCTTCCAGTCAGAATCACAAACTAACCACAACATATCCATTTACCAAATCACCAGAATAACTACCAAGGAAGGGCACAGGGCAGTGGCATGACCACCATCTGGACAGCAATACTGTCCTGACTTTGTTTAAAGCCATAAAAAACTACAACACAAACTGTTGCCTGAAAATTCCTCTAAATACCCACTAAGTCTACCCCATATATCCATGGGAAAAGTAACAACTGTACCTCCTTTACAAAGGTTCCAACTACCATTATACTTAGATCTTCCAGTTTTGGTAGAAAGGTGACTCAGTGTCCAGCCATTAGACACACAAAGGGATAAGGAATGCTAATCAACTACTCCTATCTGGCATGAATGTGTGACCACAATCTGCTTATCTCCATTAGCAAGATCCATCAAGATATTGTGATAAAAGCACTAACTGGAAACAAGATCAAGAAGCTGCAAACAGCCCTCTGCATAGACACGGTTACCTTTGCAGCTGGAGACTTGTGCATTACTGCTGTGAGGGCTTGAATGGTTGATACCGCCAAGGAGTCCAGGTGTCCCTGAAACATCTGAAAGTAGCAGGTACAGAAGTCATATACAAACACGCAAAGACAGTTCAGCTCCAAAATCTGTGCTGTGCCCTCCTGCCACGAGGGAAACCAAGAGTTTGGTAACATGCTTCAAAAATCATCTCCCCACCAGTCAAAATTTCAAACCCCACAGCCTACAAGGAATTACATCACAATAGACAACTAACCACCAACTTCAAGAGGAGAGAAGCATTCGCAACACAAACTGCACCTCAAATATTCTGATGGACAAACAAGTTTTCCTCATGCGTCTAATGGACAACCTCAAGAGGGAGTGAGGGAGGAAAACAATTAGGAAATCTCTTGGAGTGTGTGTGTGTGTGTGTGTGTGTGTGTGCACTGCTGGAAAATCAGCGCCTGCAGTTCATATAAAATGACTTGTTTTCTATCCAAGGCCCTGCACACCAGTGCAGCACACACACACACCCCTGAAGTGTAAGAGATAAGTCACACCAGCACAGTTAGGTGGCTGCCTCACCCATAGCCTCATTGCATTGATTCAACACCTCTCTCTCCAATTTAAGTAATCTTTTGAGGTTTTTTTCTATAATTGTTGTTTATATTGATATTTCTATGGTGGTTTTAAGAACAAAAATGTTGGAAACTCTTTTGCATCCATCAGTAAACCTAATCAGCAACGCTGTGCAAACAAACATGCTGTTTCATCATCTCTGAAATATGATATGAACCTCAGACATATTATGAAAGTGAAATGTCAAGACTCAGAAGAGCTCTATTAGATGTGAAGAAACATTTACATGCGGTTAGAGTGTTGTGCTGTGTCCAAAAAAGCCAGTGCTATTAGTTAAAAATTACAATTTGTAAATTACCATCCCTTGTATTTAGCATTTTTTTACATTTTTAATCAGAATAAATAATTCTACTATAAAATTAATACAAAAATTTGCATTTTTTTAAACTTTCCACAGTATTTGTGAAAAGTGAAGCAACAGGCTATTCCTACCTCCCTGGTTCAGCCTGTCCATTGTTTTGTGAACATTTGTTCTTGATGACAAGCAAAGAATCAGGACACCAAACACAACCATTGAGATTCACAAACAAGGCCCCAGAATCCAAAACACCACAGTGCTGAGACAAAGAGCAAAAAAGAGGAAAAGGAGGGGAAAAAGAATCACCACCAGGTCAAGAGAATTTATTTGGATCCCATTCATGTACTTCACCTTTTCCTTAAAATAAGCGTAAGTGATGCTCATTCTATTGCCAATATCTGCAGTTTGAAGGAGATGAATAAAACAAAGGCTGAATTCAATCTGTTAATCAGGAAAATAATTTTCCAGAGCCAGGAAATGCTAATTTGTGCAGCATCCTAAGTTCATCTTGCTGCAGAAGGCTTAAGGAGGATGGTTAAGGTGAAGCACAGGAATCAATTTTCCTGTGATTGTGTCTTGACTTCAACTGAAGCAAAATACAGTTTAGGTAGGTACCTGGTCCTCATTCATTTCTGTCAGTAATTTGTTGGTAAGGTCTTTCTCACTCTTGTCTGCCACTTTATTGTTAACATTTAAAAACAGCTGTTAGAGACAAGAATAATGGAAATAATTGCATTAAACAGTTACCTGCAGCCAAATCTGTGGAGGCTGCCTTGGATTTGCATTTCACATACAAAAATAGGGGAGGAAAAAAAACAGCTTTCATACACTGGTGAGACACAACTGTCCATTAGTATTAGTCTTCTGTTAATTCTTAATATACTGAAAATTACACTGTATTTTTGCTAAAGAGTAATTACTTTTTTCCCCCAAAAAATACATGAAAATATGTAATCACTGAGACAAAGAGAAAGATTTATCTGGAATTTATACTTGTCTCTGGCTCAGCACCTGTGATTTCATTTACAATATGCAACATGACAGAGAGTTCTAAGAAATTTATTTGTAAGAAATAAAGACAAGAGTGGGGCATTAACAAGGAAATGGATACAGACGCTTCACCATTTTCCACTTATGTTTCACCCTAGGTGAAAGCTGAAGATACCTAGACAGAATATTTTCATCTTCAAACAGCACAGTAGCAGAATTTCTGGGGCACACAGTCTTTAGGACAGGAAGAAGGGCAAAATATCTCTGCCATCATCCTAAGAATCAGACAGGTGGTAAACAACTTCAAATCAAACATACACTTATACTGCATCTTCAGCTAAGGAACTGCTCTATGTTCAGTAGCTAGATTCCTTGTCAGTTCCTGAATTTGAAACTTTCAAACTCACCCAAATTCATAATCAATTGCAGCCAATTTGTGTGCCAAATTTTGCTGTAACCTAGTCAGAACTAAGATTTACCTCCTTCTGTTTTAAGATTCTATTGAGATATTAAAAAAAACCCTGACTAAAATGTTTTAGAGGTTCCTTTAAGAAAAAGGAAATACTTTCCCTTAGTGGGAAAAACCTACGCATTTGTCTTTTCCCACACATACACAGTTTTGTTCCATTATCTGCCAGGTTAGTCTCTCTGAAGAGGAACAACCTGAGAAATAGACTTCCATAAATTAGGGCAAAACAAAGGACAACATTTAAGATATTACTTTGATTTACATAGGTGTGAAAGCACATAATTAGAAACACTTTGAAAGATACATCACAGCCAAGAGCACTTAATGCAAAATAACTGTAACATGCCTCAGAGGACTGTAACATTAACAAGAATATGTACATTACACAAAAGCAAATGCAGACAATGCAAAAATAAAGAGCCCATAAAACTTTTTGTATGAGTTACTTCATTTCTCATAAGGCATGTGAAAACAAAAAACTGATTTTTTTTTCTACAATGTCTACATGATTTTAATTCTTCCATTTAAAAGCTGTTAAAAAACCCCATTTTTTTCTTTTAAGCTTTTAAGCAGACATACTGTTAGAGGTCGTTGTGCTTGCTCAAAGTCTGACCTCTGAGAGAGCTAAATAGATGAGAAAAGATCCAACACTGACAAAACAGTTTGTTAAATGACTCTCAGTACTGAATAAGCACCTCCTGATACCTCTAAATTACAGTCCCTCTTTTTGGATATCACTGGCAAAAAGCAACATTCAGATCATCAAAACTTAACCAAGCAGTTTTGAAAAGCTTTTGAGCAGATCTCTAACCCTAAAGCATAGTTAAGGAAAGACAGTTTGCCCATGAGCCTTAAAACCAGCAAATATGAAAAAAAAGGATTTACCTTTTACAAGATCATTATACTGCAAATGACTAGGAAGTATGACTAGAAATGTAGCCTTGAACACCCCAAGTTCTTGGGGATATCTATAGCAGAAATAGTAGTATGTATTTTCTTTACCCCTCCTTTCCATAGAAATTACTTGCATTTCAAGTTTGCAGAAGATCCAATACATTCCTGAGTTTCAGAGATGTGTATGGACTCTCATGCTCTCTGACAAGACGCAGAACATGCTTTTCACACACAGCTTGCTTAGGACCCCAGTAGCAATTTTCACAAATGACAGAAAAAAATCTAGAAATAGGGTCTCCACCCCCAGCTAATAAGGAGAAATCCTAATTCTACAGCTAAATCAGTCTTTGCTATTTGGCTTTGAAAAAGAATAGAGAGACAGTATATTTGGAAGTACAAATATACTGCAACACCTGTCCTGCTTCTTTCTCTCCCACTTCTCACCCTTGGGGGTATTTTGCCTGTGAGAGGCTAAAAAAGCACATTGTGTACCAAACTGGCAGCACTGATCTCTAAACAACACAGTGATATGTGAGACTGTATCCCAGGAAAAAACCTTAAAAGAACATATCTTATAACATACAGACAGGAAGAATAAAAATAAAAACAGCAAGCTGCAATAAAAAATAGAGCAGCTGTTCCTGCCTTCTTAAATTCCACCACTTGTTTATGAGAGCAGGAGCACAGCTAAGAGTCTCCATGAAGAGGTAAACATCACATTGTTGATGATTTTAGAAGAAACCAAAAAAGGAGTTTCTTATAGAGTACAAGGTTAGTACTAAAATAGGCAGAGATTCCCAAACACGGGAGGAGAATAGAAAGGTCAAATAATGTCTTTTCAGAAGGAGATAATAAAACTACAAACTATTCAAAACACTTCAAGTCAGCTGGCATTCTGCCACTGATTATAATTAAAATTAAGACATAAGCCAAACACATTTATTTTTAATACATCATTGCACTGAAATGCATTTTAATCCAAAATTCTAAATGGATTAGAAACAAATTGCACATTGTAGCTAGCATTAAATTACCCAGCATCAGAAGAGCTCAAAACAGCTGTGTCACTAACATATCAGAAAAAGAGAAACAAAATAGTGGAGAGTGTTGCATCATATCCATGTTCTTTTACACAAGGAAAAATGAAATCAGTGCAATCAGTGGAAGTTTGCAAATTTCCACCATTTGCGGTTGAGATGAAAACCCTAAATCCTATCTAGAAAAGGAAAAATTGAAGAACATTTTTAACAGCTTGAGCTCATATTTTACATCAGCCACACACAGGACTCAAATATTTTGAAACAGTTACAATGGCACACCAGCAAGGTTTTTTTTAAATGGAAAAACATTCCTCTGAAATTAGAATTCAGACCTCTGGCAGCAGTTGTTAAGTGACTTCCTAGCAATCCAGTGATAGAATATAAAAGAAATAAAACAAACCAAAAAAAAAAAAGCCACAAACCCCACAACAAAGACCCAAATAAAAAGGCTGGGGGATTGATTTTTTTCAATCAGACATACTGTTAGAGGTCACTGTGCTTTGCTCAAAGTCTGACATCTGAGAGTTTTTAACAGGCAAGAAAAGATACAGCACTGATTCAAAGATACAGCATCATAACAGATTTTGGAGACTGAGCGGGGTCTGTAAAGGTATTTTGCTCAGACTCAAAGTTAAGTATCAATTGCTTTAACCACAAGACAGACATGAGACACCTCTACTTCATTAATGATAATACAAGGCAGGTTTTGTTCAAAATATGCTGATAAGGGAAAACTTACCTTGCAGTTCTGCAACAGTCGAATGAGATGCTCAAAGCAGTTACTGTTAAGGAAAATTGCCTGCAGAACAGGCCTATCTGTGCAGTCTAACATGGCTGTGATGGTATCTATAAAATTAAAACAGAACTGACATCAAAGACAAAACACTTCCCAAATCCATCAAGCATTTTTTCCTGCACGTTCCATAATATACATCAGGGAAAAATTAGACAAATTATATGCTCTGCAATTTTGATCAAGAATGATATGCATTTTAAGAACATCTTAAATCACTGGGCCTAAAAGCTAAACATTTTGACACTGTAAAAATTACCATATAGCCTACTATATATGGAGAAAAATTCAGCTCATGAGTATCTTTGATTGTTTTGGGCTCTGTTTCAAGTCATTGCCAATTGTGAGTACATAAGCAGTATTACCTTTTTTTAAAGCACATAAACACTTGTTTCCTCACCAAGCAATTACTTTGCATTCTACAACAGCCTTATACTGTAAGCACTCTCTGTGGCTGCAGTACTGTTTCTCAGTTTTCTTGGAAGTATGGGAAAAGAAACACCTTTATTTCCTGTGCTGAACACCAAAATGGAAAAAACTCAAACCCCTGCATTCATACCCAAAGACTTATACCCAGCTCTTTCAGACTATTACTTCTGGCCAATGTTTACAACAATGCCATTTGAAAATCAAACTATCACAAAACAGCACCACATGGCTGTTTTATTACAGAACAGTCTTATTCTGCAATTACTAAGGTTCTGATAAGTGTCACTTGTTGCCTAGCAAAGTTTTTCTCTTTTAATGGAGACTTTCAGTCTATCAACCTTGACACTCTGGTTAAATGGTAGCAGTCTGATATGGTTTCTTCAGGTTTTTTTTTTAGTAAATGATTAAACAAGAAATATCTAAGAAGAAATGTTAGAAATTTTTCAGTTGCTTAGCGAAGTCAACATTTTTGCTTCAGAGTTATTGTCAAGAAATATTGAAAGGAACTGGGTACTCACTCAGCATTTGGATCTGTAGTGCTATGAATCTGCTCTCCCACTGCCTGCATCGCCTTGGATTAGGTAAGGCTGAATGGTCTGAATTAAGCAACTTGAAATAGTTCTCCAATATTGTACTTGTCTCAACTTGGCGCTGGTCAGAACTGCTGGTTAGGAGGATATGGACAACTTCTGTCAGGCACTTCAGAGTCAGCTCTGCCTTCCTGCTCACTTCCTCAGGGTTTCTGTCATCCCAGTTGTCACAGTCTGCTAAAACACGCATCAAGACTTCCATGGTGGCAGGAGATACTGCTTGAAGAGCATTCCTCTGAAACCCATTACGGCAAAAAAATTATCAAGAAAAATGAATGAATTTAGAAGAATTTAAACCACTTCAAACCAGCTGTGTCTACCTGAGACATCTGAATCATGCAATATGCATTATTATATATACTAATGCTATGTAGTTGTTAAATAAGAAACATTCTATTTGGATTATGTTGATGGCTACAGATGAAATGCATCCCATCTCATTCACTTAAATAGACTCTCTTTTACGAAGGGAATGCTTATGTAGAAAAGGAAATACAATTTAAATATGTGTTATAAAATTCTTGCAAGGCAGCCTTGATAAACTGCTAATTTGAGGCAAACCTTCACCTGAGTTTTCATTTTAGATTATGAGATTGATGATACTTTAGAACATGTGATAAGAACATAGTAATTAGCAAATGTTTGTCTGGGCCCCGAGTGCATTTCCTCACCTTTCTTCCTGGGGGCCTGACTGCATAGGCTCAGGGACAGGAAGCCAGGCTTGTGGTGAACTTTGAGAAGCTCTGTCAGGAACTCCCTGCCCTCTGTAGGGAGCTGCATTCCAGCTTTGGCTCTCAACCTTTTACCTGTCTGATCTACACTGCAGCCATGGCCATGCCTGGCCATGTCGTGACTTGAACCTGACCCACTGACCCGACTGCCCAGCTGGACCTTAGCCCTGCTTCATGGCTATGGATGGGGCTGGCAACCACGGGCCTCTTGACTGACTCCAGTTACCACTGGTAAAGCTAACCCTTGCTCTGATGTGCTGACCAGACTTCCTGGCTTGACTTTAGGCTTTATCACAACAGTCTTGTCTAGTAGGCTGGGCTGGTTGATCCTGGTTCCTGCCACCACGCCTGCTCCCATCACTCTGTCTGGGTATAGTGGGATCGCACCTTTTGCCAGTCAGGTCAACTTCTTCTGGCCATCCTGCCTAGCCTCAGCTTGACTGCCCTGATGGAGCAGAGCCTGGCTTTGCAGCTCCCTGGCAACCTTTAAAAACACTCTCTCCAAGATCATCAGATGTAGCAGCTGCTTGTGACCAGACTAAGTAGGACATTACAGAAGTCAGGCAAGAAAGTGGATGTTGGCTTTGCTGCTGCTGCTGAATACCCTCTTTTCCTCAAACCCTTTCAAAGACTTTCAACAGCTTCCAAGCTGTAAAGACCCCATGCCTCCTACTGAAAACAGCTTACTGTCAGCACTGGGAAGTAAGCTAGATCAATTTCATGCTCATGAACACAAAACTTTCATCTCTGCAGGTGGAAATCCCTAATCAAGTCACCCACATTTCTTCTTTTAAATATTACAGTAAGTTCATATGAACATGTAGCTGTTCTTAACAGCAAACTTCTACTGTTACTTGAAATCAGGACCCAGCTTTTAGCGTTTAGGTAGTATTGCACAGAACGATCCCGAAGTTCATAAGGCCAAAAGAATTAACCATCTGTAATAAATTCTTCTCATTTACAAGTTATGGAGTATTTAAAAGCCTTAAACAAGAAACAAGCATTTGGAGGTTTCAGCAACTGAAAAGTTTAGAGTATCCTTACCTGACCACCAGCCACAATAGCTCCAAAGAGGTGTAGCAGGCAACATTTTAGGCTTTCCTTGAGATGTTCACTTTCTTGAAAGCACTCTGATTAAATAAAAAGGAGATTTTCCTCAAAACAACCCCACCAACAAATGAAATAACAAAAAACCCTCCTATATTCCCTGTCATCATACAAATTAAAAAAGATTTCAACTGTATCATCTCCACTTCCTTTTACATAACTCAGACACAAACATACCAACTCCAGCATTATCAAAGTAACACAACATGACCACATTTATCAGGAATTCACAGGGCCACACCTTCAGCTCACATAAAACTTTCCATGCCAGCTTTCAGAACTATAGACATACAACTTTTGATCTTGATTCATAATGTAAAAAGAAGCCCATTTTGTCCATACTAATGAGAAACAGAAGGACGTGCTAACACACAACCAGTTACCAAGCATGACAAAGTTCAGAGAAATTTTGGCATAGAAAGTCTGATGCCATATGCAGTGCAGGTAGCTCAAAAAAACCAGTCCCTGAGTTTGCTGACTTTAAGGCAGAGTGCCAGAGAATCCTGTGCAGATCTGTAACCTTTCTAGCAGTAATCTCTTTAACAACAACTACCCTGCATCTCTCCTCTTGTCCTATCTGATAGAAATTAGTCCTAAACAGCCTCAAGAACTCTTCTTAGCAATAGATATAACCTGGATATTGTTGCTATAGCAATAACACTAGACCTAATGCAGCTGCAAGAAACTAGAAAGGATTATTTTTGGAAATACCAATTATTGGCAAGTAAGATTTCTGACTATATACTAAATGTCTAAGCCTGTTTTAAATGAAGATTGCAGAGCTGTTTTTTAAATCAGTTCTCCAAACAGAACCAAGCTTATATGATCACAGTTAGTGAGCTGGTACCACCACTCCTTGACTTAAAGCCTCTGGATCTTTGTAGAGCCTCAGGCAAATTGAAAAAAGCAGTACCTAGCAGACCATGAATAAATTGTTAGGGGTGGTAGACTGAAACCACCCTCCCTCAAATTAGTCCTGGCATGGCAGAACACTTAAGGCACATGCTCAGCAAATTCTAACTCTGTCCTTTCTACGAGTTGGCCAACAAGCAGATGAGCATCTGCCTGCTAATTAGCACACTTTTAGCTTGGTCACATTATATGATATTTAAGAGACTTAGGAGAAACCACAGTGCAATGCACTGAATGGAGAGGAGAGAACCTAGAGATGACATTTGTCAGTAGCAGCCTTTAGAGTGGGTTTCCAGTGCTCTGGCATGAAGATATGGGCATTTTACTGACATCGACAATTCAGTCTTTTTGGCAACTATCCTATTTTTTTTGTACACAGCAATGGAGTCTCAAGGAACAGGAGCTGTGACTCAAACCTAGAAGAATCAAATTCATAAATGCTACCACTCCAGGAATAGAACCTTTTCTTTCAATTTTCAGTTACAACCAAGTTAATGGATAGTTGCAAAAAGGACTGATTTCACTCCACTCCCCATCCCTCCCGCTTATTCCTGCTGCTTCAATTCTGTAGTACTAGCATTTTGGTATGTTAAACTGACAAACTACCTGGGCATCCCACATTCCTGAGATTTAAGTACAGAATATGGACATGTAAATCCTTCTTTTCCACACAAACAGTCTGTAATGGTAAGAACACATGAATTCCAAAGTAGCCATCATGATATTTAATGACTTAACCAGAGAGAAAAGTGTTTTCCAAACTCAAGGCCAAGGAGCATTCACTAGTTGAATGGCACAGAGTTTCATCTTTTCTAGCTGTTAAATCATATTAAAGAGACAGAACTGCATGAACAGTCTCCTAAGATTATTCTTCCATGAGAGTTATCAGCACAGTTACTAGAGGGATCTCACGAGCAATCACTATGCACCATAATAAATGGAAAAGTTGGCAATTCACAGAACCAACCCTATTAAACCATGTTAGGCACCAAAATAAAGTCTAGAAATAAAGAAAAAGGCTTTCAAAGATGAGCAGAAATGGAAAAATAGTGGTGCTCAGAGCAAAAAACAAGTACAAACAACAAGCAACCAAAGCAACCCACTTCATTCAGCCTCAGAAAGCAAGTAAGGGACTTTTACATTATCAGGCACGCCTAGGAGAAAATTACTTGGAGTCATTAAGTTCATTCCTCTAAAGAAGACTATTTATTAACAGGCTGTCAGTAATACTTACGGTAAAAGAAAGGGACAAACTCAACAGTGAGGGAAGCTGGTTTATACTTCTGTCTGCTCCTTTCAACTGTACTAATCAAACGTCTGCAATTACATTAAAAAACATATGCCAAAGAAATTAGATATGATACCTTTATGACTTATTTATTAATTTATGACTTATAATATGAAACTATAATATGACATAATAGGAAACACTGCCAAAAATCAGGAGTTATCTTTTGCCTACAGGAGGAAAAAGAATAGTGAAGTAGTATTTCATCCTGAAAACATGAATCACAGCTAATCCCATATTCAGTCTGCACCTAGAAATACTTTAAATTTTACAAAATGGTTTAGTTAAAAAAATAAAATGAAAAAGCCAGCAATCTCTTATTTAGTCCATGCATATTATAACTAAGCCAGCAGCTAGACTGCCAAATTTCTCAACCAAGCAATTTTAAATGGGCACAAAACATTATTATGGGTTCATCAGGCTGGAGGGAACGCACCATCAAATGAAAGGGATGCAATTCTACTGATATATTTACAAACTTATTTTCAAAGATGAAACTTAATCTACACTGTAGACTTCAATAACTTCTTTTGCCCTAGTTTGAGCAAGTCTGACCACCACATTCCTTTTGGCTTCTTTGTTCTGCCAGTTTAGAAAAATGGCCAGTTTTCGGAAGGAGAGAGCAATGTAAGCACCTTTGTGGTGGTTAGTTACAACCAATTGCCCCTTAGTATATTCTCAGATTTAATTTTAACTTTTATACTAACAGTAAATGTATTATAATTTTTGAAATTTATTTAAATCATATCCAGTTTGAGAAAGCATAACATGTTTCTGAGGTGTGATTCTTCTGAGTCATGGTTATAGCTCTCATAAACCACAGTATTTACAATCCTGTCCTAGTCCACACATACCCTGCAATTCGCTGCCTCCAGTTTCGATATGGATCATAGAGACTTTCACAGAAAGCCAATGCATGTCTCACAAATTCTTCTATTGGGGTCTGATCTTCCACTTCTTTTTCTTTTGTTTTGCTTTTTAACTGAGGAGAAAAAGAAAGCTATGATCAGAAAATTTCCAGAAGTTGAAAATTAACCTTAATCTCCTCCAGAACGGTTCTGAGCCTATGAATTGTTCTCCATATAACACTATTACTGAAAGAGCAGACCACATAACGAGGAGCAGGAAGTATCAGATGGCAGAAAAACAGATGAGAATTGTTAACCACGTACCTGTTGAATGTATAACGTAGTCATGGTGATAACATGGTTAATGTATGAACACATCCCAATCTCTTCCACATTAGCCAAATTCCTGTGAAGACGACATAAAAACCACAGCATTGTACACAGTTCATCTGAAGCTAGTTCAAACAATGTTTGAGCATTCTGTCTATATTCATACAAAAGTATACCAGCATTTCAAAAATACTCTCTAAAAGACTGCACATACTTAAATGTTTACTTCTGTCACAGTTACAGAGTTCACAAGTTTTCGTCTAACAGGAAGAAAGGTTCAAGTCACCCTGCTGCAGGCCAATTCCATCTGGAATTTGGGGTTTCAGAGGTTAAGCAGATTCCCAGGACACCCTAAATAGAAAGCTCAGAAATGGCATCTGATAACAAAGAATAACTTCCACTTTACTAGTTCATACACTTTCTAGAACTTTAGTAAACATATTACCTAGAAACATTGATTCACTTTAAATTCTCTGGAGGAAAACACCTAATAAATTATTTTAAGAAAAAATCCCAACAACAACAAAGAATTTCTCAATTTTGAAGTCACAAAGATCAGACACCAAAGTGATGACGTAGCAGAGCTTCTCAGGAAGTAAAGGTGACAACAGTTTTTAATTTAGAAACACATTACCACCATCTATTCACCTTACATTCAGTATTCCAGGATACTTACACACTGCCATTCAGCTCTCTGTTCCAGAGGTAAGAAGAGCCAAAGTATTAAAAAATGCTGCTTCAAACACTCCTCAGTAAAGGAGATTCTCTATTATATTTTATTCCCTTCCTCTCTCTAAATGCACTTTGCAACAGAAAACTGAAGAAACAGCAAGGAATAGATCGTTAAAATCAGTTTATTCATTTGTGTCAACAGAATTACACTATCAGGCATAAGCTTCAGAAGGAAATCAGCTGCATGAGTAGTGTAATAAGTTTCACAAGCTGTTAATGGAATTATAACCATGTTAAGAATGTGAAACAGTTCTTCCTGTACAATTCTCTCAAGTTATTTCATAGCTAACACTTGTTAGAGTGCACCTTTTCTTTTAAAAGTATTTCTTATACCAGGAACATCATATCTTGAATTCCCAGAGATTTATCTTCTATAACTACAAGGAATTTAGCATTTAATCCCCTTCTATTCCTATCACAAACATTATTGCTAAGATGATTGCATTGCTCCCTTCTCTCTCTTTTATTCCCTCTGCCTTTATTTTGAAGATTGTGAGAAGTGTAGTTTTTCTGTTTCTACTGGGAAAGCGTCAAATCACATTGTACATGTCATTGAAATCTATATTTATAGGCTGCATCAAGATTTCTTAAACAAAACAATAGTCTTGCTGAAGTAACAATTAGAACAAATACCTGCAAAGGATGATAAAGAATTTCACAAGTAAAAGTGACAGAGCCTGCTGCTGCTCTTCCAGGCCATCTGACATTTTCTGGACACACTGTAGCAACTGGAGCCTGACGACCTGAAGAATGTTATCAGGAAGCAGTGATATTCCTGGAGGAACGTCATCCACCCTAATGAAAAGATCCAGACACAAAATTGTTAATCATACAAAAGACAAGCTGCCAATCGATTTCCATGAACTCATGCAGTGTTCCACTATCTATGGGAAAGGTCACCCAACTGACAGATCACAAACACTTCCTAATGAACCACAAGGAAGCATCTGTTGGCAATACACCAACCTGAGCTTCCTTTTCCCCAGCAATGAACTACATTTAAAAAGAAAAGTGATAAAAAATTCATTAAGCAGATTCCTAAATCCCCCTCCATGCAATGAGCTGACTTAATTGCCACAAACAAATTGCATGATCTTCATCAGGTAAACAGGTGGCCTGGGAAATCCCTAAGGACAGCCACAATGGAAGGAAACATGAGAACAAAACATATTTGGAAGAACGTCTTCAACTTTCTACCGAAGATTAAGTGTGTCCAAATAAATGAGATGCCAATTATTACACAGTGATTGAAGCCCAGTTGGTATTCATCCACATTGAACCTCATGTCGTCCTTACATAAATTTCAAAAAGCCATACAAAATTATCTTGCCTATTGTTTTCTGCAAACTAAAACATTTTTAGAAACATCCCAGTGAGAACCAAGACATGAGGAAAAGAATGGGTTTAGTTGTGTTTTGTTTTTTTTTTTTTCCAGTGATCCAAAACCAAATAAGAAAATGATCCAGGAACAACCAAAAGGAAACCCATTTCAGTAACAGTATAGAAATCTACAGGTCTGTTAGAACATCTTTTGGGATGAAGACTGTTTATCCACTGTTGCACATGCTAAAAAGAGTTAGCCTTTGCCAGTAGCTATTTACCCTGACACATCCTCTATGAACTCTGTGCAGAAAAAGGAAGACACAAGCAAGAGCCTCACAGCTTACAAAAGCCTTCAATACGAACAAACCCACAGGAAAGTCACAACAAAAAAATTCAGCTAGCTCAAAACCTCATTAATGTGACCATTGCATACGTACATCTGGGCAAGAAAAAAGCACAAAAAAAGCATGTAGAAATGCAATGACTAACCCTACACAACATGATAGATATTATTTGAGGAAAATGGGAACAATCCATTGTTTAGCTTCTAATGTTGAAAAGGAAGTCTTTACAGGAGGGAAAATCAGAGACTCCACTTGGTAAAACATCTAGATGGGTATAAGTGACAGAAAGCTTCCATATCCTAGAAAACAAATGTTACCTATATTTATACAGATGACCACCTACTGTTCCTTCCCTTGCCTCTTCACAGAGTTGTGCAATTTGCTTTTCAGATCGTGGAATTCAGAATCCAAGGGATTCAGAAAGTTGTAACACAAATTTTATAGCCTCGGCTCTAAACTGATAGCAACACTAACCACAAAACTGAGAGCAACTGGTTTTTTTCAAATACAAATGCCAAGAAAGGAATTTTGATTTCTGTGATAGCAACTTCACCCCTGAAGATGCCATCAGATCCATAATCTCTGGAACTACAAGTGTGGATCCTCATAATCTGAAAATTCAGATTCTGTATTTCAGATTCTGGTAATTCCCTCTCAGTATTAGGAAAACCATAATTTTTGACAGCTGAAATCATATCTCCAGAAGTTAATTCCCTAAAATGGCCAACAAGTCTTTTTCAGTAAGATCATGAAATGCTTTACAAGAGAGCAAACAGCATACCCTTCATGCCTCACATCCCAAAGAATGTTTTCTTTGCAGTAGCTGCCCGTCTGTGCTATTGCACAACCCATGAGAACCCATGCCTCATGTGAGACCAGCATGAGAAATCCTAATTGGGATTACTCAAAATGAATACACTATAGAGTATATAAATAAATACAAATATTTATAAATAATCAAGCTTTTTTTACCCCAGAGCGAATTACTACTATACCACCAAAGAAACCTAAGACTTACATTTGTCAACATGTAGTGCCAATTTTTTCCAACAAGACTCACTGTTTAAACTAAGTATTCCAAAAGGAATGAAAAAAAAATTAATATAAAAAAACATACCTTATTTGACATTCTAATTTGACTGCTGGTATCCTACGTCAAAAATATGAGAAAGAACTTGACACACTTGGGTTCTTTTTATTTATAATTTCCTTCATTACATTAATGTGGTTATGCAGCCATATAGACTGCAATGTCAGGTGTCTGAAAGGGAACTGAATCACCTCCACATTGTATGCACCTACTACAGCTCAAACTCACACACACTGGGAACTCTTCTCCGGCAGTAAGGGCTTGGGAACAACCTGCTGTAGCAAACCAGGCTTTACTTTTCAACAATCACCATGTAATCACACCAACCATGTAATCAGCATTCCTATCATGATTTCTGCACCATTTTTATGTGGATTTGAAGTCAGCAAGTTAATAAAATATGGTTTCTATGGTACTTTGCATGAGCTTCCTTTAAGCTCCTTTGCTCAAGATGATGCAAACCAAAAGCAGAAAAAAAGTACGACGACACTCTGGAGGCCTTTGTTATTTTTTAAAGTATTGAATCAAATGACAATTCCTCTCCAATGAGGCAAAGAAATCCTCACACTAGCTGGTAAAGGTTATATCCTTTTTATGGTAAATACATCTGACATGGATACATGTTTTGAGGGAAAGAGCAAAGAGGTGTGCTGGTCTTTTGTGCTCAATGCTCAAACCCATCAGCAGAGCTATATCTGCCTTTTCAGCAAAATCATTAATAATGTCATCAATGAGCCATTTCATACAGAGTAGATGCACAAAGATAGGAGTAGAACTGAAGCTGTATAAGCCTATAAACTGCATAGCTGTATAAGCTCTACTTATACAGTCAAATCATAACACTGGATATACTCATACACTATATTTAGAGGTTTCCTAATTCTGTATTGCTTAGCATCTTTCACATTTCCAAAGCAGACTTCAGGAAATTACATATTCTAATTTATAGAAAAAACACTCTTATGAGTTAAATCAGCAAGTGACAGTGCCAATTAAGAGTCTTTGTTTCAGACAGGAAAAAAAACCAAAACCAAACCTGTAATAGAACCTTTACATTTCTTAAGTGGTATTTTCTTGGATGTTAAAAAACCCCACATATGTTTTAGACTGACACAAAATTTCATGCCTGTCTTCCAAAAGGTTAGTTGTGTCCAGCAATCTGTAAAAGCCTTCTTCTCCCTAAATAGTTTCTCATTATTTCCTGGCATTAGCCCTTCAGTACACAATGTCTTTCAGCCATATAGCTGTAAAACACACCAAGATTTATAGAAAGAAAAAAAAAAAACAGAGAGAAAAAATATTGGTGCAGTCAGTTTCTCATTTTAGCTAGCACCACCTTTTTTTTTTTTTTTTAAGACCAAAGACAGAATTAGCTGTCTATTAAGGAAACCAGTTAAAAAAAAAAAAAAAAGTGAGTCCACAGGGTCCTCTGGCCCCTGGAGTCACTGGAAATCAGCATTTGGTGGTTCCACACTGACCTATATTTCTTTTCCATGGGCCCAGTATTACTGTTTTCACAACGTAAATGTCTGCAGTACAAATTGACAAACACCAGAAAGATGCCACTTTTCACATGCTTGACTATATCACAAATACAAGTATGGGCAGAAACTGCTATTCTTTGTTAATTCTAGTATCTGATGGCAGTGGTATTTTTAAGGCAGACATAAAAGCACAGGAATGATCTGCCTTCATCCCTATGTTGTTTTGATGCTTTTTCTTTACATCTGTTACGCAAACAATTTAAATCCACATGGTTCCATGCTTCCTATCTACATCACTAATCCTGTCATTAACCTCAGAAAAACATTATTTTTACACTCACTAAAGTCACCATTTATCACAATGAATATGCTGCTACTGTTCTGCATAACTAAGCTTTATGTTGCTGAAAAAAAATCCAACGTGAAAACCATGAACACATACACTAAAAACCACTTGAACTCAGAGTACAAACAAACTAAAAAACACTCAAAGTACCAAGACATTCTTCTCTTCCAGCATTCGTATTTCAATACTAAATAGTATGTTAAAGATAACCTGTGTCAAAGGACAAAACTTTTCCTAAACTAAACATAGTAAGATGCATTTTTGACACTACAAGGAAATAAATTTTCAGAAAGAGCACAGAATTAACTTGAAGGTCTTGCTTGCTGGTAATTGCACTACATATTTTACATTCATAGAGGCATTATGAGGAAAATTTTAATACAAAGAGCTGGGAAGTCCAGGTTTTGTCTGCTGAGGTCCAGTTGCAGCACTCTTCACTTCCTTGTAACAGTTGAGGCTATCACTTGCACTTCAAACAGGATCTGATCCAAAGCCCATTAAAGAATTTCCATTGATTTCAACAGGGCTTGGAGTGCAGCCATCATGCACCGTTCTTTGCTTTCAAACACCATTAGTGGTCTCAGCTATAATACTGACAACAGTTCTCATAAATTCTGAATCCTATAACATTTGATTTTTCTTAAAACCCCTAGTTCACCCAAGCACCTCAAAAGCAAGAGAAAACATCCAATGCCTAAGTTTTTACTCCTCATTTTCAAAGTTAGACATGAAAACATAACCATGATAACACAGCCCAGAAGTTGAAAATACTAAATATGAAACTCTGAAATTAGGTTTCAATAGACCCTCATGATTGTAAGTGGGAACTTTTGGTCAGCAACATGAGGGAAGTCAGCAATATTCTTACCCTGAACTGAAGTCTTCATGGATGCAAGGAAATCACTCTCAAGTCTATAACTGGTGCATATTTTAATTTTTAAATGTTTTCAGTTCAGATACCCAAATCTTTCATTAAGCATTTAATTCATCCTTAATCTTAAAGCAACCCCTGAAATAAAATTATAAAACTCTTTATCTACATCTTGCTTCTCTTCAGTCACTGCTGATGCAAACAGCAAACACTAATACTATTTCATATGCAACATTTAATGAATACTTATTCAAAAAAATTATGAGGAGCACAAGGAATAACAACTATGTTTCTGTGAGCAAGAACAAGGAATACTCATGCCAATTTCCTAATAAAATGCAAATACCAGTATTTGCCTATTTTCATCATTGGCAACCCAACTTGACCTTCAAATGAATGGGAGTGCCACTCAACAACTAAAAAACTTTCTTTTGTTTAAAGGCAGCACTGCCATTGAACAAGACAGAGCTCTCAGCCAGGTTTGTTTCAGATATCAGGGAAAGATGAACAGGTCTGTAATTCTACATACCTCGTTGGCAGCTTCTCAAAGTCTACATCCAGAAACTGTTCATAGCTAGATACAAAACTATCCAACCAGAGCTTCAGGTAATCTGGATCTTTCTGCAAAAAAGATGAAAACATTAGGCAATATTGCACTCAAGGTCATTTATCAACAGCTCTGTAGTACTGCCTCAAATAAAAAGTATTTAATGCATTTTAACTGGGATAAAGGAGGGAATACACATTTTTTAGAACTAAAAGAAAAAACAACCACCTGTGTCCTTTGAAATTTTCCACCACATTGTACTGATGGGACATTTTTGCTCTATTCATTACTTATGTGTCTCCTCTTCTTGGCACCAGTGTCAACCACAGCATTTTAGCTTCTCCCCTTACCAACAATCTTAACTTACTCTCCAGACTCATCCATACCAGCTTTACAAACTTCCTAGAGTGTGTTCTAGTCTTGATACCATAGATACTAGTACACAACACTCCTTATGGCTCATAAAATTAAGAACTCTAAGAGCAATCCTAATCACAAAATAATTTTCTTTTTGCTTCACTCACAGGTCAATATGGCGGCTAGCAGCAGATTAGAGACAGTGTTCAGAAAGACAATGCAGAAACTGTGACTTGCATACTAGATAGCTACAAAACAGATAGAAATTTAAGCTTTCTAGTTGTTCCTAGCAGAGCACAAAGACTGTATTTGCAACCAGCAGTCCCTCCGGGCTGGATACTGTCCCAGGAACTAGGACAGATATTATACCACACAGGGAAATTCTGTCAAAATATGCATTTGAGGTAGTCTTACTTTAGAAGTCAAGCTGCTTAATTTTCAAAAACAAGTTGCCAGCCCATAGCTAACATATTCCTCTGCCAGGACTGTGCAGTCCTGTCCACTAAGACACATGCATATAGTCCCACATTCTACGCTACAAAAAATTTTCAAAATAGCTTTAAAATTTTTGCCTAAAGTATTTGGGATTACAAATGTTTTCTGAATCTACTCCATAATTTATAACCTTTTTCAGAAGCTGAAAACACTTTTCTTCATCCTTTTCCCTCTTCTGTATATCCCCCCTTTTGCTTGATGCCTTTATATTACCACAAATGTTCCCAAATAACATTTCTCTGCAGTTAAGGTCGAAGAGCAAATAGTGAATGTCTCTAATACACACTCTTCTGCAGCAATGTCAGTGTCAAAGAGTCACCAAAAAAGATTGACAGAGTCCTGTCAGTGCAAAATAGCTACCTACAAAAGAGCCTTCCAGTGAGAAAAAACCAAAACAAAGTTAAAAAAACCCACTCAAAACAAAACAAACAACCTCAGAATAAAATAAACATCCAAATCCAGAATCTCAAGTGGTGCAAAGCTCTTCTCAGAGCATCTTTCCACAGCAAGGAGTTATGAAGCATGGGAACCCCCTTCTCATTCTAGAGTTTACCCGTCTCCATGTCCCCAAAAACCACCATCACCTCAAGCAGGAAGTGTCACAAACATCCAGACACAATTTACTTCACTATCCCTATTAATTATATATAAAATGTGTTCAGGTACTGTGACAACAGGTGCCAAATAAAACCCTCAGCTAGATACATATCTGATTATTTGCTTCCACTGACTTTACTGCATTTTCTTGTTCACTTTTCCTAATTGTCTTATTTTCCCTTCTTCTGCTTAATTCTTAATCTCTCCCTCCTTCACAATCTTTCTTCTCATCTCTGCTTTTATTCATTTTTCAATTATTTAACTAATCACTCCCTCTCTTTTTCTGTTAAAAATTTGTCAAAACAGCACTATGTTCTGGAAGTGCAGTGTAGTCTTGTTCTCATGTTTAATATGCACTGAACTACCAAAGGGTTAACTTATCTTAAACACACCTACCAATTGTCCTCAACATGAAATTGCAAAACACAGAATGAAGGAAGTTGTTGAGATAAAGAATAACTTCAAGCTTTCCAAACTACTAGTTTAAGCTACAGAGATTGTCAGATTATCCCAAACAGGTGAGTAGAGAATATACATTTCTCAGGTTCAGACATCAAACATATTGAAAATCAAACCAAAAGTTAGACAAGAAGTAAGACTTGCCTAAAAGAATGATTTAGAAGTAGTAGAAGATGCTGTCTTCAGACACCACAGATTTCCAAAAATGTCACATATTTAAAAGCTTTAACTTTCTTGTACTTCACAGTAAGTTATTTTAGCTGCAAGCAAGCTATTTCACAGGATTATAAAGACAAAGAAAACCAGGATATCATTTCAGTAATTACAATACAGCTCAGGCTACAAAGGACAAAGCAACCACAGGGAAGTAACGAACAGAAATGTTGCTATATCCACGTGTCCATGCCTCTGATGATAATGCCCATATACATGTGCAAAAACTGAACTTATGTGACTTCTTCCCTGTTGAACAAACTGCTTCTTCGTTGGTGTGAGAAACTTCTCCTCAAAATCCAACAAGAAATATTAGATTGATTCTATTCAAATTCCCAAATTAAAATTGTTTGTTGACACAGCTCAGGCTCATTGATAATTGTTAACAGTAAACTTCTGTAAAAAAACTCTGTTTTTCTTGGTCACCATGACAGAAGTTGTGCAAATAACATCTTTATCTGACTTAAAATTGCTTTAACAAAAAGTTAAGGATGAGAAAAGGGGAAGTATACAGCAAAAGACAAAATTAGATTAAATGCCTGCTTGCTCCTTCTTAATGACATAGCCTAAATCAGTTTCAAGCTTCTTTATCTTTGAACTACAATGCCTTTGCAAAGCTATCAGTACAGACTGGGAATAAGAGAACACTGGCAGACAAAATATGCAAGAAATAGCACTTATACAGATGACAAAAGCAAGCCACATGTTATAAAACAGCCAAAAGGTTTTGCCTACCTGCAGAGCACATACTACTCAATTTGCTTTTGCCACTAGAACTTCTCCCGGTCATGGTAAAAACCAAGAACTGGAGTAACTGTTTGATAATTCTCTGCAGCACACTACTCAACCCAACTCCCTTCTATTTCAATTCCCTGCCAGTCAATTAATAATGTAATATTCCACATTATTAAAATAATCAGATTTGATATCAAAATACCAGGTAGCACTACTGGTATGTGCCAGTAGAAAAGTTTATGCAACAGTTGACTCACAGTCAAATCGAGAGACTTCCACCCAAGCAGCAGCACTAACTCAAAACCACTTGGACAAAAATATTTTAAAAATCATGAAGGCAAAGAAGTAAACAGGATCGCTTAGCAACATGAGAAACACCAAGAAATAAATCTCCATTATATACCAGCTAACAGAAGCATGCCTCCTCTCCAGAAACAAACTAAAATGAAGACTTATGAAGCAGGAGTTCATTCCAGGAAAAAGTGACCTAGTATTTAGCAGCTGGGCTACAATTAAGATATGTAAGTTATTTCAAAAATGTTAGAAACAAAAGTTACAAACAAACAGCTTTCAAACTTTGAAACTTGTGCTGCTACTGAGAGCAACAAATCACTGAATTGCAACCTCAGCTCTACCCTACACACTATAAATTGTGAGCTACTACGTAGTATCTGTACTCCTCCCAAGGAAGCAGTAGGACACAGGAATAAAGCATCATAAATACTCAGAAGCCTTGCTACCAGTAGAAGCAGCAAAAACTATGGAATTTATGTCTTTCAAAACTACCCTTTTGTTAACCATTCTGCAGACAGGCAGCTGGAGGCTATATGTAAAAAAACAGCTCCAAATTGTTTTCTGTGGTGCTGGTTGAAGATGTACTTTAAAAGCACAGTTTACAAAGCAATGTATGCTTTGATAATACACCACAAGGCTAAACTGTAATAAACCAGTTTAAGATTGGTATTCTTTTCCAGCCCCACCACACACACTCTGCAGACATGTCCTATGAGATCAGCAAGAAATTAAGAAGGAAATTTTTGATTTGTACAGCAGCAGTAAAAGCAGGAAGAAGCTTGTATGTGGTAATAAAATGCCTTTCACCAGTTACAGCTTTCCAACTGCTACAAGATAAGAAATGTTGTTTTCTGAAACCTTGAAGCCTTCTAAGTTACAAGCCTAAGCTTTTAATTTATTTACCTGAAACTTGCCTAGCTTTTGTGCGGGACAAATTGATGTAACTTACTTGAATAATAATTCATATATAGAAACTGCACGCCTTAAAAATTCTGGAAGATCATTTCCCCATGGCTTGAAATCCAAGAAGGTAAAATCCAGCTTAAGTCAGCCATTTCTCTTCATAGTGATAAACGGAAACAAGCAGAGCTTTAACAGGGCTATCTTAAAGGTGTCATTGTAAGACAAGTGAAAATCTATGAAAAAAACCCTGAAAAACAAAAAAAAAGAGCCCAAGAGTATAAAAGTTCTTTAGTTGATAGCCACAAGTTTGCAGAGGTTAAGCTTCAGCTTCTGAGCTCAGCACATTGTAATGAAGGCCTGTGAAATTGCTATAGCAACTGCTATAGCAGTCACTCACCTGCACTAATGAAAAAGAAGTCCTTTATGCCTATTAAATCAAATGTAGCTCAGAGCACCTGAAAGTGAAAATACTTCCTTGTTCCTTCCTTTCCTTAAACATCTCTGGTCTTCATTAAAAAAAAAAAACAAAAAACCCAACCCGGCAAAATTACACACCACCCTTCAGGCTGCCATTTCCCTAAGATCCTCTCAGCACAGTAAGAGTTGCTACAGCTCTTTACAGTTTAAAAAAAAAAAAAAGACTGCCAGGCCTGAGCAGTGGAGTGTTTCTAACAGGTACTGAAAATAACATCAAAAAACAGTCAAAACCGTAACACACTAAGCCTGACTCCCATGAAACAGCCAGAGGAGGGTTGGTTTGTTGGGTTTTTTCTTTTCAAACATAGTACGATGCTAGAAAGAAAAAAAAACGTTTGCTAAATAAACCCATCGTACTGGTCTCCAGTACGCACTGCAATACTGTGACTAAACACTGCCAAACAATTATCAAGATTCCCCTGGAGTGTTAACACTTGTAATACAGATGTATAAACTCTAGCAAGGTCTTGGTGGAACTGGGGAACAAGCTCTCAATGCACCACCTTCAGCATTTAACCACGCTGAAGCAAAGCCGATAGCAGAGAGGGGATCTACTCTGATGCTCTTCTGACAGACAGGACATTCCCTAAGGCAATGAAGTGAAAAGAAACTATCGCCAAAATCTACACTAGCTTGGGACAGGCTCCTGTCTTTGATATACTGAATTGCCCGGAAGTTACAATAGCCTTTTCTAGTCTCTATGAAAACTGATTAAATGAATGACAAAAATGTTCTAATACAGTCTTATTTTTCAGTCTGCCTGTGCAAGAAGGTCACAAGAAATGTTTGAACCAGCATAACATTTTTTAGATCCTTTAAGAAGTCAGGTGGTCTCACAGCCAGCTCTCAGTTAAATGGAAACATTGTACACAAAACCGGCACTGAAGTCCTCCCACTGAAAGTCTTCAGCCTTGTGCCTGGGGAATACGGGCACATTTACCCAAGGTTTCAAACCACACTATTTATGTATTTATATAAAGGGTTGCTTCTAGATTTAGTAGTTACTTCCATTTCTACTAAGGCTTCAGGCAAGGAACTAGAAGGGCAAAGCTCAGTAGAATTTTACAGATACGTTCAGGAAGCATTAGTTGCTAAAAACAAAAGCTGGATCCACCCGAGGCTATTTGCAGGGTCACATTCCATGCTCTAAAGACAAAAATTCCCTGCAGGGCAGTTCAGAGTCCAACTATCAGACAAGCCCGACTTGTTCGACAAGACAGTTGTTTGAAGCCGTTAAATTCAACATGCAGCCATCAAACAGCCAGCCGGGTCGGACTCCTGTGCTAGCACTCAGTCAACCCTCAAAGTGGATTTCAGCTTAGAAGCACAACCATAAAATGTCACTGGCAGTGGTATTATCATAACTAATCCCCCATCTCCAAGCATTTTATTTAAAATAAGAACAACCCTTTGTTGTCAAGGCTGAATTAGACCTACAAAATGTAACATGAAGAAACCGAACATGAAACATTGCCTTTAGATTACTGGTGAGTTTACTCCTCTTCAAATTAATTGAAGTAGTCTGCATAAGGCAGAATTGCAGAACGTTTCTCAACACTGTTTGAAATAAACTATTCATTTGGGAATTAGAAGATCTGTTTTAAGGGAGCTCTTTCCTCTTCATGTTTTCAGACATAAAAGGCTACATTTCCAGCATGAGAACTCCTAGCAGCCTTTACTCTGAAATATGACACAGTGCTCATGCTTTTTGTGAGCCTTTCCTGTAAAATGCCAAAATAAAATGTGAAAAGCTTTGTTATAGCAGCAACACTGCAGTTAGAATTAGTAAAAGACTTCATTATAAACCATTCTAAACCAGCTAAACTGCCTTGATAAATTCAATCAATCAATTCTAATTATCAAGGGAATCACCTTTGGGCACAACTTTGCAATTTAATCAAAATACTGATTTTTGAATCAGAGGATCCAAAAGAAGAAAAGCTCCTGGAAAGTAACTATAAATCTCCTTTTACAACATCCACACAAGCATTCTGTTCCATTTCCAGAATTAAAAGAAAAGAGGGATGGAGTGGTGATGCTTTGTTTTATAAATGGAAGTTGCAGTGAATCATGATAGAAACAACTATTTTGGGACAAGTTAAAGATTCTCTTTAGCATAGGGATTTATACCAAATTAAGCCTATAGCTGCCAATCATGATAAAATTTAGCTCACAAACTTTAAAGTCAAGTTTAATATCTTTCTTCTCTTTTCAAAACAAAAAATATTTTTAATCTTCTAGTACTGCCTTAAGTTAAAGGCAACCCAAGCACTTTTATTCATTTTCCTCTCTACTTCAGATCTCCAGCAAAACTGGAAAAACAAAATGAAAGAATTTTCTTACTGAAATGGAAGTAAAGCCTCTACTTTTCTTTCTCTTGCTTTTTTTATTGTTGCTGTTGTTTTTGAATAATGATACAATTACAGCCTTGTAGCTTGGAACTGGCACGTGACTGATACCATCCATGGGATGAATCTAATTAATGTGAACTCAGATTTTAATGTCTTCACATTTGACTGAGAGTACCACTACTAGGCAAGCCCCATGTACACATGGTTATACCCTATTTCAGCCTTCTGGAGTCCACTGCACAGGGCACTTATGAGGAATTTACCATACTGCAAAAAATTACATCTATTAACATTCATTTTTCCCATCAAAGTTGGCATAGTGAACCAACTGGAAGCTGTATTTTAAGCCTAAGGGAACAAGAAGCATGGGAAATAATTCAAAAGCAACTAAAATAACATGATGTCAAAAGTCTACAGTGTCAAGATCAGCCTAAATTTAATGAAAATTCAAACTGTATCTCAGAAAAGCTTTAGACTCTTTTAATTGCTTTAAAACTCCAAATTATGCCATTGTTTTACATGAGAAAAAGGCTGAAATTTAGCACCAACACACACAAAGTCAGCTTTTGCCCCATTGAGTTTCTAACTTTCAGCACAGCGCAAGAAACAATACAAGTTTATCACAGACAGAAAGGAAGCAGGATGGTGCTACAACAATAAAACATCAGCCTACTATTCCACTATATCAACAGCTGAACATTGCCATGTGTTGCAGCAGATAAAGGCTGAGAACTTGTGTACAGCTTAATAAATAAATGTATTTGTTTCCAAGTGGCATATGATTACACCAAATTTAACTAAAACCAATTTTTGTATCTTTAGCTATGGATTTAACTATTCGGTTTTGTCCCCTCAGTTTCACCTGGCCTTACATTAATGTACTGGAGCTGAACTATACACTGAAGGTATAATTCATATATACACTGAAGGTGTATCACTTAAAAACCTCAAATCCACTTTTCAAAAGCACACTTAAAAAAATACCCTCAAAAACTATGGCATAGCAGAATATGGGTTATTTGTCCAAGTGCTGTTTGGCATCCATTGCACTTCTGCTGGTTCAGTTTTTAACTGACCAGCACAATCAACTAGAGCCAGATTTCTGTAAATAACACACTTGTTTTCTGTATCCTGCTTTACTCCCAAGAGCTGTACCCACCCACTATATATTTAATATCACTTATTCCCATTGTGTACTAAAGGCAAATGTAATCCTCAATCATAAATTAGATTATCAAAACTGCTTTAAGTATCAGAGAATGCACAAACATCTTACCACCACAGAAAACTCACAGCTCATGTTTAGATTTGCAGATACTTGGAGAAGCCTAACTGAGACATCAAACTTAAGACAGTGTTTATGAGGAGAATAATCAAATACAGTTTTAATTTCTTGGTGTTTCTTGTTGTATCTCCTATCATGCTCCACTGCAGCCTCCCATGAGGTAGAAGATGAATTGGAAAAGTTAGACTTGAGCAAATTGGATTTTTTTTTAAAGAAAAAAGGTGCTTATCTGTACTGTTGAGGTGTGCATGTTTCGATGTTTTTTCCCCTACTCACATATAATTCTTTCAGCAAGAAAAGCTCAGTAATTAGAGAAGCTCTTCTCTCTTCTACAGCCGTTGTTTAACCTTTCTGAAGTCTGTAAATATTTTAACAGTATCTATTGACAACGTTTGGATTCAGGCCTTAAGCTCCAATGCTGTTCAATAGGCAGCTAGCAAGCCTCTCTTCCGTTTCTGTAATCAGCACAAACATACCATACATTTGAGTTGATTCAGCAATATTCTTTTATCAGGACACACATTCTCCCCAGATCTGCCCAGCTGACCAAGTTAAAAGCTCCATAACTCAGATACACACAACAATCCAGAGTTTGTTAAATTCACTCTATATTAGAGAATCAACACACAGAACCAGAAGCCTCTGTTTGTAGCTTTATGGTAAATCACTCCATTTAAGACACACTTAATTCTTTCATGTCAGTAAAAGCTTAATCAGAATTGTATTTGTTGGCATGTTCAGAACTGGAGGTTTCTTACTGATTCTGTAAAGCACTGATCCACAAATCTGTAGACATGTGGGAATTCTAACCTCATGTTGGACACCACTAAAGCCCCGAATCTTATACCAAAAACATGGACAAACCTCAGACTTGACTTTATCTAGAAGTAGCAGCTACATGTATGGACTGCCAAATATATTACAGAATAAGCAACAATAATTTCTTCATAGCTTGTAAAATGTTATGGTTTTCTTACATCTTTGTTTAGATTTATCTATTGCCTCACTGCAACCCGAAGACTGCATTCTCTGTGTCAGTCTCTGTTCTGTATCTGAACAACTACCAGCACAAGGTCACCCTGGCCCATAATTAAGATAGGAAACAACCACTCAAGAGACTGATGTCTCATATACTCATGTCAGTTATTTAGATGAAAAGTTCTATATTTGTAAATACCAGAATTATGTTAGTTCTTGGACTAGGAGACATCTCTTTAAATAGCAGTTAATTCAGAATTGAAGACCAACTGTTGTTGTTTATCTATATCTATTCTTAGTTCAGCCTCTTGAATAGAGACAGAACAAAGATATTTTTACCATCACATGGCCACAAGTGGCTTGTGACAGGATCTACAAGTTACACTCATTAGGAATGTGGAGATTTACTTAAAACAACCTACAGAAAAGCTATCTTACACAGCTTGTTTTATAAGACTTCACTCACTGGTTTTAGCAGAGGCATAAATTTACATGACAGTGAATTACGAAAAACTACTTTTACTAACCATTTGGTTTGCTCAAACATTCATCTAACTGTAAGCTGAATGCTTCTTTATCAAATATAACAAAGGCAATATATAGCACTGTGATCTGCATCACTGACAAGTCAGCAGTTGCACAAGAAGGAAGACAAGTGCAAGCCAAGTCAGGATGAGATCACATCTGGGATGCAAAGGTCAGTGTTTCACATGGGGCTTACAATTCTATGTCAAAGATTATTATATTCCCATTGAATTACATGCTTCTCACCACAACTAAGCATAATTTGGCTAAACCCACATTTCTTTGAGAAACAGTGTTGCAATATTAAATGAGAAGATATTTATAATATAGAGATATCCCTTACTGTGCCAGAGAGAAAACTACAACATTTTAATCTCAATACAATCAGATTTGGTAAAAACAGAAGAGAGGTACAGCACAAGGTAAGAAAGCACATTTGAGATAACAGCTTATGCACAGGTCTGCTGCTCTTAACACAGCAAGGGATGTGACTGTCTCAGCTCCCTGTATTAGTAATGACCAGATCATTATGATCAGCTAACACACAGAGTCCCGACTGTATCAGTGACACTAAGGTTGAATGTTCCCTCTTTTAAATGTGAAGCACAGGCTCCAAACTGGGCAAAGAACATTCACAGGTTTCCCTTCAAATCATTGTGTTGTTTTACAGGCAAAGGCAGTGTTTAAATGAAATCAGGGCTATAAGACAAGAGTGTAAGAAAAAGCTCAGAACCATTGCAGCACCATGAAAACTGAAGATTTTCTGATGTGCATATGGTAGAATTGCTTGCATTAATTCCTTTGAAATGTCTTTTGAAGGCAACTAGGATCCCTTTTTTTCATAGACTAGAAAACTCTCCATATAAAAGGGTATCTGAACACTTTCTGAATAAAATCAAAAATATCAGAAATCCTGACATCCTGACATGCTTTATGTCTAAGAGTCTGAAATACCTACCAGAACAACTGGAGATGAACTACATATAATTACAATCTTACAGATAAGACAGAGGTTGAATCTCTTAATTTGAATCTGCAGTAAAAGTTAATTCAGAGGATTATGAAACAGAAATAAGTTTTCTATACTGATATACAATTAATATCTAATAAAAGGTTACTCAACCAACATTACAATAGCAATATTACCATAGTAATATTACAGCCACGACAGTCTAATGTTACAAGACAAAACTGGTAGATTACCTCAGTCACATAAACACAAAGAAGTCACAGACACACATGAAAGCAGGTACTTTTTTTCTCCTACCTAATGTAACTCTTCTCCTGCTGTACACTTTCATTAGTAATGCATTTTCAGCTATGTGCTCTATCTGCACTTATATAAGAAGTGTTCCATTCTCCTCTGTAGGTTACTGAAGGCTTTGAACTGACAATCAACTGGAAAAAATTTTTCTTGGCGACTTCTACAGAATGACCTGTGCTATTCAATTATCTTAAAATGCTCACATTACAACATTTGGATAAGAAGACAGCAGTTGACATCCATATCAATATTTGAGTAAAGGCATTGTACATTAACAGTTCACTGAACAGAAAAAAAATCCCCCAACCATTTAAAACTGAAAATCATCAAGAAGTTACATCCTTAACAACTTGGGTGAAACAACATCTTAACATCCTTAACATCTTAACATCCTTAACAACTTGCAGAAAGTTTAACATCAACAGTTTGGAAAAAAAAAAAAAGAAAAAAAAGTCAAAACCAACCAGAGACTCGAGACAAGAACAGACTCAAGACTGTGAAAAATATAACATGGTGGTAACAACCCCAGCAACTCATATCTAAATTCTACTAGATTTAATTAAGTTTTAAACTGCTTCCATGCAATGTCAGATGCATTATAAATCAAGTATGGCTACTACTTTCATCTTTAACAGTTGACTGTAATCTGTAGCTTTTAGGGAAACAGAGAAAAAAAAAATCTAAAACCAAATTGTAGCCTTAGATTAGAAACTGCCAGATGCAAAACAATTGAATACCAACTAAAACCAAACTCTTGCAGACATTATCATTTAAAAAAATTTAAAAAAACAAACAACAACAAAAAAAAAAAACCCAAACCACAACAACCAGAAACATTAAACCACCTCATACATGGTGTCCTCCAAAGACTGCTCCTGCAGAGCCCCTGATTAATGTTCCCGTCTGCCCAACTCTCCCAATTCCTCAACTGCACAAGAGGCAATGAAAACAGAGAAATGCCTTCCTAATGTAACTTTGCACAAAACTAAGTCTTGCAACTGACACCTCATGCTGCCAGAGATATCAAATTATTACAAAGAACAGGAGTCACGACCCAGGATAGATGGTAAGATGGTAACACAGCATTGTGTAGCACTTGAAAGTTGTGAAAAGCCTTGCTACTTTAGCACAAGGTGCTGGATTTAAAAGACTATCGTGAAGGACCCGGTTATCGAAAGACAAGACTATTAGCAACAATCTGAAGCATCACAAAGGAGTAGCTTGGATTTCACTGTTTCTTTAGCTAACAAGGCTGCAAAAGCTAAACCCACATATTTGGGATTTGTGGCACAATAAATTCCTTCTTTACTCAACTGTAACTCTCCCGCAGTTTTTCTAGTTTGAAGAAATTGCCCAGCTTTCTTTCCCAGGATGTTATTCTGGGACAAAGTCACAACAGTGCAACATACTATACTTCACTGGGCAGTCCCAGGTATAAAGAGACTTTTCTCTAAACCACTACATCCTGTCACTGGTAAATGTTGCTACTCCTTCCCATTCTGCTAGATGCTCTGAGAAGAACAAAGCACAATATACAGATGCTTCCAAGTGGACTAACAAAATAATTTACATTAAGACTTCCCACATTTTACATCCCAAGACCTATGTCTCTTCTTCATCTGCTCTCAACTTCACCAAGCTTAATCCAAGACTCTAAGGCTGGATGCCTGCCTCAAGCAGAATAAGATATCATTTGAACCTGAACCAGTTGAGAGAGAAGAAAAAAAAGTTTAATGCCTAAGACTTCTTGAAAAAGTGAAGACTCTCTTTTTCTGAATCACTCCAGTTGCCCTCCTATTTTAAAGACACGCTATTTTATCTTTAAAATATATGTTTTGCTACTTAGGAACAAACAAATTCATTTAATAGTGCCCTTAATATATGGGTCTGAAAGAAAAAAAGGCCAAAACCATCACTGATAGCTAATGAGGAGACTGAATATATGAAAATATGAGGTTTTTTAAACAGCCCATCCTCTACCACCTGATATCTGTGTAGACTGTGGGCACATCATTTCCATAAAGAAACCGAACATCCCCGAAGTGATCTACACCACACATTTTGACTAACACTCCTTCATGCAACCTTCCTGCTATGTGAACAACATGGAGATGGATGGCATACAATCTGAACAAAAGGTTCCAGCAAAGGGGGAGTAAATCCAAAACGGACAAAAGAATATTTTAAAGAAGAAGGGAGGAAAGAGCCGAAGAACAGCGGAGCAAAGAAATTCAGAACTTGGCTCAATCTCTGCGGCCCTAGTGTCTTCCAAAGCTGAGTAAAGTCTGGATTCTTTGAGTGTATTCCAAGTGTCTTTGTTCCTCTCACATCGATGAACTCACTGGCAAAACATCCATCTTCTACAGTGCTACTCCACTTCCTACTGCCATTATCATCACTACACTGGTTTAAAAGGCAAAGGTTCAACCCAGCAGTTCACCCGCACGGGGAGCGGTAAGAACTGATACCATGCTGTTATGCTTGCACTAGTTTTACCTACATGTGGAGGATTAAGGTTGAACAAAAATTAGGAAAAGAGACCATTAAGACAAGTACTTAGTGCAATTGTGTTAAATGGTCTGTACTTAACATCTCACAATCTATGCTCTTGAGATGGGAATTCTCTAGAAATGAGGTGGGAAGAACAAGGGAAGGATTGTTCTACCCTTAATGTTCTACTGGACTGGAAACTTAAACTGAAATACAAACGAAGCATGAGACTGCAAAAAGGCAAAACAAAACCAGAGAAGGCCATCGAAAGCTACCCTTGCTACTGAGCTCCTGTATGATAGTAGATCAGTCCTTTCCTCCACCTTTACAGCCATTTTTTGTATGCTCCTTATTTTACACCTACCTATTCAGATAATCTGCAATCCAATTTGTGTACATACTCAGCACACCCGGCAGCAATTCGGACATGTGCTTTAAACACATTAATTGCTTTACACTATAAAATGTAAATGGAGACAGGATGGCATTTTTGCATTACTTCTGCCAGCTGAAGGAAATTCATTAGTAATGGAGTGTGCAGATGTTATGGCAATAGCCAGCAAAGGCAGACTCTGGAGTAACTTAATAAATCTGCTCTTTGGGAAGGCTTTTGCTAATAAAGTTTAAATAAAGCTGAAGCTGTTCAGAAATCAGTAAGTACAAAGCTAAATACTAGATAGCACTGAATTAAATCAATACAGTACAGTACAATCAGCTTAATGTGCTACAAGACGAAGAATTATGTAAACGTATGCAATCACATAGTTAAAATATATAGCTACAATAACTGCTTAAACTGAGCCACGAACACAGCAATTCTCATCTCAAACATAAAAAACAAACGATGAACAGCAAACCATGGGATAAGTCTGTAAATAGTCTAAGAAGTGCAATTACATCCTTACAGAAGCTAACCACGTCTATGCAATTTCCAAGAAAAAATATATTACACATACATTTTAAATACCTGACTAGCAAATAAAAGAGGATAAAAGCAAACAAACACAAATATTTACCTTACTGCAGTAAAGCATCCAAAGCTCATACAGCCTCTCTCGGGATGCCATTCCTCCCCTTCCTCTTCCCGTCGATCCCAGCTACTTTTCTCTTCAAGATCCTACCATGCTCAGTTCCCAGGTGCTCTTTCCACAGTTTTGCTTTATTATTAGTTATATCATAACCCAAGAAGAAGTCAAGTAACGGGGTCTCAGTCTCTCCTTTTCCAGTAAACAACGAAGTGCAACACAAGCAACTGCAGACAAGTGTCAAGCATGTCCGTTCTTCGCCAGCGCCGCTTCGGTTTTAATCTCTGAAAGTAAAAACATACCCTTCAGGCCTTTGGTGGTGGGAGGAAAAAACAAATCCGCACTTAAAGCCCACAGACAACCTGGGGAATGGGGCGGCGGCAGGTCGCACCGCTTTGCTCTCTGACACTATTCTCCTGTGACGGAGAGGTCTGCCGATTAATGTCCGTGGCGCTTTCTCGCTTTTGCAGGGGGGGAAGCCGCAGGGCTGCCGAGCGGGGCCGCTGGAGCCCCAGGAGGCGGCGGGTACCGCCGCTCCCGGTCCCGGCCCGGCAGTGACAGCCGCTGTCACCGCCCTTCTGCCCCGGACCCCGGCGGGGCCCGCAGGCCAGCGGCTGCCGGGCAGAGCCGCAGGGCGCGGGAGGAGCCCCGCGCTGCACCGCCGCCCGCTCCCGGCCGGGACCGGCCGCCCCGCGCCGCCACCTACCGCACCCCGGCCTCCCCCAGCTCCCGCCGCGCTACCGCGGCCTCTCCCGCAGCCTACCCGGGCCGCGGCGAGTGACGGCCGGGCAGGAGGGGCCGGGCCTCGCCACATCGCCCGCCCCGCCCGCGCTCCCGCACACGCCCCGGGCCGCCGCCGAGGGGCGGGGAAGCCGCGGGCGCCATCTTGGCTGCGGGCAGGGCAGTGCCCGCCCGGGGCAGCCGGGGCCGGGGCAGAGAGCCCCGCGGCAGCGCCGCTCCGCAGCCTGCGGCCCCCAGCCGCAGAGCCGGCCGTCCCTGCCAGGCCGCACCAGGAGCGTGCCCGCAAAGAAGCAGCACCCCCATCCTGAGCACCCAGGAAACCTCCGCACTGCTTTGCTTCACAAGTAATAAAGGTTACCAAGCACATACACGTGCTTTACGTATGCTCTAGTGAGGCTGCCTGCATGACCTGCGGAGCGTGGATATATCCACACATCCAACCTGCTGCCCCCATAAAGCAGCCCCCTACCTTGTATGCAGAGCTTGCATAGGACTAAGGAACCAAAGTTAGATTTCCTCAGAAAAGTTAGATTTCCCTCAGCTTGCGGGTGGCCGTGCCCGAGCACACCAGCCCGTGCTGATGCAGCCAAGGCACCACACTCCAGTGAAGGACTTTCCTCCTGCTCCTTCAATAACAGGACCTTCTTTGCATGACTCGCAGGGCACTCCTCGGGAAATGGGCTTCCCTCCGTATCCACCTGCTCCCTTGGAAAGTGAGGCTGGAAATTACTGTTGTGTCAGACTCCAAAGCAGGGAGGAGGAGGTTTAAGGAGACATGGGCCATCTCTCTAGTTTGCTGGGAGAATCACAGTCCTGCAAATTTTGGCCACAGCCCCGGTCCTTCTGCCACTGGGTCATCTCCTCACTTGGATTCATACAGCTTCATGCAATGAAGCATTGCCATTCATTACACAGTTGATTACTTTCAGGGGGTTTTCACACCTTTGCAACGATTTAACACAAGGTTTGGGAATCCTTTGCAAAGGAAGTGACTGTGCAATATCATTGTAGTGTCTGCTACATAAGGTTTTTCTAGGGATGGGTAAGTATCACCAAGAGCCCAAAGACAGATTGAGATATGTTCCTGCAACAAGCCTTTGCATATTTGTCTTGTTTTAGAAGATCAGTGAAGTTTCCCTGGAGAAATTTAAGAGCTAATCTGTGCTCAATGTTGTTTCATGTGGATCGCCGCTGTGGGAGTGGTAGAAGTATCTTTTACTGCAATATCTAAACATAGTATCTAGCACGGATGAAGGGACATTGACAAAAATGAGACTGTAAAATTATTTTTAGTTGTGTGATACATGTGCTCTGGTACTTGATGCTAGCCGCAATATTCTGCTGCCTTGAGGATGTAACATAATTTTTTCCATCAAGAAAAAAATAAGAGCTTAGAGTCTAGCTCTGTCCCCAGGGCAGGATCTGCTGTGCTTAAATCACCCTGGGCCCCCTTCGGTGAAGTGTGTCTAGGAAAAAAGAGCCTGCCTCCTCCCTGAGAGACTTACCTCAGGGCTTGAGTTACTGCTAGGAGCTTCTCCCTAACAGCCAACCTGCATCACCTTTCTAGGAAATGCAAACCACTATTATTTGGCCCTTCCACAGTAATTTGATAAAAGGAAGCTCCTTATAGCAGGTCTTTTGAGTTACAAGCTCTTACCACATTTTTTGCTGCCTTTCCTAGACTAGACAACAGCTTATTTCAAACTTCTCTTACAACTTGCTCCTTTCAAAGAAGTCAGGCCCTAGCAAAGCCATGTAAAAATCCCAATCCTCCCTTCAGATACTGCTCTGCTTTTTTGCATTACTGACTCCTGTAAGAGCAGCTGCTCCTACACACACCAGTCCTGCAGCAGGCTTCAATGAAGCAATAAAAAACCATCCTCTGATAGAAATGGGAGACTCTTCCCTGGTTAAGTGCTGCCACCCCCGTAATTAGGATGTTCCCAGCCTATAAAGCAGCCATTTTCCACTCTGCTGGAGTTGTAGCAATGTAGTTATTTTAGTGGGCCTAGGCAATCAGTGCTGCTTGTGTAGGCAGTTCTTGCCTTATATAGGTGCTCTAGATGGAAAGCAAAGCGTCTGTGGTTTGCAACAGAACAGTCTGCTCCTTTGTCATTCAGGGTGAGTGGTCTCCTGGTCTGACCTTCTAGAGGTTTTCCTAAGCTCCCTGTAAGGTTGTTGAGGTGCTTTTGGGTGTCTGCATCACTGGGTGTATGTCAAGTTTACTCTCTCCCTGTTCAGACAGACATTTATTATTTGTTATGAGTTTTTTCTTACATAGACACATGAGCAATAATGAAAGAGGTCAGTGGAAAAAAGTGGGTTACAGGTTTGTCTCTGCAGGTGTAGTATAATGCTAAGTGAATTTATATTTCAGTGTACATGAAGACTCAGCAAAGGATATGGAAATCAAAGCATTGAGGAAGGTGTAGAAAGAAGCCTTGCCAGCTATGTATGGGTACTTTAAAATGTGAGTGTTTATGGATTGTTTCAGCTGTGAAGGCTAATTGTTAGACTTTTCATTGCTTGCTCTTCCATAACTATGTATCATTTCATGGACCTTAAACAGTCAGGTAGGCAGTGTTCATGAGTGTTTCATTGTCCCTCAGCTGCTGTCTTGTGGTAACTGTCTACAACAGTGGTTATTCCTCATACTTTGTTTATTACTTGTGGGTTTTAATGTCTCTCATCAGGAGCTGTATATAAGTAACTCAGTCATTTTACTATGGAGTGAACTTGTTTGTCAGCAAGTCCAGGTAACAGAATGGGTAGAAAGAAGGATGTGGATAAGGAGAAAGCATTAATTTTGGGTTAAGGAAAGATTTAACAAAGAAATGGACGACACTGGATTGCAACTTTGAGTCCAGGAACCTCTGAAGTGGCAGGAAAAGCCACACACCTTACAGTACTGCTTTTGCTAAATTATGCTTATTTTCTGTGGAAGCAAATGAAACAGGCAAAAATCTGACTTTTAGATATTCTCAGCCCTGTTGTTTGGCCCTAAGGCTTCTACTGAGACCAAGCCCCAGACCAACAGAAATCATGCTGAGTCTTTTAGCTGAGCTTTTTCTTGATGTCTTAAAGCTAATGCTTTTTTTTACCAACAATAAAGACCTGAAATAGAAATGGATGTAGACATCAACTTCAAAATGAATCTGTCCCTCAAATTTTCCACCTTTTTTTTTACAAAGAGGCTCTTGCACAGAAGCAAGGAGTAATCTTGACAGTGTAAGTAAACAAATGGCCTCGTGGCTGTGTGTAAAACTTCCACTATCAAAATACCTTTTTCTGGATGTAAAGAAATAAGACTTTTTGGATGCTAGTTTCTATATATTCAAGCCAAAATAACTTGAGATTGGATTTGTGTGGCTATTGGAAAGAGGCAAGCTGGTCCTTCTAAGATGTCAAGGCCTCTGTGATGATGTTTTGTGGAGGGTGAATTTTTCTGGCTATGATTGCCAGATGAGTGTACAATTATTCTGTTATGTAAGCCAGCAAACTTAGTGTTTAATTTTCCTTCTGTTACTATATTCACTTTGTACCCGAGGTATTCAGAGCTTGTTAGTTGTTTGTAAAATTTGAAAATGGGAAGGATTTTGTTTGCCTCTTGACATATAAGCTGGTATCTAGGGATTTTAGTTACTTTCTTCCAAAGTGTTGGAGACTGGCCACAGCTAAAACTGGGAGGTGATGGCCTGGCTAATAGCATTAAGTCCCCCTGCCCGCCCTGCTTTCAGATATGCAGGATTAAGCCATTCACCAGACTTAAATTCAGAAAGGAATTTACCCCAGGGCAGCCTGGGACCCTGGTGAGTGTTTTTGTCCTTGCCTGTCCTTTCGGCTTGTTTCCACGGGGGGCCTTCAGTATAATGACTCCACCGTTGTAAAAGGCCCAGACAGTGACTTGATCTCTTCTGCTTCCTTTTTTGTAGTATGGGCTCCCTTATCACAAGCCTTAAGTTTGCAGCTGTGCTAGGAATGTTCTTGTGTAGGGTACCTCTTAAAGACCCTTTCAGACTAAATAGATAGTATGTGTTTATATACTTTGATCTGCCTAGGTTCTTAAACAAACAGCGAAAATTCATGGATGAGAGTTGAGTCTTAGAACTGCCCCTCTCCTCTGCTGTCATTTAGATTAGCTATGCAAGAGCTAACATGTAGATTTGTGCTACAGCTGTCTTTCTCTTGCAGATGCTTGAAGGCACCAGTTCTTACTGCACAAAATTGCATCATAAAAGTGTTCTCCTTCCTTCACCAGACTGACTTCTCACTCAAAGTAAGCCATCCTTTACTGTACAATCTTAATGCCAGGGATCAGTGACGTTACCATACTTGCACTTCAAATCATTCTGCTTTAGTTATGAGGGTATTTAATGAATTATTTCATTATGTTGCAGTGCTCAACAGTATGTATCTGCAGCTTGATTCCTGAAAGCAATCAGTATGTCAGGAAAAAAACAACATAGCAGTAACCAAGACTGAAGGATATGTAGGGGTTAGTAGTCTCTGTTGATCTGTTTGAATTTGATTCCCTCTTAGCTGAACAGGGTAAGGTTTTCTCAAGGATGCCTGCTACAGCAACTTGGAGCCTAACTTCTCTTGATTTGGGGAAGAAGGCAAATGAATGGAAGCAACTAAGGGAAAATGGGCTTAGGAAAGCTCTAACTTTGATTAGAGGTGGGGTTATTGCAAAATATTAGTACCACAGCCTCCCAGGAGTTAGACATTGGCTGAAAACACACTGCCTGCTTCTGAGTGGAATGTGAAACCAAAGGTGTGCCCGTGTGAATATCCCAGGGACTTGGCTAGCCTAACTCCTGAGCACAGAAAGGGTATAGAGGCCTGAATGATTGCTACTGTTGTAAAACTTGAAATGGAGTTTTAAAGATTCTACAGCGTAGTGTAAACAGTGTGCTGTTAGAGTATGTGAAAGACTTGTGGGGGCCCACTTGCACACCGAACTGGTTGTATAATCTTTAACATAATGCGTCTCTTTTGGTTCCTAGCCCCAGACCCTAGGGAAGGCTGCTACTTCTGTGCTGTGGAGGGTCAACGTGAGTTCATGCCTCCAAATGCTGTGAGGTCCTGGCTAAACAAAAGGGCACAGTGTAGGCCTTGAGCTGGAAGTAGCAGCAATTCAATCCTGTGCAGAAATCTGGATTTAATGCCAAATGGTAGCAGGAACTATTGGCCACCAAGACTGTTTGTTGGGTTTTTCTTAATCTTGAAGTGAATAACTAACTGAAAGATTTATTTTGGTATCTGTAGCATTTCAAATAGTCATTGCTAGATATTATTTTTATTAATAAACTTGATAAATACTGTAAATGCCTTGCTCTGTCTTAAGTCATCTAGTCTCACAGCTGGAGGCTTGGTATGCAGTATTTCCATGGTGATACTGTTTGCTATCAACTTGCCAGGGTACTCACAGAAGAAATACTTCTGTGAAAGCCATTGCTTTTGTGGAGAAACTCAAGATGAAAGGTACATCCTATAATTAATGCAAGCATGGAGTCAGTCCATGAACTCAATTACAGGTGAAGTTTGGGATTTCCATAATCATAAATGAAGAATTTTTTTCTCTAAGATCTGAAATATTTTTTTTCCGAAGATGCTATTTTCAAACATACAGGTAGGAAAGTGCTGGTTAGAAAATATCCCCTGTCGTTGGAAGGATCCAACTTTGGCACTCATGGCATCCCATTTGGTGAATCACCTGTATATGTTACAAGTCTGGATGTCTGTGCAGTGAAAGCCCTCTTGGAGAGATGGGCAGTCATCCATGAACTTCAACATCCTGCTTCTCAAGTCATTCCTCAGACTGCTGAAGCTGCTGTGCTCCTGGGAGTGCAAAGGCAAATCCAAACATGGATAAACAAGATGTCAAGTGGCAGTTCTAGGTGACTACATCTTGCTAGATGCTACTGATGCTAGCAACATGACAGTGAATAGCCACTAGTATGTGCAGAAAGGTCAGTTTAGCAGGAATAAATTCAACTGGGTCTTAATTTATAGCACCAGTGCTGTGAGCAGTGCTCCTTTCTGCTCCAGAGAGAGCAGAACTGCACTTGCTAGGACAACTAGCAACTCTGCATGCAGGTAAAAAAATAAACTCAGTGATATACCTGGATTGCTACAGCAGTCATATGTCCTCAATCTTCTCAGATGTTGACATCATAACTGGATTTTTCTTGTACAGCCTTGAGTGGGCAGGTGAGGGTTTTTTTGCTTTTTATTTACTAAGATGATAAACTGTTTCAATGCTGTCTCTGACTCTTGTATCTAGCACAGAAAAGATTTGCTTAGAAAAATACTTGCTGCTTTGCATCAATGTGCAATACAGTTTTTGCAGGTGCTTGAGTGCAGTTGTATAGACACTAGAGTATTGCTGCTACTGTGCACTGTCCAACAGGTTAATTAAAAAAAAAACCAGAAACACTAACCCACAACAAACCAAACAACACTTTAGTATCCTTCCTAATTTTAGCTTTTTTTTTTTCCTACCCCATACTAATTCTCAGTTTCTTTCCTCCTTCTTAATACTTCTCATTGGTCTCCCAAGTCAACTTTCTTTCAGTCCATCTTGTTCCCAGCTTCCTTACCTGTGACTTCTTTCCCTCTACCACTTGTAAGGACACAAGAGTGCACTGCTTTTAGCAACTGGCCCCAGAATTTGTCTTAGCTAAGTGAAGCCCAGAATTGGATATCAGTGGAAAAAATAGCTGCATTATCCTATGCAGATGGAATGTATCTGGAAACTTGTGTGGTGATCTATGTAGCTTCTACTGGACAGGGAAACTGTGAATTGTGCATAAGGCTTATAACATGCATGAACTAATTTTTTTATGAATATTGGAGGGACATATTCCAGCATTGAGCCTACTCCTGGGCCAATTTTCAACTCCTTAGTCTTACATGTGAGTATTGAGATATTTCACATCTTGGCAACTTCTCCCCTCTGAGTAAAACCCTTCCAGGGAATGAGTCTAGAAAGAAAAAACACAGATCTATTCTGGCCTGAAGTACTCAGAAATAACCTATCATGAAGCAAATATGCCTTAATGTTTGGCTCAAACACATGGTGGTGTCTCTACAATGGGATGTGTCAGGTTGCCTCTGCAATAGTGTAGTCATCAACTTTAAGCCTGTCATGACATAAGAGCATTGACTAGGGCATGAGAGATGTGGTTTTCAGCTCTGTACTTAATGTCCTTGTGATGTTTAGTACAGCATGTAGAGCCCAAGTGGTTTTAAAAGACTGGTGAAGTGCTTTTATATATATAAAATAATAGAAATGTTATTAAACTAAAAATTGATACCATTAAGTCCTCCCCTCCCACACTTGAGTACTAATCAACCATTTATTTGGGTGAGAATCCAAATTTACTTACCTACCTCTTTGAGAGACCAAACCTCATTAGGTGAACTTGGTGAGTAGTAAAACTACTCCTCTCCTCTGCAGAGGTCCCTGGAGAAGTTCCTTAGGCCAGAGCTGTCAAAATGGGATGTGGTGCTCTGATTCTAATGAGAGCAGTAACATACATGGAGACAATATGGAAAACTTAACTGCTGTGATGAAACAACACCTAGTGGAGTCATTGAAGCCCACCCAATGCTGGAAGTCAGAAGAGACTCCCCCTTCAGGAAGTATTGATGGCCTGTGTAGTTGGGACATTCATAGATCATCCAGCAGCTGGTTTCCACCTTGTCAGCAGTTGAGGTGGGCATGCAGGTCTGACGGGTCTGTGGTGGTGTCACAGGAGCAGCCCTCAAAGAAAGACATCTGCAATAAAACAAAAGTAGTCCCCATCACACTGGAAAGTATTTGAAAGCTGACTTGGTTTTGCCTGGGTTGTACAAAGCAATCCAAAGACTGCAAGGGTCTATAGGGACTCTTCTACTGAGCCCTAAGACTAGCTCATATCCATTTTCTATAGGATGTGCAGACCATTACTGCTGTCTTCCTTTCTCTAGTATTAGAGAATGGTGGATGTCCCTTTGGGACTCTGGAAGTGAGAAGCAACTTTTATCATTATTTCATGCTGAAAGTATCCTGTTAGCAGCCTTTTGACAAGTTTTGGGAGCATTTGGAGAAAGTGAAAAACCCCATTTACTCTTTGATAGCTCTGTGGATGACTTCTTTTTATCACACATTCATTCAACTTTGTGCCCATCTCCTGCACCCAGTCCTGGGTTCCTATAAATCTTCTGTAATGTAGAACAGAGACGAAGAAAGGGATAATCCCCTTACATCTGAATTGTGCTGGAGCTTTCACATGTCTTAAAGATACTGTAACAAAACAAGACTCCTCTGTCCGACCCAAGTTAGCCCACTGAGCAACTTAGGTCTGCTGGGCTGCTATATCTTAGCAGCAGTAAAATCCAGTTATAAATACTTAAATTCAGTGGTATTGTTTGGTGATATTTCTTAGATTTTTTTGAAATAGGTTATTTCAAACTTATTTTCCTGGCATCTTAACAGTCTAAGATGATACAAACTGAAGGTCTCTCTCAGAAGTTGAAAAGCTAAAAGGGAAATTAGCCGGACAGAAAACACAACCAAAATATTTTTTATGTGTAACTGTTTTAGTATTTGAAATCTTTCAAGTACACAATAGGCTTTCTTTGGTAAATTTATCAGAGAGATAATAAAACAGCCACTTGAGGTTCCCCCTCTGCTAATTTGTTGGTAGACCATCTAAAGATGTGTATAAATGTACTTGCCTACAAGAAGCTATACCCATGTTAGGCTGTTTGTGCCATTCACTCAGCTGTTCTCATCTTTGCTATTTTTGCTAGGGTGTAACTGTGACATCTTTTCTCTCCTGCTTGCCTTCCTTTTCTCACCTTCCACATCCACCTTTGAACTAACCTTCACAAAATACATTCATGTGCAGTACATTTTCATGTTTCTTGCTCATACTGTGTGAAGGAATTTTGGGTCGTTTTGTCTTACTGGCTTCTTGTTCAGCCAAAATGCTACTTGTTTTGGGCTTTCTTGCATATGTCTTTCCCTATGAGTCTTGTATGGTGATTTCATGAAACTGCAAAACTTCAGGGACAAATATTTAGCTATCCTGTTTTTACACAGCTCTAGTTGTGCTTCTAATGGGTGTTGTAAATGTCAGCCTCTCTCTTGGAGGTGCTTCCTCAGCCAGGAAATTGCACCCTTTAACACTGAAAGCAGACTGAGGGAAGAGTGTGATTTGAGTCTTGTTTCTGAACACCTGTATGCTTTCTTTGTATCAAAAATAACTTCTTTCTGATGATTAATGCTAAGCAAATTGAATTCACTTACAGGAACAACTCCTATGTGCAGGCCTGTGCTTGCATTTCTCAAAGATCTTTGTCAGGCTCAGAACTCTTACACTTTTTTTTGTTCTCTCTGTGATCATGCTTGCCATGGGGAGCAGGTTTGTGTTTTGGATCCCACATGGTCCTTCACAGATTAATATTTTGGGCACTGGACTTGGTAATGAAGTTTGGAACTTGAGAGACCTTGAACTTGAGTAGGGCAGGTATATGTAAAGTCCTTATTGTAACAAAAGTAGAGCAGCCATCACAGGTCAGATGGGCCATCTGTCAAGCAACTTCCATGAGTAGGCACTGAGGGAAGGGTAGATATGAAGCAAATATACATAATATCTCATTCAAACTTCAGGACCTCAAGTTTTTTTCGCTCAAGAGGTTTTCTGAGCAGGAGGTTTTGTCTCTTTTTATAAAAACTCTCAGTGGATTTGTCTTCCCAGTACTCATCCAACTTCTCCTTGGATCCTGCTCCTAGGACCCTATGCCACAGATGAACACAGCACTGCAGGAAGGGCTGTGGGTTGATCTGAAACTCTGGAGCCAGGATATCTTGTTATACAAATGGTATCCATGGTCTGAGGAGCGTGGTTATTTCCATCTGTTGCAGCTGCCCTCAGCCAGTACGCTGTTATGACAGCTGCTTTTACATGGAGATTGACTGCTTTTGCACCTCAGAAAAATTTGAGCATAAGAGTAATCTGAAAATAGCAGTGTTTTTGTAGAGAAATATAGCCTGCATGCTAGCAGCTCTAGTGCCTGCTACCAACCATAAAGCAAGCTGCAGGAGCCTAGAAGACTTGTTGGTGAAAACTTGGATGCTCTGTGGATTTCCAGTGTCCCTCTACTTTAGCACCATTTCTTAATGTCTGCTTGAGATTCCCTGAACATTTGCAAACAAAAGCAAGTGCAGCCTCTCAGTGGTTCTTAAAAACTAGGAACTGCCACCATCCCTGACTCAGGTGGAAAACTTTGGAGAAGTTTAACTACCCCTAAGCTCTAGGATGCAATGGAATCTAGAATCCAGACACCCTACCTATCACCCTGATCTCTGAATAGTTTTTTCTGTTCGTTCTTGCCTTTTACCAGAGGAATGCCAGCATATAATCTACACATCACTACAGAGCCAAGGTTCTCAATTGCACAAATTGAACCAGGTACTTTGTTGCAGTAAGTGGGCACGTGTTAATTGCTGTCTGGGGAACTGGTCTGTTCTTTCTTTATTTATTCCTGCTGAAGACAAATGAAATACTTTGATTTCCTGTTCTAAGCAGACAAGCAGATACTGTACCTGAATTGCTGTGTTATTTTGCAAATCTGGGTTAGCTAAGCATGCTAACACACATATTCCTTACACAGTGCAGTTCCCATAAATGCATGATATTAGGTGTTTGTGAACAAGAGGAAACACGCTTTTTCACACCTCTGCCCTGAGAGCCAAGTTGTTCATGCTCCATTTCTCTCTGCCTGAAGCATGGTGTTCTTATGTACACCAAACATTTGCAGTAGCTGAACAGCCTACATGCAGTAAAGGACAGGCAGGAGAGCAGAGATAGTGTCCCATGTACAAAAGAGAGGACAAGAAGGGCAAAGAATAGTTCTATTTTCCTCTCCAGTGTTGTCAGGGAGAGGCTGGTGAGGATCACTAACAGGCTGTTATTGAGGGGTCATGTGAGTGTGAAACAATGGCTAAATGAAGTCTCGGACGTTAGCAAGGAGAGATGTGAGTTTTAAGCAGTCCACCTCACTGCTGTAAAAGTTGCTTGGTTTTATTCAAGGACTCCATTATCAGAATGTTAGCTAGGCAAAATAAAATCAAAGCCTACCATTTCAAGCCAAGATGAAGGGATTTAAAATTAAATACATACTAGATAAGGTTGCAGAGTGTCCTAGTAGTTCTGTGCTCTCTCTACTGCTTTCTCTTTCCAAAAGTCTCCAGAACTTTGCTGAAAAAAAGTGGTATCCCTGGTAAGTATAGGGCTGGAATCTATTCCTAGATTGAAAACTTGTGAAAATAGAGAACTTAGATGAAAGAATCAGATCTTTCCCTTCACTTACCAGGGTATGGTTAGTGTACACTTACCAGCAACATGCAGTTGGACCTTAAACACTTACTTAACTTACCATGTTCAAACTTATCATGAATCACTGGATAACTGTGAATATATTTTAAAACTATTCCTCCTCTCCCCTGAAAATGTGAAATAAATCAGATTTCCCTCAGGACTGCACAACTTTAATCTGTTTGTAGTACTGAAGAAAGATTTGTTTGAACCAGGATTTTGGAATGCATTCACTGTTTATTTTGTATGAGAGCAGTAATTCAGTGTGAGTCAGCCAGCCTCTGCAAAGAGACAATTTTTGGCATTTACTGCACCACAGTCAAGAATTCTTCTCTATTCCCTAGGTTTCAATAAATACTGTCTGCCCTGAACTTAGGTATTTCATACAAGATACAAGAGCCACCTAAGGCATTGAGGGAGCAGATCTCAGGGAGATGGACATAGCCTGGGACAAACATCAGTAAGAGCCAACATTTGACCTTGGGGCTTTTCTTTTTTATACAGCTGGATGTTAGGGAAAACAGAATTCTGCAGTAGCAAATAGCAAAAATGTAAAAAAGACAGAAGTTTAACTGATTCTGACGTTACTAAACAAGACAGACACACAGGAAAAGGAGTATTGCCAGCTTCTATGTGTATTTCTGAGAAATTGTGTTCTATTTTGGAGATGGGATTGCAAAAAGATTCACTCTTTTGAAACTAATAGAAAAGGTTTAATTCTTACCCATAGGGAAGAGCTCAGGTGTGCCAACAAATGGGTATGATCACGTATGTGATAGCAAATAAATGGAAGATGCTTTATGACTTGAAGAAATGGGATTTATAAGGACTCTGTATTAAGACAATAGGAGCAAATGTATTTGTGCGATTTGGGGATGATGTGTGGCATTTATGTCCAGGCCTGAATAATGAATTTCAGAATTATGCTATTAAAAGACATTTACCATGTTACTCCATATGCTCCCATTATACAGTGGTGTGCAGGCAATTGCCATGTGGGAAACTGCTGAGCTTTTTGAGTGTGGGGATGTGGAGTGTTCCTGCTGCTTTGGCTTATACTGTAAAGTATATCTGAATAACAAGAGAAGTACCTTGGCAAGCATTAATCCTTTGCCTGATTTTAACCAACACAGCTTTTATGTTAGGAAAACTGTACCCATTGCAAATCTGATTTAACATGTTCAAGTGTCACTGTATCATAACACAGTATGGTCATAAGCAAGTCGCATACATCAGCCCACAGCAGACGTTTATATCAGCTAGCCCTGCCAGCCCTTCCCTGGGTGATGTAAACATATTCTTTACCTAGGAACAGTCACTCCACTTTCTTTTAGTATCTTCAAGTTATGAAAAGGCCCTGGAAATAGCTTTGATATGAAACAGATTATTCCCTTCATTTTCAATGAAACTTTGCATCGCCTTACTGAACTTTGCCTGTCTCTCAAGTCGCTTGGAGAGACTGTGTAACTATATTCTTAAAGGATAAACTATATGCACTTTCTTAAACTGTGATGTGCTGCTAAGCAGAACTCCCTTGTAGTATTACGTGGCAAGACCTGATGGAATTGAAGAGACGGAACCAGTTCTGGAAGTCAGGATCATTCTTCTTTTTTAAAAGGTAATGATGTTCTGAGTAACTGGGCTCTCATAAATAATCTAGCAGCCTTTTTTTGCCTTAAAGGAGTTGCATTGTTTCACAGAGGGCTGCAGGTCGAGGTGGTCACTGCTATATTCACAGCAGTGGCCCAGAAGCTCTTGTCTTCATTAAAAAATGATCTGCAAAATACATATTTGTAAAGAGTCATTGTCCACCCTGGTGTCTGTGTCAGAGCAGGGGACTGGCACAGTGGGGTTTCCACTTCTCTTTCCCATTTCTGAAAATTTGCTGGGATGAAAGTTGAGAGCTGTGAGCAGACATTGTGTTTGCTTTTATATACAATAGTCCTAATGGCCCATCTGCAAAAACTAACACAAAAGAGACCATTCTAAGCTGTGGGGATTTAACATGTTTTGTCTTTATTGTAGTTATGATGTTAATTGCATCTACCATGGGGGACTCATTTTTTTTCTGTGTTTTGTGTTGCATTTTTTGATGCTGTGTGCGAGTTATCGTGTAACTGTGGGGTAGAATACACTTTGAGCTGCTGTTAACTGTTTCATGTGGTCCATCTGAGCCAATGTGAGATAGGTACAAGCACGTGTATGAGTATATAACAATGGTTCTTTACAGAACCTCCTTTGCCTGAAAGCTTTCAGGCTTTCAGCAGACCTGAGCAGCTTCTGGTATAGGTCTGTTCCTCTCCTTCCACATCCTGTATTGATTACCTCTTGCCCAAGTTTGTCCTATGGCAAACTTTCCTTCTGTGACAGCAGATGAACTTTGCTTCTATTTCAATACTTTGTCACAAGCTTTATCCTGGAGACAGGAAAAGTCTCCATCTCACGTGGTGTTGTTAGCCTTTGCCTACTAATCCTTTCTATTGTGTACAGTTTTTAACACAGATGTGTAAAGAGGAAGTAGTGATTAAAAGTCTCAGTCTCTTCCTGGTGTGTGATTAATTGCTGCATCCCGGAAGACTACAGATTGAAATCAAGTGGTTCTTACTAGATATTTATCAGTGTATCTGAATTACTGACTAACACTGTTAATCAGTTTGGGTCACTTGGTTCAGTTTTTTCCCTTTGAAAGTCTTGTTTTAAAAATTCAAAGGGAGCATATGGCATTAAACTCAAGTTGCTCTCTATCTGGAACCCAGAAGGATTGTTGTGTAATGCTAAAGCAGAGTGCTTTAACACTAAAGCACGGAGAGTAGGCTAGAGAAAACTGTATTCCTCCATTTTGGAACTTTTCCTCTGTTTTTTTCCCGTTTGGTGCAGGGGTGTAACAAACCTTGACTTGTTCTGTTCTGATCATCATTTTCTTGCACCTAAATCTTAGACTTTTAAAAACTGCTTCATGGAATATGCAAAGCTCGTTATAAAAATGACTTATATCACCAGTAGGTGAGGCTTCAGATCAAAACAAACTACTGCACTTCAAAACTACATTTTTAATCATGTATTTGGAGGGACTCATTCAAGCATGTGAAGACCTTGTCAACATGATCCATTAGTAACTTGGCACACAGATGAACACCTTCGTAGATCTAATTTACTTGAAAGAGCTCTATTTTCAACTACATAGTCTCCACCTCCAGTGGAACAAAGGAGTGTTTGTGGCTGTAAGCAGGGAGGGCAGGGCAAAGTTTGGGAGACTTAGTGGAGCGCAGCTTTGCTTACAAGGTTTCAGGCCAAAGAAAAGGGCTTTCAGTGCTGGTGCAAGAAAGGAAAGAGACAAGAGTGTCTTCTGGGGAAATCGATGGGGGGAATACGAAACCTCTCCCTTCACAGGCTTCTAACACAAACCACTTCACTGATGTTGTTTTTAACTGTATCCATATTAAATGACAGGTGCCAATGTGCACTCACCATTTCCAAGCAGGTTAGATACCCTTCTGTCCTCTTTAGTATATTCAGCCCTTTTCTCCCAGACTGTGTTACCTCAGACCACCCGCCTTCATCCTGTTGGGTTTCCTTGTCATGATGTTTGCTTGCCTGTTGTATTTGACTTGATGTATTGCTGCTGTTACTGTAAATGCACTGCTCAGGGCTTGATATTTGTCTGCTGGCAAGTCCCCATGAAGGCTAGCCCTGGATGCCTTTGGCAACCACAGCACACACTTGCTTCACTTAAATGGATGATGTGTTAGCATTGGCAGTGGAAATACCTGTGTGGAAGTACCTGGCAGATTACCTCCATAACAGCCTGTGTGGGCTAGTTTCTGTTTTGAGGACCTCTGAGTGCTCTTCCAACCATGACTGCCCTTGTGAAGCCAGCACCTTTAACAGTGTTTTAGAGAGATGGAGTAAAACGGATTTTCTCATGGCTTTGGTAATTGCTGTTGCTGCCAGCTGCCTCTCAAAGATATATAGTCCTGTGGACTTACATTCATTCCAACCTGACAAAATTGGTGCTTTTCAGAACAGATTGGTTATATCTTTGTCCAACAGATAAACCTGTGGGAGAAAAGATATTTTGCCATTCTGTGATGGATGCTAGATGTTTCCACATGACATTTGGCTAGGAAAAAGCTCTTTACCATAATGAGTGAGAATTCTCAGGACTAGTTAGAGAATCAGTAGTGGCATGTCTTAAGTCAGTAGTACTATAGCAGAAATTAGGGGAAAATTTATGCTTGCTTGCATGGGCAATGCTCTAGTAACTCTGGCTGTGGTGTAAAGACTGACTCACGAACTTGTGCAGAGCAATCTAAGAAGTTAGAATATCTGTCCAGCAGACAGTATGTCTGTGCCTCAGCTGCTGTGTTGTCCAGTCAAGAGTGTCAGCTGAAACCATCTGATTTCACTGTCATAAACTGGGTTATGAATTGCAGCAGCAAGTTCTGCTGCTGGACTGAGCCTCTGGGGTACAATTTTCCTCTTAAATTACCAAAGGAAAAGTGGATAATGCCCTGTTCAGTTCCCCACTTGCCCCTTTACCATGTTGCCAGATATCTAGGAAGAACAGAGCCAGAATGGCCTCTTACCTTTCCCACTATGGGTAGTATTGCAGTGCAATGGTAGGCACCAAATGTATGCATATGGTGCACATATGATCAGAAGTCTCTTCTGGGTCCTGTAGAACAAATTCATGACTCTGCATCACATCTGAGCTCTGAACTCTGTCCATTGCTTTCTGCATAGCTGAAGAAAGAGTTTGAAGTTGTTCTGACTAATTGATCTGGTTACTGAAAGAGCTTTTTTTTTCATTTGGGAGACAATATAGCCCAGGAAATAAGTAATTTCCAATCAAGGTAGCAGAAGGCTATGATTCACCAATCCTGTGGTGCACACACAAGCACCTTTCAGGTCTCTAATTCTGGTTGTCTGAACATGTGAGCAGCAAACCATCTGATCTGCTGGGCTTGATTTTTGTGTGCAGACAATCAGATGCCAGCCAGCCAACAGGAGAGGGAGTAGCAAAAGGGCAGGTACTTGCACTCTGAGAATAAAACACTGGGTTTAAGCTTATTAGCATAATAAGTAAGTAATAATATAGTAAGTATAACATACTATAGTAAGATTTCTGTTGCTTACCCCTCTTAACTCCACCAGTTTTATCTATAAAACCACAAAGTATTAGCCAAAGAAAAGTGAAGACCATGGCAGTACTTTAACAGCAAAGACAGCACTGGAATAACAAGGCTAACCACCTATTTGTTAGTCTTACTGTTTATTTTATTACAGGTCAGTGAACAAAAAACAGTCATGAGATGTTAATCTCTGTAGCTGTTTAATCTTAACCACCCCCTCACCATTGTTCTCTCAAGGGTTCAGCAGCAATATCCCCTCCTCCCCTCTTGTAATGACCTCATTTCAAAATACTATTTCTCTCTGCTTTGGCTTTTAAGGGGTCAGATTGATGCTGTTTGAGTTGGGATAAAATTTGCTCAGGTCCTGTCACTGGCTGCTGCCTATGGTTCTACTGAATTTGTTTGCAAGAATCAAAGACTCACCAGTTAATTTGTAATTTGTGAATGTATTGAGCTGTGATTAGTGACAGCCCATCTAGGGAATGGGGAGCGTTGTTAGGCAGCACAGCATGGACATAAAAGAGGTAAACCATTAGAGACCTACAAATGGGGATAGGAAGATAGACTTCAGTGCTATGTTGGCACTGCAGGGAGATGCTCTTTCTTTAGCTGAGCCCTTTACCAAAATAAGAAACCAGGATGGTTAAAGGGGAGAGCTGAGAGACACAGCCCGCATCATGCTGCCCAATGCTGGATCATGTATGGGAGTTGCAAAGCACTGTGGAAAAGGGAAAGTGTGTATTCCCTGCCTCTGAAATGCTGCATCCGCTCATTGTCTCTGTAAAATGGGCATGGCGCATTGAGGAGCGGTAGGGATGCACTGGGAAAATGTAAGCTCTCGACATACTGGCAGGGGGAGGAAGCAGGAGAGAAGTGGCTAAGGGAAGAGGAATGGATGTCTTAGATGCAACATATGAAGGTGGAAAGGAAGGAATGGCTGTGAAGATTTAAAAACAAACAAACAAAACCTCAACCAAAACACAAGTTGCAAATGTATTACCAAAGCTAACGTAGAAGACATCAGTTAGCTCACCTACAACTAAGTGAGGTACATGAAGTCTTAGATCTTTGCTATGTCTTTGCTTCATTTGCTTTCCTCACTTTTGAGTTTGTTCCAGGCTTCCTTGGAGAGATCCCTTGTTTTGCTTCTGTAGCTCCCTGCAGGATGCAAATGTTAATAAGCGCAAGCACAGCAGGCAGGGCTGAATCCATCAGGAGAGATGGGGAGTGCACGGCAGATCAGCTTGCCTCCTGCTGTGTGACATGTGAGGCACGCTGAACTCAGGGCTGTGGGGGAGCCCCCTTACTCTAGATCCACAAATCCAGCCCTGCTGCTGGAATGTTGTCTTAGCTCTGTTGCTTAGTGGAGCAGTGGTAAACAAAAGGCTTTAGTGAATAATGGACAAATAGAAAGGCAGAACCTATTTCATGAACATGCTAGGCTAATCTGACATTACTGGGCTCTTTATGGAGTCAGGTTTTTTGCTAATTTCTTTAAAATAGGCTTGCCTTTTTTTTTTTTTTTAACCTAAAAGTGATGGTAGTAAATGCTTTGGGGTTTTTTTTCAAGAATATTAGCCAGAAGAATGCTTTCCATGTGTATATTACCGGAGTCGACTTTCCAGCTCACGAGTGACACCTCCTGCCAATGTCGTGCCATCCAATTTAGAATTGACACTTCAGTGTTACTATGAAACATCTCGTGCTAAAGAGAGCTGAGAAGGGTAGACAAGATGGACATTCCGTGATAGTGTTGCAAAAACTCTTTTACTGGCCTGTGTGAATTCTCCAGACCTACTTTGTCACCCTGTTGCTTTCTTCTGGTCAGTGTGTCCAGTTGCTTGTGGTCCTTTTTAGCTCTCCTTGCTGAACGAGGGCCTTGCTTTAGATATGCTTTTGGTGTCTGGTACTTGACGTCTTTGGAGGGGAGAGAGAGCCTCGTATCATCTCGGGCTTACTGAGTGCCACCAGGCTGGTTTACAGACCTACTGCATGGGCTCACTTGCAACACATGGTTGCAGGTAAGAGGTTCTGGCTTCAAATTCTTTAATGCTCCTAAAGTTACTCTCATTATTGCTGCACTTGGAAAAGAAACAGGCAAGCTGTAGGTGGCTCTCACTGGCCAGTAGCAAAACTGACCTTTGCAAAACTTCTAGTATTAGTCCAAGCTTAAAAGCAAGCAAATGATTGACAGACATAAAGGCTGATTCTATTGGAAACATGTAATCTTTCCTCTACTTGAGGAAAATGCACCTTTTGTCATGAATTTCAGTAGCCTGAGCTAGACGCCATTTTTAGGCGACAATGACTAAACACCTCTACATCCCTCCCTATCCCCTCCCAAGAGAATAGGCCAAGGTTTACACCATCCTTTCCATGTGCAGCTGTTGGTGCTCAGCAGGCTGCAACTTGGTGGCTCTGCTGAGCCAGGTCCTGCTGCCTGGTGTTCCCTTGCCCTGGCCTTGTAAGAGTTGGGGTGAAATGTGCTTACTTTGCTTCCGGGCATGCTCTGCAGCTTCAGGGGCAGTCAGCATGGCAAATGGATGCAGGGAAATCTTGAAAGGTTGAATCCAGTGGTCCTGAAAGGACAACAATTCATAGACTCATATACCTGCAGAAACTACGTGCTAAGACAATGGGCACACTCTTCTGGTCAGCAGAAGCTAAGATAACTGTTGCTGTTGCGCACAGGGACGGCAAAAAATAACATAAATTCAGGTCAGAGAAGATGGTCGAAGCCCACCCTTTTAATGCCAAAACCCATCTTTTTATAGCATGGATCACAAAAGAAAAATTACATGTCTGGCCCATTGGCTAGCCACCAACAAAAGTGAGTGGCTGAGCGGTATAACCACCCATTTCAAAATATTTTCTTCAGTGAACCAAAACAAGACCTTGCAGGTGCAAGATAGAGAGTTAGTTTGCAGAAGTCTTTCACTGTTTCTCAGCTAAAACATGAGAAAGAAAAACTTCACAAATGCTTCAGCAGCTGGAAAATTCCTCTGCTCCTGCTTTTTAGCATCCACAGACAACTGCTTCAGCAGTCCTGGTGGATAAATGAGCACCATTTATAATGCCCATCTGAACTGCCATGAGGGTGTGACTTGGGCTCCCTAAGTATCTATACATCTTGATAAAGCTAGCACATGATTTTCAAGGAGATTTAAGCCAAGGCTTCAAAACTGAAAAGGGGTAACAGGAATCTCCATCAGTTTACTTCAGTGGGAAAAAAAATCCACAGAGACTGAATTTTCAGATGGGCTGGATTCTAGCTCTTTGAGTCTAGGACTCTTAAGGAAGCATAAAGCTGAGTTCCAAGAGTTATTGTCAATTTAAAACAGTAGATGTAACCTCTTAAATGAATTAGGACTTTGCAAAATAAAGTATCCTTAGTTTCCCAGCTCATCAAAGCATTTCCATTCCTTTCTCACAGAGTGGAAATGATCTTTAGCCCATGATTAAAATGAAGCAGTGTTGATGGCTGAAAGAGAAACTGAAGAGCCTGATAACAATGGCTTATCTCCTTCTTCAGAAAATTTTGTAACTTTGCTACCTTGTGATCATTAAGGAAATATCTCTGAGTCCACAAGGGGCAAGATCTAGCAAGTGGACAGTAACATGAGCTGAGCAGAAATACTGTTTCTGTTCTTTCTTTGTCTCTGCTTGTGTAACACCAGAATATAAATCAAAGCTTAAAAAACCCCACCTCTCCTCCTCCCAAAGGAATAAACCCACCAAAACCCAAATGCAAACTCAAACACTCCACCACGGGAAACAGCATGAGTAGCTAGCTGGAAACCTTTCAAGAAAACATCGCTCCTCTGCAGTGTATGGTGAGCACTCAAAACAGAGATTTCTAAAAATATCCTGGGTTGGAAATTCATCAAGAAAAGTATTCCTGTCCATAAGAAGCAAGACTGTAAGAATATACAGTGCAACATTCACAGCAAAAGGGGGACAGTTGATTCACCCACTTATCCCAGGAGCAAAGAGGAAGATCCCTCCTTCTAAATAACATATTGTGAATTGCCCCTACATCACAACTAGTGACATTTCTAGTTCTTGACATGAAAGAATTCAACTAAGAGAGGTTACAGCCAAGGCTATTCTGGTGCATGTAACTGTGAGCTGGAATGAGCTCTAGCACTTTCTGGACTCTGGGTGTCAGTCTGTCATTAATATTACAGCTAAGCATGTCTGAGATTAGGAAAAAAAGTAAAATAAAGTGCACCACAGCAGAAACGCTGTGAATTACATGTGAGTCATCTGTTACAGTCTGACTACAATTTCACATCAACTTTTAATAGTTGCTTAGGAAATGTCAATAAATTATATGTTACTGAAAAAACAATCTATATACTCCAGATGCTTTTTCATTATGGAGCTGGGTCATACAGAACACTTTCTTGTGCCTTGAGTCACGAATTAAAGATTCTAATACCTCTCCTACTTTTTAAAGGGCAATTATATGACTAAAGTGATACTGCTAGAGAAACTTGCTTTGAACAGAGGCAAGGCCCTTGTGAAGCAGGCAGTATCTCCCCAGCCCTGCACAGCCTTTTTCCCCACTCCACACTAGTGGTAATTAGAACATAGTGGTGGGAATGCATCTCTGTAAACCATTGTGGCAAAGGTTCAGGAGATAGGTTACATCTCAGTGTGGATGTCAGTAATTGGACTGCCCTCTTCTTGCCTCTCCCTGGTACACTGTGTACAAAGGCAGAGGAGGAGGTGGTGAATAGTTTGGCTTTTTGCTCTAAGAGAATGTTGGAACTCATTTTCTATTACTAATGGGGTAAAAAGCTAATTACTTCAGTTTAAAATGTAGCATATGTTTTAAAGGCACAGATATTACAGGATAACTTCATTTTTACAGATGTGCAGAAAAAACTAGTTGCTCACTTTTGCAGAGCTCTGCCAGTGTGTTGCTGAGGGCTTCATTCTGTAAATCTCAAAGATCTCTTCTACAGAAATGCTGTTCTGTGAAGACAGGTTAGAAGAGAGGTTCAGCTCTCAGAAGTAGTATTCTTTCAAGTGAATGAATGAAATCAAGCTCCTATCCCCTTCTCTAAAACAGCTCTCACATGAGCTCCTGGTACTGTTTCATATTGCTAATACAGATCCATTGATCTGGTCCTGAAACTTGCTTGTCATTTTGCGCTTGGCAGAGACAAGTTAAGTAACGTGTACACATGCACAGGACCACCTACTGAAACTGCGTGTTTTGTTTTCTAAGGCTGAGCAAAACTTCATGGCTGCTTAATAAAAATGAGATGAATTTGTAATATTTGCAGTGTCTGTATACTGTGCTTTCAATGAACAAAGACGTTCTAGGTATGGGGGGCGTTTCTATTCTATCTGCCATAGGATAAAAGATACTGCCATCTTTCTTGTCCTCTTACCATTAGTATTCCAGCATATGAAGATAATATCATAGCTTCTCTCTCAATTCGATTGGGATATGTGTATTGGTTGCGAGCTGCAAAATTCCTGTATGGTGTTTTGAACAAGAAGATTGTTAGCCTGGTATTATAAATACAAAAAGTAGCCCTGAGCTCAATTCACTGCTGCTTTTACTCCATCTTCACACTGATGTAACCCACTGCAACAGCAAGATCTTGGCTTTGCAATACTCACAATTTCTCTCTTGTCAGTGGAGTCTGAGCATCGGAGTCACTTAACCACATCAAAGCAACACTGAGGGCTAAGTTGTAATGGACCTAGAAAGACCGAAGAACCTTATGTGGTTTGTTTGACTGTAATTGCTTGACTGAAGACAGAGAGACCATAGTAATGTAGGGAAACACGAGCTGTAACTACACTGGGTACCTCATATGTTGTGAGATACTCGAGGAGGTCTGAGGTATTTTAAACACACACAGGACAACTGTTTTCTTATGCACAAACAGCTTTGGTTTGTGAAGAATAACCTCTGGTTAGTGGACTTAACTGTATCAAATGCTTTCTGCAAATGAGCTTTTCCTTGCTAAAAAATAAGCAAAATCTTTAATTATCTTGGATACACTACACCAGGATGCTATTCACAGCCAATTTCTTTAGGTATTCTTTTCCATAATGGCCTTTTATTGACCATTTTAGGGACAGGTTATTTAGCTGTACCAAGCAGCCATCTTTCAGAGTTAGCAGTAGCCCTGCAGTTAAAGAGGATAGGAATTAGGAAGTCTGGTGATTACCATGTCATCTAGAAAGGTGGAGTGCCTTTGTCCTCTTGGATCAAATCCGTTTTCTCGTAGTCTGATGCCAACATAATCGCTCCTTAAAGCAAGGAAACAACTCTGAATTACATCTGTTTCTAAGCAAACCACTGCATAGGAAATGTAATAGATGACTCTAAAGCTAGTGCAAGACTGAGGCTAAATTTACTACGATTCAGGGCTAGGAATCTGCTGCAGGATCTTTCACAAACAGTTCCCAAGTAGGAAAATTGTTAGTTGTTTGCATCTCTGCTAATCTTAGCTTCTCTCAAACCCCACTGCTATCTTCTCCAAAGGCTTCAAAATAGGGGAAGAAGTGCAAATATGAAACAATTACTTAAAGTCTGGGGATAGACTTTAAGTCTGAACAGAACAGAAGAATTTCACTGTACAGTCCAGAGAATGAAAGAGATGCTTCACTGGTGCTTGTCCTTCTCATTCAGGGGAGGCCTGATTCTGTAACCTTTCCTCAGACTAAGTACTACTGATCCATGCAAGCATTCCTAGGGCAGATGGACACAGGACTTGTGTGGAATAGAGGGAATACTGCTTACATTCCCTAGGAGTTGTCTGCTGGGCAATCCTGCACTGAAGAGCATGAGATGCTGCTGCATGAGCTAGGAGACCTCTTACAGACAGCAGCTGCCCGGGATGCATTGCAAGGGATGAACTCTGCACTACACTGGTTGCTCTCACTGAGCAAGCTCTGGGCTGTCACATCTCTACCGTCCCCTGTGCAGTCAGGTCTCCCACTGCAGCCTGAATGTAACAAAATGAAGAGCATGTCAAATGAAGTTTGTTCATGCTTTCCAGCAAGAGAAAACTAAGGTTTGAGAGCTGTTATCCACTTACATTTTACAACCCTTTGCAATGAAAACAAGTGCAATCTCAAGTGCAGTGAAAGCAATTGTGGGCAGCTACTACTTACAGGAGTTTTTCAATCTCTTTCTTCAGTTTTTTTTCCATATTCCATTTTTCATTGTAACATAAACTCAATGGATCTAGGAGAGAGAAAAGTGCATCCTACAAAGTATCTCTGTCAGTGATTCTCTTAATCACAAGTAAAGAGAGTGGGACACTTGGAGACCACCTACAAAAATATAACCAAAACCCAAGGTAGGATTAAAGTAGGAACTGAGAAAAATTTAATCAAGAAATAAGACAACATGCACAGTAATGAAAGTGAGGGTAAGGAGTTTGGTAGTGGGAAATGGACAGAATGAGCCCATTTAAGATGAGCATCAGCCTTGAGCATCAGCTTGCAGCTTGCTTGCTTCCCCATCAGTGATGTATATTCTCTCATATAATGCCATCTTTTGACCTGCTGCCACTTCCAAGTTTCTTAGCAATGGCTTCCTCTCCCTACTCTGTGTCTATTAATCAGATCTATGGGGTAGAAAGAGGGGATGGACTGGGAAGAAGACAGGATGTAAGAGATGGAGTTACAGCAAAGAGAGAAGCCAGCACTTGGTCCACCAACTTATTGTAACATCAAGGTGCATGCTCTGCTCCACGATACAGCTGTTAATGAATATTGTCCCCTATTCTCTCTCTCATAAATGTACAGAAGAAATCATGCTCTACCTGTGTGAACTCTTGCCATATGCTTCAGGATCTGGGTTTGGAGCCTCTCTGACTTCAGGTATTTCTGAAGAGGAATTCCCTCTTGATGTTGCTGTTCCTTTCTTGCCTCTGCCTCTCAGTTTGTGTGCCAGGGAAATTAGGCTTTGGCTTCATGCAGGACAGCTGCTTTCTCATGTTGCTTAGAAACAATGCTGGTGAGAGAAATTAAAAGAAAAAAAAGCAAATCAAAACCACCACAGAGAAGAGGTTAAACTTTCAGCTTGTGTTATCAGTTTCAAGTTGGATGATCCTAATACACTCCTAGGCATTGAGTTTCACTGCTGAGTGGCTGGTTGGAAACATAGCAGATTTGCTAACAAGGGAGGCAGAGACTATTCACTGGGTTTTCTGATGGATCTAATTACTTGTAAATGAAGCTACCAACTTCTACTACTGTTTCAGCATTCTACCAAATGCAACAATGAAAAACTAGACCTGATACCTCCCAAGAGCCCATCTAGAGTTCCACTTGCAGTGTTTGTGGCATATAGCAAGGATCCCGGCTACTTGTTCTTTCTTCAGTGTTATGTTTTTGCTTACAGTATTGGGAGAAATTCTAACAGTCAAGAAATCCCAACATGCTGTTCTAAACCCCACTGTTGTCCTTCCAAGGGATGCAGGGCACATCTTTCATGGGATTGTGGATGGTTGCCAATCTATCATGATGGCTAGCAAGTCAGAGAGAGGCTATGGGATTTTGTAGATTAGGAAGGTTTGCAGGCTGTATTTCTGAATGAATGAGCCATCCCCCTCCTTAGAAAGGTACTTCTGTTATTAAATGATTTCCTAGTGAAACAGGAATGGGTTTATGAGACATGATCATAATGTTGCCTCTCTTTGTGATGGCCTAAGAAAACGTAAAAGGAAATGTATTATCATGAGACATAGATGTTCTGCAGGAAGAAATCTACTAGGCATTTATAGAATTTGTGCTGTGCTTTCTCTTCCTTATTTCATTTGCCTTTCTCATTTATTTTATGGCAAAAGGAACACCAAACTTAGTACTTCCCCACCTTTCAATCCAGCTGAGGAGCTTCTGATCAAGTTGGATTTGATTTCTGAAAGCATCTTCCTTGCAAGCATCATGGCAAACATGTCTGCAGTAGAGCTGCTGCTTGTTTGCTCTGAGAAACACAGATCTACTGCCTGCCAGGCAGAACTCCACCAGTTACACCCACCCAGGGCTTATCTGCTGATATGGCCAGGCAAGAGGGAAAAGTGACCTTCACAAAGTAAACATAGCCATGCCAGGACTGACCCAAAGTCCTGCCAACCCCTCTCCTGTTATGTGGAAAAAATGATACCCTGATGAAGAAAGGGACTTTACTGAAATGACTCTGGTCCCTAGTCCTTGGGTGAGCTGACCCCTGCCATTTTCCCCAAAGCAAGAAATGCTTCTGTATCACTACAAGGCAGGGGAGGCCGCTGTGTTTGTGCTCTTCCCTGGTAGAGATAAATAACATCCATTAGTGGATGCCTGGGGAAGAGATGGGAGAACTGTGCCAGCAAGCATCAAACTTTCTTAGTGTATTTCTCAGTTCTCCAATTCAGGACCTTCTTGAGTAAAAAGAGTTGCCTTGGCAGTTAATAGCTCTTGCTTGTTTTTAACTTCTACAAATTTGTTCAATCACTTTCTGAATAAGTGATGTTGAAATTTTGAGTAATGACATCTCCAATATCTCCTGGCAAAGATTTCCACTGTTTAAATAGAGCTGTGTGGAAAAGGGTCTCTGGTTCTAAGAAGCCAATTTTTAAATTTAATTTGCTGACCAGTATGCTCAATAAACTTAGTAGAGAAAATTTAGGCCCCCAAAGTGTGGAATTTGTCACACATGGAACATAGAATATGTCTTAGAGGATACTTACATCTTTTTCCCCCACCCATAGCACATTTAATGACAGTCTGTTTCCCTAGAGCAAGAACTAAAGCAACAGGCAGGTCTGTGTGCCTGCAGAATTGTTACCTACTGCAAGTCTGATTTTCAGGGCAGGTATGGAGGGTGTTTTTTCAATCTGCTATTTAATTAGGTTGGAATGAATAAATATATTTAATAATTGCCATTATTTAATGCTCATCAGCTAATGTATTAACAAATACCTCATAAAATAGGAGTACGATTTAGGACTCTTGCAAAGGACTACCTTTGCCTATGGCAGCAGGTATGATGTTCAGGTGTTAGAAAGATAAATTACTTGTCAGTAGAATTGCCTTGCTGAAGTTTAAAGCTTGAGATGTTTCAATAATCTCAGCTCCAAAGGGACATTAATGAAGTTTGGGGAGAAGGATGTACTAGTGATAATGGAAGCAAAGAATGCAGAATTTACAAGCCACAAGGACATTTGGCAGAACTCCTAAGATAAGGGAGAAACTAACAAAGCCAACTCAGCAACTGTGCTAAGTCAGTCCCAAGTAGCTAGAAGGTAATTCTGGCAAGGAGAGATTGTGACCCCCAACTTAGGAAACTCACCAACTCAAAAGAAGAGAGACTAAACACATAGACTGTAACAGTAGATAGAATACTAATTAATCAGAGAACTATGTAACTTGTAGCCAATGAATATTAATGCCTTTGTTTACTAAACTGTATGAATAGCGATCGTTTTTGATAGTCATTGTGCTGGCTTAGTGGATTTGACACAGCACTCCTTTCTATGCAGAGCTATACAAAAATCAAATACCTCACCTCTCTGTGGGGATCGGACTCTTGCACAGCAGGTAAAAGAACCCATTTTCGGACAACAGACATGTTTTCAGCAGCTTTGGCAGCCTTGGGACCTCCACTGTAAATTGATTTTCAAAATATTTGGCTGCTTCTCCTGTATGTGCCGTTTCCTTAAAATATTTAACATCATCATACCAGCACACATAATGTTAGCTTCTTGAGGGCAAATTGAAGGATATCTGGAAAACAATGCATTAACTTGGACTGAAGTGTAAAGTACATAAGAAGAAAAGTAATTCATTTGAATGGTCACATTTAACTTTCTTTCGCACGGGTGAAAACGGCAAACCCTAATTTTTGGGTGAGATACGTCCTTCAGAAGAACCCTCGGCCTTTTTTGGGCATTCCAGCAGCAGTTTAGCTCTGTGCGGCCGGGGCAGGTGGCGGCAGCAGCGCCTCCCAAGTTGGGCTCTACCAGCCAGAAGGGCAGCAGGGCCGCGGCGGCCGGGAAGGCGCACTTCGGGGCCGCGCTCCCCGTGAGGCGGGGCAGCCGATCCGCCCTCGCCAGCCCCGGCGGCGGCGTACGGAAGTGGCCGCTCCCCGCCGCCGTCCCGCGGGGCGGAGCGAGGGGCGGGCCGTCTGCCGAGCCGCGGCATTCGAAAGTCGCTTGGCTGGCACGGCTTCCGCTTCTTTTTCTTCTTCTTCTTCCTTCTCTTCCTCCTCCTCCTCCTCCTCCTCCTCCGCCGCCGCCGCTGCGGGGGTCCGCGCGGGGCTGTGCCGGGCCGCGGCGCCGCTTCTCGGGGCAAGTGCAAGCCTTGGCCGGTAAGGGCTTGTGGAAGGGAAATACGGGGACTGACCCTGCTCGGTGTCGCTCTCTTCAGCGATGGCAGCGCGGGAGGCCGCCGAAATGTCCTTCTTCAGTCTGAGCGGCGTGAGAGAGCGGATGCGGGAGAAGAAAAAGGGTGCCTTGAGGACTGCGAAGTTGAATGCCTCGCTTGCATCAAAAATCAAAACGAAAATCATCAGTGAGTGTATTTTGCGTTGCGGTGTGTACAGGGGCTGGCTGCCATGTCAGCTTATAACTGGGCCTTTGGCCGTGGCATCAGGAGTGGGCAGCAGTCCCTTACCAGAGCTCATGTGCTGCTTCTCAGCCGCTTCTCTGCGCCGGAGTTCCCAGTGCATTCAGTGCCCTGCAGATGAGTGTCAAGTGCCACTCAAGGTGCCCAAAGGTGTCTGAAGTATTTTAGAGTATATGCAATCCTGTGCAGAAGCTAGCCCAACTGACTTGTTTTAATGGGGGAAATAATGCAAAGATAGAACAGGAGATAATTTGTACTACCTTGAAAAGCACAGATTACTTTTATTTAATTGTTTTGAAATTGGGAAACAGGGTAGAGGAAAATAGGTTTTTCTCCGATTTTTTGGATGGTGATGAGGACTTATCTGTAGATAACTTGTTCAAAGCAAGAATAATTTCTTTTTAAACTCAGCACTTGAACCATGCCATCATTCATTAAGAATTGAAGCTTGGTGTCCAAGCATGACCCACTGAGAGTGGAGAGGGTGTCTGAAGTGTTGCATGTTATTACGGAAAATTTTTTCCTGCAGTTTTCTCTGGAGACTTCTATTGCTGGAAGGAAGAATACTGCTGATTTTGTGAGAGGGCTTTTGAGTTGGAGAACTGAATCTGAGGAAGGCTGGTCTGGGAAGAGAAAGAATTATGACGAGGGGAGAAGTATGGATGAGACCTTGGATGCTGATGGTGTGTGATACTGCTCTGTCTCTCACAGACAACTCCTCCACTATGAAAGTCTCCCTAAAGCAGAACAATAAAGCATTGGCTCTGGCCCTCAATGTGGAGAAAGCCAACGCACAGCGGCTCACCCAGGAGAAGATCATCTTACAGCAGGAGGTGAAGCAGTGCCACTTCCAGAACGCTGTGCTGCGGCACAGGCTTTCCTTCCTGGTATGGCACTAACAGTGTGGCTGGCATGGGGAGGGGTGGTAGGCAAGGTGTGCAGCACTAGCATCTCAGCTGTGGGAGGATTGAGCTGTTGTTGAATGTCTGAATTCTTGACATATAGAAAAGGTCAACATTCATTTGCTTATTTTTGTTTCCAAACTGTGTTCTCCCCAGAACAAGCCTTGCTCTGGCTACTAGTATCCTTGTTGGAATAGATGTTTTGATTGAATGTTTTTATGGCTTCTCTCTCTTTATTACCTCAATACAGAATAATATGTTGAAAAAAATGGACAATCTTATGGCTGCAGTTAAGACGGCTGAGCTGCTTGAGGTAAACCATGGGAAAAAGGAGCACACTGTTCTGGGAAGGGGGCTGTGTTTTTCTGTGTCTTTTGCTTTGTGTTGCCTGCTCACTTCAGTGTTGAATGCTTCACCTGTTATTCTTTGGTTGCTTGAGTTGTGCTGGCTACGTCCTTATTTTTAGTTTGGTGTTAAGGATTTCCAGGGTAATTTTTCTGTAGGAAGAGCTACAGTTTTAAACTGTTTTCCTCTGGATTATTGGCTATATTTTCCAGTAGGCTCTTCTGTTCTGACAGGTTGTGACTTCTTTTCAATTTGTTTTTTAAAGTATTGCCATGGCAACTTGGGATAGGGAATAGGACACTTTCCCTGTGTCTTGTCTTGTGGGTGGATGGGAAAATATTCCTGCTTCCTAGTCTCAGATTATCTGAACTAGTTTAACTTCATTCTTAGGCCATGGAGACACAATCTAATTCTGCTGCAATTTATTCCATAATTTATTCCATAATGTGAGAGGGTTGCTGGCAGTACTTTACATACTTTCCAGAGAAACTGAGCTTCTGCTGTTTCTGTGCAGGAGGCTGCATGAGGGATTTCAAGAACTTTAAATCACTCTTCTATTTCTCTTCTTTCCAGTTCCATACAAATTCTGCATCCGTGTCCAGTGGCCAGAAGAGCAGCATGACTGAAGATAGCTGGGCCGATGATATTGCAGATGGTCAGCTTCTGAGGTGGGCTTTAAAATGATACCACCAAGCTTGTCCTGAATTTCTATATGCTAAACTTCTTGTGTTTTATGTGTGTGCCCAGCTGCCAGTTTTACATGAGCTCTCTACTCTGAACCACCACTGATTGATGCTTTCCTTTATTCTGCCTTTTTATTGCCACTCCTTGTCCTAATGCTGAGTCTGTGCAAAAAGTGGTCTTTTTAATCTCCTTTCTTTGAGACCGTGTTACTTTTAGGCAGTTTTCTCTTTGTAGCTGGGGAGCATGGCAAGATTTGTTTGAGTGAGTGAGTGCCATAGCTGGCTACTTTGATGTTTGTGACATAAAAATGCTTAGTAGTCACTTGCTTGTATGATGTAAGCTTGCATTCTGGAAAGATGGTCAGAGCAGCATCTCTTAAAGTATATTTGAAGTCCTGTTTCTCCTTTGTCCGGTCTCCCCTTTGAAGACAGGCCAGTCCTTGGAGCTGCCCACACATGGCCTGTAGTTAGTCTGCTGGATTCTGGGGCCTGTCATATATGTGAAACATAATCCATTGCTATTATTCCTTCTCACCAGGGTTACACAGATACCGATGAGAGTGCCCATTTCCAAGCTACGTGATGCAGAACAGCAACGTGGCAGCTCCACAGCAGTACTCACATCCTCAGGACAACTTCAGAGACCTGCTTCTAATGCAGGAGAACTTCAGAGATCTGCTTCTAATGAGCCCCTGAAAATTGTGCCCAGTGCCTCCAAAGATACTTTGCCACTGCAGCACAACGAGAAGCCTCAGTTCCATCAGGAAGAGAATGACAAGAAGGTGACTGAAGCAATGGCAACAGAGGAGGCTTTTCCTGACTCTTGCATCTTTGGAGGTAAATTTGCATCTTTTGCTGTTCTTCTGGTAGGACTTTTTGTCTGTACTCAGAAATGCATGAGTGCCATAGCTCTAGTTAGCTCTCAACCACAACTCCAGCAGCTCCCAATGACTGGTAGGAACTACATGCTCCCCTGGGGCTGTTATTGCTGGAGTTATGTATACTCCAGAATCAGTGTCTTCAGAGGGATATGTGGCACATTTGCAGTACTTCAAGCTTGTAAATGAGGCTTCTTGAGTAATAAGTACTGAGCTTACATAAGATTTTCAGAGATGTGCGAAGTTGCAGAATCTGACCAGGTGCACAACTGTTTGTGGATTTGCCATATAAATTGTAACTCTTATACAGATCATGAGTGTTCCTAAGTATTACAGCTGGTTAAGGGATCTTGCTTTGAGCTGCCCTTTTGTTCAGAGGGAAGCCAGCTGAACAACTCTGGTACACAGTAAGTTTGGGGAGTCCTTGTAGAGACAGAATCATGCTTTTTCTATGCTCTGGATTTGTGACAGTGTATGGAGCAAGGCTTTTAGTGGTATGGGGAAAGATGGCGTTTACCTGCTTCATTTCTCAGCCTTAGAAAAGAAATTTTTCTTTCCAACAGAGGTCTTGTGCACTACTGAACAAAATCCTGACAATTTGTCAGCACTTGCCTGGGAAGGTCATACTCTTTCATATGAGGCTGATGAGATGGTAAAAGATTTGTTTGATCATCTGTCAAAAGGGCATGTTACTCAGAGGAGAAAACGTTCCACCCTGTTTGCTACAAGCACTCCATCTTCTGGTCTGGATATCTTCCCACATGGCAGTTCCACTCAGGCAGCTGGGGGTAGTACTGCACAGGACAACAGCAGCTCCAGCAAGAACAACACACAGCAGCAGCTGAGATCTCCCAGTCCCCTGGCTTCCCCTACTCAAACTGCTGTTATTTCTCATAGAAACTCTGTGGGTAAAGAGACTTTCTGTGAGCAGCTACAGACAAAAGAAATGGGGTGTGGTGTTGAAACAGACCCCAGCTATAGCCAAGTCCCTGAGTTTGTTCCTGTAAAGGTTAAAAGCAAAGGTAGTTGTAAAACTGGAGAGAAAAAGACTGTTAAAAAAGCAAGAACAGGAAAAAAGAAAACAACTGCAATTAAAAACAATGCAGAAAGTAGTCCTGATAGATCTCAAGGTGAAGAATGTGCTCAAAATGCAAAGAAGCTTCTTAAGCCAAAAGTTGCAACATGTTCTAGTGAGACTGAAGTCTGTGAGATGGGGCAGAAGGCGTGTGTGGGGACTTTTGGCAGGAAGAATAGAGACTGTAGTGTGGAGCACCATTCCCACCGTCCTGATGGAGTCCAAAACTTTGGAAGTACGTATGTGGTGAATCCAGCACAGCTGCACAGTCTTGAAAGTGTTGACTTAATGCAACAGGTTAAGAAGGGACCTATCTTTGAGATGCAAAGTATGGAGAGCTTGCTCAAACCCCCAGCTCATACCTTCTCAAGTCATGAAGGTCCCTCAGGTGATTCCAGTCTACAAAATTCTACACAATTCTCAAGTGTGAGCAGAAAGAGCATCAGACAGAAAGCCAACAGAAAAACTAGGGTAATTGGGCAAAGAGATGATTCTGATGAGGAGTATCTGCCAAACTGTGTGATAATACCAGAGGCCAAAGTTGAAGAACGGCCTAAAAGAAGCCAAACAAGCAGGAAGACTGTCAGGGAAAGCAATTGTGATCAGAGAAATGAAGTTGATATTTTTAGTCCCTGTATAGATGTTCAAGGAGTAGCTAATGAGAGCACAAAAGATTTGCCAGGTAATCTTAAACCACGCAGGAAAACTTATATTGTCCATCCTTTGGATCTCGCAGGAAACTTGGGTTGTTTCCAGACAGAATTTGAAGGGGATGAAAATGTGCCTCCCAGGTCTGTTCCTGGGAGCAAAGGCAGCAAAATCCCCAGAGCTGCTAAGAGCAATCAAAAGAGCAATAAAAAACAGACAGGCGGTCTTAAAGAAAAAGGGCAAGGTGAAGTTGACAACAACATGAATGCTTTGAAAAAAGAAGCCTCATGCAAACCCAAGTCTCCGAGGAAGAGGAGTAACTCTCCACCACCAGAGACCGATTCCCTGGCCAGAAAAAGTCATGGTGCCAAGGTTCTCATTGGAAGTTCCACAGAACTTGCATCCAAGCAAACAGTCCTGATGGGGAAGTTTTCCTGCATTACACATCTGCTGTCTGAGCCAGATGCTTTCCTGGAGGAGCAGCTACCTGAGACATCACTTGCAGATAGTCTTACTGACCTTTCACACAGTCTTGAATCCTCCTATGTGACCAGTTCTGCAGTTCTGCCTGTCAGCTCCAGACTTACAGAAGTACCAGTTTCCAAGAGCTTAAGTACTGAGGGCAACAGAATGCCAGCAAAATCCCCTGTTTGGTCAAAAAACTCCCTGATATTTGAAGAAAAGACTGCAGAGAAAACACCCGGGGAAAGGAACCAAGTCCAGTCAAGTTCTTGGAGGTCACTTTCACAGGAACCTGGTAGGTGGTAAGCTGGGGAAGGTACTTGTATTTCGAGATGAGGGCAAAAAATCCATGGAGCAAGCACTTATATTTTCCTTCCTCTCCTCTCTTTTTTCAGAGTTAAAGATCAGTCTCCAGTACACCATTTATTCTTCCACTTGTGCTGGCCAGTCATTTCTGTAGCTGCATTTGCTTCTAGTTTATCAGCATTCCTATGAAAATTTCTGTCCACTTGTCCATGTGTAGATATTGGCACAAGACTAGCAGCATGTGCTGCATCTTGTTTTACCACTCTTGTTATCTACAGGGCATACCTATTAATTTAGAAAATTAAGTACTCAAGCAGTTGAAAAGTCTCATTTGATGCTCACCCTGCCTAGTAGAGTCAGTCAGTATTATTGGGACACAAAATATCAAGACGATGACAAATTTTTGGTCCAGAATGCTGCAAGGTGTCAGACTTCATACCTGTAGGTGATATCTTCACTGGAAATGAACCAGGAGCCAACCTAAGTTATTTTGGTTGTGGGTTTTTTTTTTTTTTTTGGTTTGTTTTTAAAAAGGATTTGGAGGGTGTATCCCTGGGCTGGTAAGATGACAGTTAAACACCTTTTGGGGAGTTTGCTGTTAATGGATGCTCTGTAAAGAGAGTAGTTTTGTGAGGTTTTTCTTTCTGTAGCTGTTGACAAACTGGAGTGGGCTGTACTTTGTAGTGAGGGAGGGTTCTCCTGCCCTTCTCCTTTTGGCTGACTCTACTTGGAAAGGTGCAGTGACCACTGGCATGATCCTGGGTCTTGCTGGAAGTTGGTAGGTTGCTGGTAGGTTGGTTGTGTGCCATAAGCTTGCTGTCTCGTCCAGGCTGTAAGCTCCTGGGCATTACAGCTATCAAATAGAGTTTTTATATCATTTTTCTACTACACCAGGGACCATGATACTATCAGTATTAGTGATCTGTATTTTTTCACTGAGGGACCTAATTTGATTTATAAGCTGACTTGAGGACCATGTCTGGTATTTTTGGATTAAAATGGTCTCCTGAGTTTAGTGGGAATATGATTGGATTCTGGACTGTGCACGTTCAGAGAAACCTTTCTATTTGACAGCTGTTACTTCTTAGGATACCTGGAAATTATTTGGAATCACTTTGATCAAACCATGTGAATGTCTCCCTTTGCAGATATCAGGCCACTACGGGACTTGAACAGTGCCAGGGTTGTGTCTTACTCCAGCTCGGAGGAAGCATCAGGGTGCTCATCCAGGCGGAAACGGAAGCCAACCTGCTACAAAGAGCCACCAATCAATAGGTTGGGCTTTAAATGATTCCTTCCAAAGTCTGTTCCCATGCTGCAACCCCTGCTCTGCTCTCATATACTCACTCTCCAGGGCTGGACCCTCTGTTGCTTTGTTTAAAGTTCTTCTTACCCTTTGTGTTCTGTGACCCTCCTAACACTGTGTTATTCCAGAATTCTGCATCAGCATGCATGGATGTTTAGGCTTCTGGTAACAAGCTACCAAAGATGTTATTTTACTTGTTGAAATGAGCCCATCTTTTGGCAGACTGCATCTGTGGTACTCCAGTGCTAATGAGGCAGTAGCACAAGGATAAAATACAGGCTAAATAAAGACAGCTCAGCAAAAGCCCTGATTTCATTTACATTCTGTGACGACTAAAATTTTACACACCTGAGTCATACTTTCCTCCTGAGAGCAGGCTGTATCTAAGTTCACTAGCAGATATGGTACCTAAACAAATAGCTGCATCTTTTCCTTAAGAAACTGTAGATTCAGCACATCCAATGGCTATTGCACAGAATCACGTGCTCCTAAAATGACGACTTTGTTGTTATGTTACTGGGTGTGTTTTTCCCTGAAAAGTGTCAGTTTGAACTTTCTGTGAATAGCTGGTTATATTGTGTCAGAAGGTACTCTGTACTGGACAAGAAACAAACTGTACTACTTAATCATCTTATGAGGAAGCACTACAGTAAAATCAGAAACTTTAGGGACTAAAATACATGTATTCAAGGCACACTTGATGTTTCAGTGTAATTCTTTTGGTTCTGCAGGAAACTAAGGCAGGGTGACCCATTTACAGACACGGAGTTCCTCCACTCTCCTCTCTACAAAAGAAAAAAGAAGCCTGTCAAAGCCAAGGGAATGGCCAAGAAGATGAAAGAGGACAAAGAACAGCTTCCTGAAGGATATCCCACTGCCAATGCAGTCAACAGGAATGAATCAGGATTAGAATAGTGGTTGAAAGGCAGCTCCCAAGGTCCTAGAAGCTTGTGTGTTTAGCCACAAGGCTACAACTTTGATTGCAGAGGCCCGAGCAAAGATGGAGGCGACTGACCAGGCAGTTGAACTATTCCAATTAAGGCAACCCAAGGACCAATTCAACAAATTTAGCCTTGTAACGTGGATTTCTTCTGTTTTGAAATCTTTGGGACTCATGGGGTGGGGAAACTGATGGATGTGTGTTTTAATGATGAACATGGCCCTTATGTGCTGTATGATTAGCCACTCGCTATCTTCTGTTTCCTTCCTGTTCTCTCCCCCTGTCTGCCAGGGAGGAGTAAAGCTCCCTGCAGCAGAAGATGAGCCCTATACCAACCAACATTAAGGAATATTTGAAACACAGGGTGCTTAGGACCAGACCTAAGCATGTTTTGTCTCAAACGTTCTGAGTATTGCTACAGGAAAGGTGATTGGAGGAGAGGGTCCCGTGGGACAGAGCTGTTTAAAAACATCTCCCCCTTTTCCTATCACTTCTTGCCCCTTCAGCCTTCTTATAGCCCCTTGAGGTAGTGGAAGATGTGATAAGGTCTCCTTGGCACTTTCTGTTTTCCAGGCTGAACAACCCCAACTCTCTCAGCCTGTCTTCATAGGAGAGGTACTTCAGCCCTCTGAACAACATTGTGTCCCTCCTCTGGCTTTGCTCCAACAGGTCCATGTCCCTCTTAAGCTGGGAATCACAGAGCTGGACACAGTACTCCAGATGGGGTCAGCTGTGTTTCAGGAAATCCTGTACTCTCCCATTGCAGACTGAGCACCCACTGGCTTCCAGCACTTGTTTTTTTTAGGGTCTACTGGTGTAACTTTGAAGGTTATTGATTCTAAATGTTTGAGAGAATAGGGGGGAAGAAATCAGACTGGTAGTAAAAGGGAAGGAAATGTGCCCCTTTGGAAGCAGGAAAAGTGTTTCCTCTTTGTGGTGGAGCAGGGAGAGGGCTGCTCTTTTCTTCTGACCATACTTACTGCTTCTCCTCAGCATTTCAACAACATCCATCAGTTCATGAGGATAGGCTGAGTTTTGCTGTACTTGCTGTACTCAGAGCACTCCAGAAGATGGAAACTTCATTAGTAGAGGGAAAATAGTGTCATCTGCAGTCAGGTAAATGCTACTACCTAGCTTACATTTAAGCTGTACTGTTAGGTTATTAAAACTAGGAAACAAAAAGCCCAAGATTTAAAAATGCCCTCTTATTTATTTGTTCAGTTTTCTGGAAGTTACCATGCTTTCTCTGGTACTCTGTAACTCTGGAAGCCAGGTAGGAGCTAGTAAATAACAGGAAATTTGTTAAAGGTGCTGTTGTATTAGAACCTGCGTGTGTTGACCCACTGATGTCAGAAGCCAGGCAGGAACACAGATCTCCAACTGTTCCCAGTAATTGTTTTGATTGCCTCTATGGGTCAGAAATGGGACTTTTTCCAGCTGCACTTATGTGCTTGTGCTAATAACAGAATAGTAGACTGTAGTTGTTCATATTGAAGGTACAGAGACAGCTGCTAGCTGTTACAGAGCTGTGCTTCAAACACATGTTAATACTAGCTGCCCTAGTCTAACATTGGTATCTCTATCCTAATCACCACCTGTATAGTAGTCAGTTGGAGGGGGAGAGTTTGTTCATGTGTAACCAGTTTGTTTTGCTGAGTGATGATGTATCAGTTTATATTACTCCTCAAATAAAACTTCAATACAAGTGGTATCTTTGAATTTTTGTACATTACCTGATGCTTACCATGACACTACACATCACAGCTTTCCCTGGGCCAGAACAAATTAAAACTCTTAAGAAGGGACATATTTTGTGTTTATATCACATTCCAGCAGTTTGTCCCAGTGTGTACTGGACTGTGCTGAAAGCTACTGGCATCTCTCTCTGAGGCAGGATTTCCCCATACCTGCTAATCACACAAAGGAATGACACAAAGAATGTTAGTTGGCTTTTATTTTAGTCTGAATTAAAAATATTCCTTAAAAAAAAAAACCCAACACACAACCATGGATGGAATAAGTTTTCACAGTCATGATCTGACTTGCTATAAGACAACAAGGGTAAGTAATAGCCCAAACAATTGGAGAAAAGTTTGCACCTTTATGAAGTGTGGGGTGAGGGAAGAGGTTAATAGTTCCTATGCTTCACATCCAGTCAGAAGGAGCATAACTAAATGCACGGCCTGCATTTAGACACTGCAGCATGGCTTTGGTAGGCTCTTAGCCTATGAGGCTTGTTTCCAGCATTTACTAAGTGCTACTCAAATGCTACAGTCCTGACTGTAGCAATGGAACCAAATCCCTTGGTATCAGGATACTGTGCTCTGGTTGGCACTAAGATAAATTCAGGAGGGCTGCAGTAGAGCTGGCATAGCCCTCAGCTCACACTCACTGTGGACGGTTCTCATTTCTAAGGTCTGTTGGGCAGTAGGTCACTGCTGGTTTGACCACAGTTGTGACACAAACTGGCTTTTAGACTGAGAGGAAGAGATAAACATCAAAGTCATGGACAGAAACCTCAGGTCTGCTGTGAACAAAATTAGGAATCCAGCCCCATGCCAAGCTTTTATAAAATTCATCTGCTTAGCAAAAGTAGGGCTTAGCCCAGCAGCTCAAAGGGTTTCAGAAAACATAATTTTCTAAAAATTTAAAAAGTGTCTATGTTTATTTTTATCTAGTGTTTGAAATGTTACACAACAAAGCATGATACAGAGCCACTTATATGAGCAATGATAGAAAATCCAGGTATGTGTTTTCTCCGATATCCTACAGTTCCCATTAATGCTCCTAATTCATTCTTTGATGGGGGCACTTGTATTTCTTCTAATTCCTTTAAAATGTCTGGAGGAACTACTGCCACTGCCTGCATCTACCAAGTACTGAAAAATTTTGTTTCTTTACTTCATCCTTGACATTTTTCAGGCAAAATTTCAATTTCTTCTTAATGTAATGCTTCCCATATTGCTGCTGCTTCTCCCACCTTTTCATGGGAACCTCCTTCAATTAGAGTATCATCTATATATTGGTACAGTTTCACATCTGGGGGGAGTGAGACTGACTGTAAAAATTCAGCAAGATTGAGCAATCACGGGCGAATGTTTGTACCCCGGAGGGAGCCTATTAAACTAAAACTGATGAGAAAACAACTGCTGAAAAAGCCAAGAACAGGAAAAAAGAAAACAACTGCAATTAAAAACAACGCAGATAGTCCTGATAGGTCTCAAGGTGAAGAGTGTGCTCAAAATGCAAAGCTTCTTCAGCCAAAAGTTGCAAGTGAGACTGAAGTCTGTGAGATGGGGCAGAAGGCGTGTGTGGGGACTTTTGGCAGGAAGAATAGAGACTGTAGTGTGGAGCACCATTCCCACCGTCCTGATGGAGTCCAAAACTTTGGAAGTACGTATGTGGTGAATCCAGCACAGCTGCACAGTCTTGAAAGTGTTGACTTAATGCAACAGGTTAAGAAGGGACCTATCTTTGAGACGCAAAGTATGGAGAGCTTGCTCAAACCCCCAGCTCATACCTTCTCAAGTCATGAAGGTCCCTCAGGTGATTCCAGTCTACAAAATTCACTTTTCTTGAGGAAAGAGACTTCAAGTGCCTGTGCTTTGCAAGATGACTCAAGTGTGAGCAGAAAGAGCATCAGACAGAAAATCAAGAGAAAAATGAGTAATTGGGCAAAGAGATGATTCTGATAGGAAGTATCTGCCAGTGTGATAATATCGGAGGGTCAAAGCTGAAGAACAGCCTAAAAGAAGCACAACAAAGTACGATACAGTGCCACTTACACTCTGGTGTAAGTGGGAGACACTTTGCTAGAGGAGCTTGAGTAGGACCCATGCCTTAAGCCTTGGGTAGAGAGGCCAGCTTCCGCTTCAAGTTTTCAGCAAGCTTGTCCATGAACTCAAAGGTGTTCAGGTAATCAGAGCGTGTGACACTGGCAGGGTAAACAAAACAAGATAGACATTAGTTGTACAGACTCTCAAATAATCAAAGCAGGGGAAGACTGTTCAAAGAACTCTATGTCTTCCCTCTAAAACCAAAATAGTTCTCTCCTACTCATCAGGCTGGGGTTTATTTGCCAAAAGGCTCCAGGGAAGAGGTAGCCAGGTGATATTTTTCATTTATGTAGGGTCTTCTTCATTTATTAGGATCTGGCCAACATAGCTAGATTGTCATAAAAAAAAAATCTTTGCAGTTCCTACTTTACTTTTTTCCTAATTCATTCGGTACAATAGCAGAGAGAGAGCAATCTGGACTAAGCTGCTTGGGTCAGGGAGTGTCTCATGTTCTGTTTGTACAGCACTGGGAACAGGCAAGCTCTGTGAGACAGACTCCTGTTCTTTACCATACTAAAATAATGTTCCAGCAGATGCTCTTCAGAACCACCAAGTAAAACAGCCTCCTCTCTAAGCATAGCTGGTTATTCCATACACTTACTTAGGCAGGCCTTTGATGCAGGCAGCAAGGTCCTTTGTCATGAAGCCAGATTCAATGGTCTCAATGCAGACTTCTTCCAGGGCAACTGCAAAGTTCCTGAGGCTAGTGTTGTTGTCTAACTTAGCTCGGTGAGCGAGGCCTCTTGTCCATGCGAAGATGGAGGCTGAGAGAGAACACTAGGTTATTCTATCCTTCTAGAACTTCCTGAAAGTTGCTCTAAATCATCATGTGGAACAATAATTGGATTTTTTAATATCAATAAAACTGAAAGCAAATGGAAAAAAAAAGATAGAAAATCTGGTATGGGAAAGAGAACACTTATCTTCTTCTAGGTATCCTCTGCCTTTCATCCAACTCTAAAAAAAAAAAGCAGACCTCAGAAACTACTCACTGCCTCCAGTAATCTATGCACGTCACTGTATTTTCCTCCTGCCCAAGTCAGAAGGAATGACACATGGTAGGACTCTGTAGTTACACAGAACATTGGAACAGAAGGGTGCAGTCCGTTTCCTTATACTACATTATGCTCTGGTCTCTATGCAAATTTAGAGGATTCCTTCCCTCATGTCCCATTCCAAGTGCACTTACGCTTTGAGTGTGTACATGGCTTGGGGTGTGGTTGGGTCTTCTGAGCCATCAGAAAGAGGAGTAAAATAAAAAACAACCAACCTAAACCTTAAGGCCTTGTATAAATCAATACACCAATAAACCAATAAGCCAATTGTTTCCTGAAGAGTGAGTGCATACCTCAAAGCTAGGTTAGGTCTAGCTTATCCCTTGCACCCACTCCATTCCAGCCTGTTTTTTGCTTTAGGCTGTGTCTGTAGAGGCCCAGAGAAGCTGGCTTAAGTCACAGGAGGGACTGTGGGGGTGTATTCCCTTGCCTCCCTCAGGCCACGCTGTGATCTGAGAAATGCTCGTTAGGCCTTGGCCTTGACAAACCACACCTGGACTATGCCCTTCTCAAGCTTGTCAGAAACCCAAGAACTAGTGGTGTCTAGTGAGCACATTTTTTTAATAAACAGCCTTTGAAATGTATTTTTCTTGCTTGAAAAACAACCCAAGTTGAATAATATTTTTGTTACTGAACTTTCAAAGAAAGTCGTTGACTTGAGTTGCTGCCAGGATGGAAAACTACTATGACTAAAGCCCACTCTCTTGCGACCCCATAAACAGTGATTCAAAGTGAGACCCCTTGAGCTCTTGACTGTAAGGAGCTAATGCATACTACACCCTACTCTCTAACAACCCTTTAAACAGCAGCCCACAGTGAGATCTTTTGGAGCTCTTCATTTCCAGAAGATCCACATGGAATCACAGAATAGTCCGAGTTGCAAGGGACACAGAAGGATCATCGAGTCCAACTCTTAGGTGAATGGTCCACATAGGGATTGAACCCACAACCTTTGTGCTATTAGCACCATGCTCTGACCAACTGAACTCATCTCAAGAGAAGGGACTAATGTGTGTGCCTCAAACACTGATAAATGGATGGCTGTGGAGCCAAGCACAGACTGTTGGTACTGACATGCCATGAGAAAGAACAAGATTTGACTGGAGAAGGGGGGCCAGGTGGAGACAGGAGAGCATTTTTCTGTGAGGAAGAACCACAACACAGTACAGCGCAAGCGCAAGAATGAGTGGCAGGAAGTGGGCATGGCGTATAGGGGGGGATTGAGACCAAAGACCCCAAAAGCCCTCTGACCCATTTCCAGACAGGCCTGAAAGAATGGACTGCACTTGATGACTAATCTACACAGAAAGCAAGAAACCTGTCCATAAAAAGGTACCCTTCCCCCGCCCCAAGCCCAGGTGGTGCCCCCAGGGCCCTGGACATCTCATCAGCCAGACCAATGCAGCCGGATTGCCACTTATCAGCACTGAAAACAGGACTGGCATCCCCTCAGATAGATCAATACTGTAACCAGGATTGGTGATCTCTTTTTCTCTCTCATTTATCCTCTTTTTCTTTAATTCTCTCTTTTTTTTCTCTTTTTCTCTTTTCCTTTCTTACTTTAATTCATCTTTCCCTCTTTAATTCCTCTCTTCCCTTTCACCCTGCCCCTTTATCCAAAACCCACTGCAGTGTGCTTATATTGTAGATCAGGGACTAACAGAGCAATTTCCATGCCAAGTGTGTAGCTTACTAATTTACTTTCTGATTGTTTGCAGACCCTCTGACTTTTGTAGTTTCTTTTGACCAATGAGCATTTAAGAACCTTAGGTGCTTCCTTCCCCTTAAGGGTTGTCACAGTCTCTAGAAGAAAAATGCATTATGAACTGCAAGTTTCACCACTCAGTGGTGCAACTGCCTGCATAAAGGGTGCAGATGTTCTTACTCTAAACTGTTCTTTCATGTGTAGAGATGATGAAGGGCAGTGAAAAGCAGCTCACCAATGGGGTTAGTGGAGGTTTCTTGGCCTTTCTGGTGCATGCGGTAGTGACGAGTAACTGTCCCATGAGCAGCTTCTGCTTCAACAGTCTTGCCATCAGGGCAGATCAGCACGCTGGTCATCATCCCCAGAGAGCCATAGCCTACAGAATACAAGTTTCAAAAGTTCAGTGTCTCCTTTGGACAGCTCTGTCAAATTCCCCTTAATCTCCCCATCCTACAGTCCCCCTACATCCTCCCACTGACGTGAAGGTCCCTGAACAGCACGGTTGCAGTAGTGCTTCTGCAACCAACTGGCAAGTCCCTACAGATTGAAATAACAGTTCATCTGAACAAGAAGTGCTACTGAACCATGAGATATACATACACAGACATTCTGCACCATTTAAAGAGAATTAGTACTGTCACCTAATTTGCTGGACAGATTTCTACTGAAAATGTACAGTAAGAGAACAGTAAGTGTTGCTTGTCTTCCACACAGGGTGATAACAAACATACTTATTATCAAGAGCATCTGCTCTTGTGAGAGGAACCAGCAGCTTCTGATATTGGACATTCACACCACTTCTAACCCTATAGGTTTCAGAGACCTGCATCTTTGAAAGCTGCTTTGTTTAGTAGTCCAACACGCATCCTTGTTCTGTGGGAGGCAGTTTAGTGGCATTACTTCAGAAAGAGCATATTACATAAAGCCACACATCTCATCCTGTGGAATTCTGTATCTGTATTTGTTTTGGCAACAGGCACCTTGGTTATATAGGATTTTGATCAAGCACTACAAACAGGTAAAGTTTAACATATCAATCTCTCTCTTTACACCTGACAGGTAGCTTTAGGTCCTGAAGGTTTTCTTACTGATCTATAGAGCACCTGCCCTCACACTCATCAGCAGTCAGCTTAACTCAAGCCATCAGTGAGACAGAACCAGCTGTCTAGATACTGTCCATTAGAATAGAAAGCCTACCAGCTATCATGTTGGTAGGAACTTCCCTCCTGCAAATAAATACAACTACAGAGTCTACATTCAATAGATTTTCTTGTAAAAGCAAAATCAGAATTTGAGTGCCTGATACCTCCATCACTGGCCACAGATTTGAAATACAAATTCTGAGACCCAACACCACCTCCTGGGCCATTCCATAAGATGTGACAGAAGGACACAAGAGACTACCACTAAGCCTACTTCAGTGTGGCACAGGAAGCACCTCATACCTTGTGCAACGGAGTCAGACTGCACATCCCCATCATAGTTCTTGCAGGCCCAGACAAAGCCTCCTTCAGACTTCAGGGCCTGAGCAACCATGTCATCAATGAGCCTGTGCTCATACCAGATCTTTTTGGCTTCAAACTGGGACTTGTATTCTCTGGAAAACAAAAAACAAAACACCTTGTCATATAAACAGGGATTGCAGAGTTTGTGCATACAGAGGTGCAAAGAGATAAGACCAAAACCAACAAAAAAAATCACATTCTCTTTACTCTTTTTTCCCTTGTCTGCTTTGCTAGGCTACAGCATGGCTGCTTCAGAGTCACAGAGGCACCCACAGAGAATCTGTAACTCTATTAGAAGAGATGGACACCACAGCCACATTTAGCAGAGCTTTCAACATCGAGTACTGTGCCTTGCAGGACAAGGGACACTGTGATAGAGATGGCATGCCTGGTGCCCTCAAAGTGTTGCTGAATGTCTGAAAAAGCAACTCACAAGGCTGGAGGGGATGTTCCTGCCGCAAACTTATGCATTGCAGTAGGAAGTACACAACTAATTACCTGTCATAGATCTCTTGGAAGATGTCTTTGAAGCGGCCATCATATCTCTTCAGAATGGTGTTCTTGGTGCTCATGTAGAGGGGCCAGCCTTTAGACAGTGCCATTTGGAAGGAACTGTGGGCAAAATCCTTTATAGACTGGTCAAGATTGTACATTCCCATGGCTACGCCACCACAGCCTGTTAGTGGAGGAAGAACAGATAGGAATCAACTAGATTTAGTTTTGGTTAAGAATTTTATTCTCCCCGTAGCATACTTTGGCTGGCAGGTAGGCTGGTGCTCTCCCCATGTGTTTTAATCTAGTTCTCAATTTAAGGCTGGTTCTTTCAGGAGAAGATTTGCTTTGCACTATCAGCTCAAAGCTCCAGCAGTTCTGTGACACATGGATAGGAAGGTGGTTTTGTTTTACAGTAAGTACATCTTAATAATGTGATCTAATCCCTCTAAGAAGTTTTGTTCTAATCCAGCCTAAGCAGCAAAACTGTGTCAGAAGCGAGTATGCTTGAACTCCTACTAGCCATTTAAGTAATACAGTCTTTTTCTATCAAAGCAGAAGGTAGCAGTTTGGAGCAGGAGGTCTCAGTCAAAGCCAGAAATGGACGTGCTCACACCTTAAATGCTTTGCACCTTCAGAACTAACTCCAGCAGTCAAAGACTACTTTGCCTAGCTCAGGTAAACAAGACTCTGCATGAATTCCTGCATTTTTTTCAGCACATGTGGGGCCTACCCGGCAGCTTTGATCCACCCACTCAGGTTCATGTCTAGCAAGTTGTGGGAAAAACGTGCCAGTTGTGTGGGTGCTCAGGCAAGTCCTGAGAAGGCTCTGAGGAACTAAAAACATTCACACGACTTAGACTGTGTAAGGCAGATGTGTTAGAAGCACAAATGGAAGCATGCTGAACTTGCAGCCCAGTTGCAAGAAGCACTCAGATCATAGAAGAGGATGATTGTGGGTGAAAGCAGGGTCTAGAGCTTCATGAGAATGCTTTGTCATTTTCAGAGCACAGCTCTGTGTTTCTAGTGAAAAGCAGATACCAAGTACTTAATTTTAAGCACCTCACTACCACCATCTATCTAGTTTTTGTACAATACTCTTATCAGGGATCTTTGCTCTTTTTAAAAATACCTTTCCTATTATCCATTTGTCCTTACCTCCCGGTGGTCGTTACGACATGGACATACATGCAGAATGAACAGGGGAAGCCAGAGGAGGTTTATCTACTTGCCAAGATAGCAATGTAATTTAAAGTTGATACTGACAGAGAATGAAATTCCTGTTGTTACCAGTGAAAATACATGTTGTCCCTGTACCTTCCCTATAGAGTCAAGGACAGTACAGGGTGTGATCAGCTACAGAGACTGTGTCCTCAGGAGCCATGATTTCATGGTTGCTGGATGACAGCTCTAAGTTTTATTCAAAGAGCTATTTTCATACATGTAAAAAAAAAAAAAAACTTTATTGCAATCATACAATCCTACTGCCTACTAAAAATCTCTTGATTCAGTGTCAAGGTAGAACATATTAGTACAGCAAAAAGACAACCTTCCCTTAATCATTTGGGAGACATGCTGGGCACAACAGTTATCCATGGGGAGGACAGTTCCCCAGAGCAACAGCAGTAATCTGTCATCTTTGCACTTCCTTGCTTTCTGCTCGCTGATGCAATGCAGAGCAGCAAATCAGACTGGCAGCTGGATGGCCGCCCATCTTCAACACAGGCTCACCAGCCACCTATCAAATGAAAACAGATTAGGACTGGCAGTGAAGCAGGTGAACTCCAGATGAAAGGATATGCCAGAAGAGATGGTAGAGATTTAGGCTCTTACGAGCAAGAATGCCAGAGAAATCAAGTATTACAAATGAGGGTCATACGTCAATCTTGGTATCTGTTTGCCAAACCAACTGCACACAAACAAGGATGCTGTGGTTTACATGGACTTCATTTTTTTTGTAGCTAAAACTAAAACACTGCACACTCACAAATAGATCACCATAAGACTTAAAATCCTGAACCCTTTGAGCAATGATAAACAAGAGAGATAACCTATATTATGTTTTCCTGAATGCTGCCCCTAGAGAAAAGAGCCTGAGTGCTGGCAACATACGTGTAACTGCTTCCATGCAACAAAGCCCACCAATGTCAGGAGTCCTCCTGAGCCTAGCAATGTCTGCAACCAGCACAGCAATAGGGATAGGAGGGACACCAAAACCTCTGGGACTGCATCTGTTAAAAGTTACAGCCTACGCAGTCAGGAGCATCCTTGTAAAATCTTCTTTCCACCTTACAAGAGTAAGTGTTAATTCTCATTTCTACTGAGCAAATAAAAAGACTGCTTCATAAAGAAGGGCAAAAACTGCAAAGGTATACAGAGATCAGTAAGACAAACTAAACCCAGAAAAAAATTACACATGAATTGTTCTCAAACGTAGCTCCCCTTAGGTCAGGCCTCGTTTTACATAGCAAGTTTGCCTCTGATTACAGAGAAAAACATACATGCTGCTACCAGAGTCATGATATAAAGAGCATGACAGGTGGCCAGTCTAATATGATTGTATTCTTGATCTGCCTCTTTGATCCCAGAGGGTTTCAAGGAGCTTTCAGCACTTGACAAATAAATGAAGAAAACCCAAGCTTTCTCCCCCACTCTACCTCAAAATCATATTTTACCATCAAATAGATCTGACTGATAATTCAAGGTTGAATTAAATCCAAAATAGTAGTTTTAATCACTACTTAGAGAAATACCTACTTTCAAAGTTATGGACCAGATATGTGACTGGTTTGCCTCCATCTGTGGGAGTGTAGGTCATCTCTACTTTTCCAGGCCCAGGTATCACAAAATCAGTTGCTCTGTACTGTTAAAAAAAAAAAAAAAATTGTCACGATGATTTTATCTATCAGGAAGAGAGAACCATAAAAGACAGCCCTCATTTGGGAGGGCAGGGTACAGAAAAGCAGTTGTACTAAAAACCCCATTAAGTAGACTTTTTATTCAGCCAGATGGTCATTGGATTATTTTACTAGAGATTAGAAAGACAGGAGTCATAGAATCACTTAGGTTGGAAAAGACTCCTAAGATCATCAAGTCCAACAGTTAACCCAGCCAGCACTGCCAAGTGCACCACTAAACTGTGTCCTTAAGTAGTCAAGAGTCTGCCTGTTTCAGAAGCCATCCTTCCCTTTAGGGGAAAAAACTCACAGATCCTTGGGCCCCATCAACTGGCAGAGTATGTACTTTTGCAGATACACTGAAGTTTTAAAGTGCAGATTATTTAGACTGTTGTGTGGTTGCTGGGTAGAAAGGCTCCCCTCTCTGCCTCAAAAAAGCCACTCATTACAACTGCTGATCTCTTAAGTAACAGGGAATCACACATCATACAAGACGACATTTGAAAGGCCAACTTGTAGAATGAGTCTTTGAAGTTAAAAACTTCAAGTATTTACATGATGTCTCATCTTCCCAGTTGCTCTGAACAGTATTGTATGAAGTCACATTTCCTTGAAATTTGTTATTATTTTTCATGTAGTTTTCCTCCTACCAAGAGAATCTGTTCCCTGAGCTGTTCTGAAGTGTCTTGCTCCTATGTCCTTTGTATGTTCTTATATTGTTCCTTTCACTTTAATCTCATACTTTGGCAGGGTTTCAATCCTTCCCCTTTAATCCATTGTTTTCTATTATTATTTTGACCTTCTTAATTATTCAAAACCTTTAAGGATGTTGAATCTCATTCTTTTCTAGTGTCAGGGTTCTGCAATTATTTTCCTCTTGAAAATTTATTATTTTACCTTCCTATCCCAGGTAATCTAATGACTTGCCCTCAGTTTGCAGGTTTAGCCATCTATTTAAGCACTTGGCTTTTCTAGAAGACTTTTCTTTTGCCATGTTTGGTTGTTTTACAGCATATGATTGCCCACGGAGAACAGTATGACTGATTCTTGTCTTCCAGGCTACCCAAAGGGCACAACACTGAGAACCATTCCAGGGTTCTTGAGAGCCCTGTACTACCACTGTCAGGAGAGCTCTGATAAATGATGTTTCCCTACTTCTGTACCACAGCCTGATGTGCCCAGTTCAGATACCAACTCTGCAGGTGTGCTGTGCAAGTTTAAGCAGCAGACCACAGTAAAAAAAAAAAAAAAAAAATTAAAAAAAATAGAACAAAACCAACCCCCATACAGAAGGCTGTGGATGCTAAAAAGCAGGAGCAGAGGAATTTTCCAGCTGCTGAAGCATTTGTGAAGTTTTTCCTTTCTCATGCTTTAGCTGAGAAACAGTGAAAGACTTCTGCAAATTAACTCTCTATCTTGTACCTGCAAGGTCTTGTTTTGGTTCACTGAAGAAAATATTTTGAAATAGGCATTGTAGCATTCAGCCAATCACTCTGGGAGGTGTAGGGTCAAGCACCCAATAACGTAATTTCGCTATTGCGAACCAAGTTATATAAACGAGGTGATAATTAATTAAATAATCCCATTCATCCTGGACCTGAATTCGTGTCATGATTTTCACCGTCCCTGGGGACAACAGCGACAGAAGGCAATTTTGCCCACTTCTAGAAATCACTCACTTGTATCCACTTTTGCTGTGAGCAACATTTTACACCAGAAAGTCCTACAAAGTAAGAAGGTGGGCTGTGTAAAGGATATTTTCTAAAAATGTTCTTATGTAGGGAAGAGGGTTCTAGGAGAGGTGATGCACAATATCTTAGCAGAGTTAAGTGTCTAAGTACAGGCCTATCTAATCCAAGCACAGGCCTCTGAATGCTGTTTATACAGTGACACTGTTCAAGGAAGAGAGGCATGAACCAGCCTCTCCCACACTTGCCAGTTGCAGTACAAACAAAGTGCTAGCAAGTATGTGCTCCCAGGTGGAATGCAAGAGACAGAGCAGAAGCACAGGGATGTCTATGTCTTTGGAGCTCTATACCAGTCAGGAATAAGCCTGTTGAGACAAAAAGAGGTGTAAACACTGAAATGACTCACTTGATCCCCATAAGCATGACGGCCGATGACAATGGGTTTCACCCATCCAGACACCAGCCGGGGAATGTTCTTGCAGATAATAGCCTCTCTGAAGACAGTGCCACCTAGGATGTTTCTAATTGTGCCATTGGGAGACTTCCACATCTGCTTCAACTTGAACTCCTCCACTCTCTTCTCATCAGGAGTGATGGTTGCACACTTTATGCCCACATTGTATTTCTTTATGGCTTCAGCAGCTTCCACGGTTACTTTATCATTTGTAGCATCACGATGCTCAATGCCCAAGTCATAGCTGTAACAAACCCACACACACGGTCAGGACTGCCCAGGACATTTCTTTGTGTTCAAAAGGAAAGAAACAAGACCCCATATGTGCTTGAGAGTGTAGTTGCAGCATTCTGCCACAACTGAAGTTATCCCTCTTCCAGAGCAAATGCTGGAAGAAAACAGACTTACACAGTGACACTTCTCCTGTTAGGGGAGGTTGGTAGGAGATTGGAGAAAGGAGAGCTTCAGTTTATGCTTCAGGTTTTCTGCCCGCATGGGACAGTATCTCCTCTGCCTTGCCTTTTGAGCTTCCTGCAATGGCAGCTTTCAATTGAGGATTCAAATTGTATGGAGCAGCAAAATACCCAGATGAATATGAGCCTTTATTTCAACCCTCTTGTGCTGAGGGTTCTGGCTTCCTTCATGTACTGAGCACATGAAGCTACACTAGGCTTAAAAACCACTTTGACAATGGACCCACAATCCCACTCTGGCAGCAAAACTGCCAATATTCCCTTCAAACATCAGAGGAAGGCCATTTCCATACTCACTGTTTTAATAGCTTTTGGAGAACAATGGGTGCCCAGCATGGAACAGCCCTGAAGCACAGCCAGCTGTACATGAATCTAGCCATTGTGCTGGCTCAGCCAGGGGTTTGCTTGCCCTCCTCCCACCCCTCTTTGAAAAGGGATGCTCTCCAGACTGTGTGCATGTATTATGCTGCTGGGTTCCTGTCTGCTTGGTTCCCAACACCAGCAAGCAGAAAGCCTGATGTAGGTGGCATACAAATGTCTCCAGCAGCAGGGGAAGAGGTCAGACTTGTGGGTTTAACTATGGCAGATACCACTGAAGGCCTCTGTCCACATGGGAAGGAGCAATGTAGCTGGATGCTTCTCTAACAATTGTAGCTCGGTGGCCAGAAAGGGAAGAGATTATTTGTTCTGCTTGGCCAGATGCTGTAGACAGCATGTCCCTTTTGCTGTACCCAGCTGCTAGTATTTGTTTGTTTTTTTTTTTTCCAGAAGGGAGTATAGGAGCCCAGCCTAGGTTCAGGAAATAATTGCAACAGTTAGCTCACATCATCAGCAAGAGAGCTCAGGCTTACAGCCATCAGGGCAGAGTCCGTGCCCTACAACCACCCTTTTGTCCTCTGGGCAGATGTTCAAACAGGCATGGCGAGAAGCCATAAGCCTACTCAGGGGTTCACAGATGCTAGGCTTCAAGTCAGGCAGTGGCTGAAACACCCCATGTTTCTAATTGTTTAGGCTGCAGGGAGTCACGCAGACTGCCCAGGTGCTGGAAACCCAAGACACAGGAGATCAAAATACAGGCTGTGTCTCTGAGAGACTTTCTTAAAAGCACAGTACAGGAAAAAAGCTAACTCCCAATTCAGCATTCACTGCTCACTGCTGTGAGGAACCCCGGAGGGGATGCTTCCGGCGCTAAGTGAAACTCCATCAATGCCTAATGACACAAGCAAATTGCAGTATAAAGTAGCTGACTGTCAAAGAGCCATTACCTGTGTAAATCCAGATCTACATAAGGAAAAATCAGCTTTTCTTTAATCAGCTCCCAGATGACCCGTGTCATTTCATCTCCTTGCATCTCCACAACGGAGCCTCCATGGATTTTTTTAGACATCTTGAACTGCAATAGACATAAAAAAAACCCAACCTAAGTTAAAAGCTACCAATACATGTATCCTGATTTTTACAACATAACTAGGTAAGGCACTAATATAGTACACAGAATGTCTCCAAAAAGTCTTGAAAATAACCCCAGTTTACCCTTAGTTTCATGTTAAATGGTATTTTCCTTAAAGCCCCAGCTCCTAGGGAGATGTATGTGAGGATAAAAAGAAAGCTTAATATCTGAGAATTAAGGGCATGGGCTTTAATTATGGTTGTATGAAAGAATTTGAAAACACAACCAAATTCTTCCCCCAAATTCCACAGAAATAGATGAGCACTGTTTACTTTTAGATGTCATGAGTTCTAGTCCAGTTGCCTGTTCCTCCACCTTTTCCTGAAAATCAGGGGTTAATGGACATGATTACAATGACCGCTCATACTGCTGAAACCATTAAGATTAATATATTGTCAGCTTCTTTATTAGCTTTGTCCCCCAGGAAGGAAGGAAACAGGTAGGAAAATCCAAGGGCTACACATCAAGAGTATTTTCTCGTGGAAAGCTTTATTTCCACAGTAAAATAAATACTGGACAAATTTGTTTGCTGTAGGGAACAGAGGTTTCCCAAGATATTTGTGAACAAAGCCTTCAAAAAATAAACCTGAACTCTGCCCTTCTATTTGCACTTAGTTTTTTTGTCAAGAAAACTTCACAAGCCACTGAACTGCTCTAACAATGCCCTGCTTTCCAACAGCCACAGGTTCTCGGGTCTTGGCTCCAATTATGCAAGAGCTATGACTTGGCAAGTTCCTCCTTCCAGACAGTCCTGTTCTTGTGTTCAGCTGCTGGGATACTACAGTGAGATAGCAACCTTGTACCCGAGGCTGCAGTCACACAGAGACCAAGGGTCAGGAATGACTTGATCCAGATTGAAGGGTTCTACTGTACACACACAGTCTGTTCATCTAGACCAAGCCCTTCAGAGGTGCGAGGCTTGCAAAGCAAGGGCCCCACATTACAAGCATGTTGGGAGACTGTCCCAGGGTTCCAATTTTCTTTTTTTTTTTTTTTATAAAGTACCTTGTGCCACATTTCCAAAATCCAATCTATTAAACAATTTTAGTCTGGGAAAAGAATAAACTTTCTAAGCTATGTTCATGGGATCAAGCTTTTGCAAACCTTTTAAAGAGCAAAAGCTAAAAACCAAGAAAACCAAACAAAACAAAAAAAAAAAAAAAAACAACCACAAAAAAAAAAAAAGGAAACAAACAAAAAAAAACCCAACAACCAAAAAACGCCCAAAACAAAGCCACCCCAAAACAAAACCCACCCAAAAAACAACACAACCCTCTCCCCCAAAGAATTAAAATTTAAAAATTAAAATAAGATTGTGCTACTGGGACTCAGTTTAAAAGATAAACTACTTCAGGCACTTCTATCCCTAACACAGATAGTACTTTGGCTTATAGTGGGCCTCTCTAATCCTCATGGAGAACTTGAACTTCACATGACCACACTCTATCTGAACTCAGTTAATTTATACAAGTACTTTGAACCCAATTTTCAATTGTGACTATCTAAATAAAAAAGGTCTGTATCACAGACCATGGCCTAGACACAGAACTACAGTCTGATTTATTTAAGTAAAAATGTAGACATGCACAAACCCACAAAACACTGCTTGTTTTGTGGTTTGGTTCTACTAAACTAAGACAAATCAAACTATGTCAGCCATGGCAATAGGTTTGGCTTCAGAACTAATCGATGCTGCTGTCATGCAGAGGACACAGAGGCAGGTGAGACACACCTCCACTGGGATTCATCTCCACTGGTTGGAAACAGCAGCTTCTTCAACGACTCTGACGGCATCCAACATGTTTATCTGATCATGGCCCCGGTACTTTTCTCCTCCTCAGGCAGCATTGTCCCCAGTTTCTCTATGATCTGGGGCAGTACTGCAGTAGCATCGCTCTTCTGCACACCAGTCAACATGCCAAGAGGCTCCTCTAGAGAGCACACATTCCCCAGAGTTCAACTCTGCCACTCGTCCTCTCTGATTTTATACTGAACTGCCAAAATCCAGCAAGGTCTTTCTCCTACGGCAGCTCATAATTAAATACACTTAACCCAGGCACACAGCCAAGGCAATTTAGAAGAAACTGTGTATTTCCAAACACCCCTTGGTCCCGAGGAAGGGCTCGGGGCCTATAGGCAATAATTAACTATTGCAACAAGTCCGTAACTCCGGCGTACAGCAGATCTCCCTGGAGGAGCCAGATCGCAGGGGGCGCGGAGCGGGTCCCTGGCACTAACCGAGCTCTCGCCCGCACTTGTTTTTCGGCCCTTCTCTCCCCTGACAAGGCGATCTCGTGGCACAGGGGGCATTCGCCCACCGGGCCGCGGGCAGCAGCCGCCGCCACGGCCGAGGCTGAAATCCCGGCACTGCCACGGCCGTGACTGGGGCCGCTTCCCCTCGCGGGTGGGGACACGCGGGGGGCCCCGAGCCCGGCCCGCGCTGGGGACACCACGAATACCGGGAGACCCCAGGACTGCGTGAGGAGACAGCCCAGCCCAGGAGAGGGAGGGCGATCCCGGGGTGCCGCACCCTCAGCTCCCGAGGCGCGCCACCGACACTAGCGGCGGGCGGGGGGCGGCCGCGGGGTCCCGCCCGCACTGACGGAGAAAAGCCCTTAAACACAATCCCGCCCCTGGGGGCCCCGCTGCGGGTCGGGGGCACTGCGCCCGAGAGAGGAAAGACAAAGGGTGCTGTGCGGCCGTTGAACCCGCGGCGTGCAGGGGCGGTGCCGATCCCCTTTACCTGCGGCGGCGGCGGCCCCGGTCCCGTTCCGCTCCGTGCAGCGCTGCGGGCGCGATGCGGGGCCGGGCCGAGCGCGGGGTCCTTTATGTGGCCGCGCCCCCGCCCCGCCCGGCCCCGCCGCCGCGGCGCCCCCTGCTGGCCGCGCCCCCCGCTGGCCGCGCCCGGCCCCTCCCCCCGGCGGCGGCGCGAGGCCGCCAGGGGGCGCGAGGCTGGCGCGGGGCCAGCAACCGGGCCCGCCCGGGTCTCGCGCGCCGGTGTCCCCGTGCGAGGGGCCCGCGGCAGCTCGGACCGCGCCGCCGCCGTTCCGGGGCGGGCCCGTTCCGCGCTGTGGCACCCCCGCGCAGTGAGTGTCCGCCGGCACAGGGAACGCGCTGGCGCGAGGGGGGCCGGGCGTGCCCCAGGGAGAGCTCCGCAGCCCAGCCCAGGGATGCGGTACCCACAGCGCGCAAGGGCTCGTCTGCTGGCGCTGAGGCGGCGGTGTCGACACCACGGCCCCGGAGCAGCCGCACTGTCCGCCCTGAGGGGCAGGAGCGGGCACCTCTCTGGGGCCGGGGCGAGGCGGGGAGCGTGACCGGCGCGGAACCTCGGGGCGGGAATAGAAGAGAAGGGAATATTAATGAAATATAGTGTACTATGACTTCCCCGGGGACACACCGGCTCTCCGCACACCCAACGACCCCCGAAGCAGCAGCCAGGGTGTGCCGCGCACGGGCGGAGCAGCCGAGAAGGGCCGCGGGGCGGGGCCGGGCGCTGCCGACGGGTGGAGTGCGAGGAGCTTCGATTGGCGATGCCTGGGCGGGGAACGGCGCGGTCGGCGGGCGGTTGGTCGGGGCTGGCGGCGTTGCCGGGCCGGGCGGTGAAGGAAGAGCGGCGGTGCCGCCCCAGCACCGGCACCGCCGCCGAGGACAGGGCAGCAGGTGAGCACAGCCCGCCGGGGCCGCGCCGCGCCGCCGGGACCGCTCTGTGGCCCCTTTGCTGCGCGAGCCTTCTCCGGGCTGCCCAGGCCGGGCTGCCTGGTAGCGGCTGGCGGCGGCTCTCCGGGGGTCGCTTCCCCCCGCTTCCTCCCCGTCCCGTCGCAGGTGATCTCCGGGTCTGCCATCCCAGGCAGGGGAAGGCAGCGGTGTTCCCTTCACAGAGGGGAGGGCAAAGCAGCTGGCTCCTGCGCGGAGGTTGGAAGTGAAGCGTGTGTCACGCAGTTGTGTTTAAATTGCGGGTGTTTTTGCACCCGGGGTGTGTTATCCAGGTGCCCGGAGTAGCGTCTGTGTAAGAAGGAGTGGTCGTATCCTTCTGGCACTGAGCAGTTGTGGTCAGTTTTGTGGGACGCTCTGGATGCAACAGCAGTACGTGTGAGGAGGCTCACAGCCACCCTCGTACTCCGTATTTGATCGGTGATGAGTTGGTGATTGCTGAAGCTGCATTTGATCGGTGATGAGTTGGTGATTGCTGAAGCTGCAGCTTCAGGTGGGTTCAGATACATTCCCCGTGACTGTTGGGGAGGATCCTGAGAGGAATGTACTCTGGTTTTCTGGTTGTTGACCGATATGTGTACCTTGCTTTCTCATTTCCCATATTACACAAATAAGTGACTATTTCTTGGTTTCTTACGGTGGGGTGGAGGGGATTATTTTCCCTATAGGGGGACAACTAAAGCGTAGAAAGGCTGATAGACCCCACCGCTACTGTATTGTACAGCACAGAAAATCCAGGTATTTTTGGAGCTAATGCCAGGTGTAATGCTATTCTTTTCAATCGTTTTAATTAGGCCAGTACTGCTGTGACAGAAGCAATTATTATGGGTTTTTTCCCCCCTTGAAACTAAAGTTTTTATTTTTCTATGATCACATATATCTATTTAATGCAAGTTCAGAGACTTGCTTGTAAGTCTTCTCTTGCCAGGCTATAGTCAGTTGCTGAATAATGAACGTAGTTTCCTATAAAACTGGTTGACTTCAAAGAGGCATTTTTAATGTGGTAGCATGTGTGAAGGTACACCGTTCTTGTATGTTCAACATTTAAAAAGTAAACTATTGGTTGCCTTAAGATTGAAGAAACAATTCCAAATTTACCTGAAGATGTGTTTTTCAAGGAAAGCCTTCCATGAACTCTGGTGTTTAAGTATGTTTAAATCACCTGTTTGAATAATACTGCTGAAATGAACAACCACAAAACATACCTGACTTACAGGGGAGAGGGATGTGGAAGACTAAGACTCAGACTTACATGAAGAACCTGACCAAAGTTTCTCCTGAAACTTAGTAAATGATGCCTCTCTGCTTTCTTTCCTGAGGATATGTGAATAGCAAAAGAAACTCTGAGCTGAAGGTGCTTACTATACAGAGCAACAAGCAGAAGTCCACTGAGAAGTCATGTGAATGACTTGCAGATATCATCTCTTCAGCATTCTTTGTTGGAGTAGTCAAAGCTTGCCACATGAGCTGCATGCAGCTTGTTAGCACTTTCAGTGTCACTTGCTGATCACGTTGATTTTCTCTGGACTGCACAGATTTCTTTTGGTGTGGCTTTTTAGAACTTGGAAGAAAATATTCTAGTCAGCAATATATGCCTGTAAGTTCTAGGGAACAATTGTTGGGACTGGAAATTGTTATTTCATGGAGAAGTGTGTATCAGCTGATAAGCAGGAAGTAGGCTCACATGGGGTTTTGATGCTTAGCACAGGTAAAAATCAGCCATCACTCATAGGTTCCATCAGCTCCCTGGGTTCCTGTACTGTTAAACATTTCACTAAGTCTTGCTTAGACAAAGGTGGTAAGCACCTTAGCCTAGCAGGCTAGAAGTGCAGGCTGAGTGAGGTGTTGTGAAAGAAATTGGGTGTCTGTTCAGCTTAAAAAGTATGGGCTGGGGAAAAGTTTGACTCTTGGCTCTATGGAAGCTTTGGTACACAGAAAATAGGGTTTACAAGTATGGCTTCTCCTAATACAGAAAGTGGTTTGGGGTTTTTGTTTGTTTTTCCTTAATGTAGCTGCTCTTGAAAACAAGGAAGTTTGGAGATGTTAGATTTGACAAGTAAATCACAGTTTGGGTTGCTTCCCTGGTAACTTGCACAAGGGTCTGTATTGTAATGCAGAGGGGAGGGAAATAGTTTCCCACCGAACTTAATCTTTCAGTCCTGCTTTTGTTTGTAGTTCATTTTACTTCTCATTCTGAAGTTAACCTGCCCAAACAACAAGTCTGCTTTGTGCTTGCTCAGGCATGCCTGTTTTCAGTTTTGTTACAAGGGCTGCAGAAGTCACAACATTAGGAGAAGAGCTGTCTAACTTCTTCATGATATGCACGCAGAGTCTCCATTTGAAAACTTCAAGTTCCCATAAACCTCAACTGGAGTGTGTCATCAGTGTAGTGGTTGTTTACTTTGTTGCTCTGGATGTTTAATTAGGCACTGTGAATTGTCCTCTGCAGAGATGCCACTCTCTTGTCAGTAGCTAGGCAGGGGCATGGGCTCCTTTGGCACTCTTCATCTGTGCTAATAGCAGATGCCTATGGTCAGTTGGGTGAATGTCTCTCCTCTCGGATCTAAAGAGACACCTCCTGTTCAGAAGACTGAAGAGGTTCTGTTTCAGCACCCCATGTGTAATGTGTGTTGCTGACCTCTTTCCAGAGCACGTGAAATGGCTGCAGATGACAAACGGTCTCCCACATTGGACTCTACCAGTGATCTACCTCGTTCTCCCAGCAGTCCGTCTCATCTCACTCACTTCAAACCCCTGACTCCTGACCAGGATGAGCCTCCTTTTAAATCAGCTTACAGTTCTTTTGTAAATCTCTTCCGTTTCAGCAAAGGTAAGTGCTGGGGGGAACTGTGTGCATTGGTTGTGCATGCCCTTTGCTGCTTGTAAAAACACCTCTGAACATAGGAGCATAGTGTCAAAGGGCTGAGGTTAGTTCTTTTGTGAGAGATGTTGCATCTTCGTTTTGGGTGACATAGTAGAGCTTTATTATGAGAGAAGATAGCCAGCTTCTTACAGCTGGAAATCTGTGGCTGCGCATGAAAGTCAAAGACAAGCCAGTTAGCAGATCATATTGTATAGATTCTTAGCTTGACATCAGAATTTCCTTTGTCTGTATGAATTTTTTTGGCTGAAAGTAGGAGTAATCCTCTGCCAACCTGTATGAGCAAAATGTGTGCTTGTCCTTCCAGTGCAAGTTCTTACTTCAGACTTCATCCATCCCTCACCTTTCTGTGCCTCTTGTACCTACAGCCAGGTGACAGCTGAGCTGCAATAAAGCAGGAAGTGCACACTTAGTTTGCATGGCTTTGCATCAAGAACTCTGAAGTGTTGTGAAAGTGTTGTATATTAAAAAATATTGCTTGATTTTGGCCTGTGTCTTGAAATATGTTTTCAGTAGGCAAACTCTAAAAGAACTATGTGAGTTCCTTTTGGTTTCAAAGAAATATCCTGCAGAGAGTGGTGAACAAAAGCACCTGGGTTTTGTGCAAAATCTGTGTATCCCTTCACTGGAGATGGCACGCTGGTCAGCTGCTTTTGTTTAGTCTGTTCATTATCCAGCTCTGCTAAGCATACTTCAGCAATGTTTGGGCTGGGGGAAAAGGGCCAAGACAGCTTTTTGCTTAAGCAAATGGATCTGTTCAGACTCTTCTTATGAAAAATGAAAAATTAATTACTTGGTATGGCTGCTATTAGTTTGCATAGTAGAGGAGCACCTGTCATTGCTAATTTATTGAAAGTAGCATAAAATGTGATCAATATTGGCTTCACTTGCTTGTTTCTGACAAAGGTAGCTGGAGTCAGCAAAGTCTTATGTTGAGTGAATGGGAAAACAACCTTGAAATAACACATGAAATGTGCATCTTACTGGAATCAATGAGAACCTGTCTATACTTGATCTGCTGATGGAAATTAAAGGCTGTGGTAACTTTAATGTGACCTCAGTACTGGCTTGTAAAATAACTGAAAAACTCTTTTCAAGGTGGAAGCTGATAGTCAAGTACAGCTATTCTATTTAGCAAGAATAATTCATGTTCATATTCAAGAATAATTTGTCGGGGTTTTTTTTTTTGACGCTTTTCACAGTAGGGAATTTCTGAAATAGTCTGAGCCTTGAAGACAGCCTACTGTCCTGTTTCCATGATGTGTATATACTTTTAAAACTAAAAATTAATTTGTTTTGTTTAATCATTATCCAAAACAGCTGTTTGTGAGAGTTTTTTTCCCCTTAGCTTTGCATGCACTGCTGGTTTTCTTTATCATGTCTGAACAGTTGGTTTCTCGCTCTTTGTCACCTCCAGATGACGGCAGGCTTTCTTCCCCGGCAGAGAAAGCAGAGGCAGGACAGAGTGTTCCACAAGCTTTGAGTGGTGGCTGGTCCAGTCCTCAGCATCCCACAAGGGCTCAGTCTCTGAGATCACCAATTCCTTACAAAAAACAACTGACTGGTGAGCTGCAAAGAAGATCCTCTGCAACTCTGGGTAATTTCAGCTCTTTGTTCTATAAGGCAATGTTGTACTAGCCAGGATACTTCAGGGTGAGATGGAAGGATGTGACCAAAGGTTCATTGAGTGTCTAGATTCATAGCAGAATTTAGTATCAGGCTACACTGCTTCTGTTAGTGAGGTTGCACTTTAACCTCATAAACATATTCCTCCACCCTTCTTGGTGTTCCAGCAAGACAACTTCTTGTTGGGGCTCTGCTCTTTCAATTGGAAAACAATCTGGAACTGAAGAGGCTGTGAAAACACATCCAACGTTTTAAAGTCACTTGAACTTTGATCCTGAATATTTCTGCTTTATCTTGAGATACTACAGTTTCTTAACATCTACATGCTAACTCTAGTGCTTAGTCTGGATGAATTTGATGTTTGTGTTTTCAAGGGAGTTGTAAATGAAGGTTTTGGTTGTAGTTGTTTTGACGAGAATTGAATAGGAAGTTGTGCTTAAGATTTTTTTTTTTTTTTAATTTAGTCCTGTCTAACCTTGAAGCTATTGCTAGATGCTGTACTGAATCTTTTAGCTGGAATGTGAGTTGATTGTGATTTCTAAGGTGCAACTGTGTAATGGCTATGAAGATCTGGAAGAGCTAGGAAGTAGATTGCAGGGCTCCCTCTTGAGATCTGTCTGGTTACTGTTGTCTGTTAGTGATAGCCTTGAGGAAACTGCTAAACTGGGTAAGTCTTGTGAAAGACAGTATTTCCAAGAGTGTGGTACCTAGTGCAAACAATCAGATCCTAAATATTGTTCATGTGTATAGGATTTTTAGAAAGAGGTGTATAGGATTTTTAGAAAGAGTTTTGGTAGCCAGGCAAAAGTCTAGTACAGATAACTAACATTTTTATCTAAGTCATTTGCATGTTTAATTAAACATGTTCATCATCTTCCTCCTTGCCCTCTAGTACTGTTTAATCTATTTAGTTGTACTTCTTCCAACAAACCAGTTAAGGTTTGGGGTTTTTGTTTTGATTTGTTTGCTTGGGCTCTTTTTAAAGAACTTCCTCAAATGTTCCAAGAATGGCTATGTGCTCTTGGCTGATAAGCCCATCTACTTTTTCTTGGTACCTCTTATAAATCACTTGGAAATTGCCTGGGGATTAGATGTTAGAAACCTTCCGGTGAGGTATGTTGTTCGATGCTCAGAAGGCAGAAATAATCTTGCTGTTTGATTTCCACTGGGATTAATCAAACAGGGAATAAGACTTAGTTTAACGTGCGTGTGAGGAACTGCTGCTGTATTATTCCATATAGGAATTCCTTTTCAGGACCTCCATTCATATCCCTGGGTTTGGATGCAAGTATGCTTAGAAAAATGTGGTGATGAATCAGCCTGTAAAGAAGTAAAGTTAGACCAAACAGGAATTGCTGGTCACTTTTGGAAGAGATTTCTGTGATAGTGTGTGGTGAGTGGCCTTACTTGCTGCTGAGTATTTTCCCCCAAATAACCTTGGTGCTGTAACAAACATGAGCTCTGTGTAACGCATGTAAAAGTATACTGGATTGGTGAGAAGGTTTTGGGGGAGTTTTTTAGGCCATCTCTCTTTATTTGAAGAGGGGGAAAAATACTTGCATTGTCCTTCTCTAAAAATCAGGCATTGGGTTTTTTTGAAGCAAACTTCAGAAAATTATTTTTCTTTCCTTTTTTTACCTTAAAAGGTGCTGAATAATCAGGTCTTTGAGGATTTCTGAACACTGAGTAGCAGAGAATTTTACTTCTGCTATTGCAGCTGATGCTGGGCTGCACAAATAATCTTAGAAATTATTATAATGTCTGAATAATGAAAAGTGGGAAAATAAATGATGGGATTTACATAAACATCTAGATTGGTAGGTTGGGTCACCCACTGACTTCAGTAACAGCGAGGTGTCTAATCGAGTTGAGTTTTCTTGTAGCCCTGTGTCCGCAGACCTGTAAATGTCTCTCTAGGCTTTGCCATTACTTAGATACTTAATAAGGTGGGCAAGTGTAGGCAGAAAAATATATATAAGGCCTTCACAAAGGTCTCTCTAGCCTACTTGATCTTAAATAATGTGTCAAGTTAAGCAAACTGAAAGGAATAAATAAATAAAAGGCTGCTGCCGGTGCCTCTAAATAGTGATGAAATGAAATTGTTCCTGAAGATGCTGACCCTCACCCCTCATCCCTCCATTAGCTTGTAGTGTCTGTGCAGCAGATCTTTTCATTGCTCAGGGACTGTGCTGGCTGACAGCTGCAAGTGCAGAACAATGTGGAGCGATGGTGGCTCTTGTAGGACACTGTCTGGCATGAGACATGTAGGGTTTCAGTTGTGTGCGTCCCTTCAGGACTGCTTACACAAAACATTATAATAGCTCCTTACTGGCTTTTGTGAAAATAGGAGGAGCTGTTGGATGCGTGGCTTTTGTCAGAGATGCTCTGGGGTTTGTGTGGCTCAAGAACCAGTGCTGAGACTCTGCAATCTGAGGGTCGTGTGGCCTCGCTCTTGGGCAGTCTGTTCCGTTGTTGTGTGGAGCTGGTGTCACTGCCAAGTGACTGTGGGCACAGCTGGTTGTATTGGACCGTGTGTGTCTGTGCTGTCAGATGAGGGCTTTCAAGGTGCTGAATTGAACCAAAATAGTCCCATTATGAGACTGTTGTCACTGAGATAATGTCACAGCTTGCAAATCCTGTTGGGGAGAACTGAAAATGCTGAGCTGCTGCAGAGGGAGCATGGGTAGTAAAAACACTTCCAGCTTGTTACCCTGTCCCACAGGATAATGCTGTTAATGCTAGACAATTTTAACAGATTGGCAGTAATAGGGAGTAGCAAAGGAGCTTAGCAGGAGAAAGGAATGGCCAATGATTGTATAGGGGGAAGAAGGCCTGAGGAAAACATGTGGGAGCTACTGGAAGCCATTGTGGAGCATGAGTTATTACCAGAGCATCTTTCCTAATCAAAAAGATTTTGGAGCATGAAAATGGATGTTGTAAAATGAAACAAAGGACATTTTTCCTACTTTTTGTGGTAATACTTTTTATAGCAGTGACTTGGGGAAGACATGATGTTTGAACTGTGGTAATGAACTTGAATATGAAATTTTATGCTGTGGCAGTGAGTAATTAGAAAGCAATTTGTGTTGTTTTATATGAGCAAAACTGTGGCATCTCTGGCAGGGGTACTTTTTTGTTGTTGAAACTGTGTGAATATCTACCTCTTGCGTTAGCATATGGTCAGTTCTGAAACTCTAGATTGCACCAAAGTAGTTTTTGTGGTGTTTTTTACCTTGTCTTTCACTGTAAAATGAATGCCAAAATACTATATAGTCATGGAAGAAACTCTGTAAAAACATATTTCTATAATTCAGAGTTTTTTTCCCTAGGTTTTACCAAGGGTCAGCAACCATAAATACATAGAGGAAGGATGAGGTTTACTGTTGAAATAAGTTAACTTTTTTTTTTAGCTGTAGGAGTTAATTTTTAACTTAAGAACAATAAATAAGTTAGAAATAAATCAATTTTGAAGTCTGTATGGAATCCCTTTTGCATTTTCTTGAGGTTTTGTTAAGGGAACATGGAGATGGGAAGGGAATGGATAGAAAAAACCACAATTGCTGCATAAACTGGTATTGCTGAAAAGATGTGTTCCACACTAATTTTTGTGTGGTTATCTTTAAGGCTGAGATGTAGCAATGACAAGCAAAAATTTCTTTCAGTAGCACATATATATATATGAAAGCATATATGTAATAGCATAAGAAATTTGGGGCTGTTCAGCCTAGGGAAGAGAAGGTTGCCTGGAGACCTCATAGGAATCTTCCAGTATCTGAAGGGGGCCTAAAGAAAAGCCAGAGAGGAACTCTGTCAGGAACTGTAGTGACAGGACAAGGAGTCATCGATACAAATTGAAAGAGAGGAAGTTTAGGCTAGACAGGCAGAAGAAATTCTTGGCTGTGAGGCACTGGAACAGGTTGCCCTGGGAGTTTGTTGATGGCCCAGCCCTGGCACTGCTCAAAACCAGGTTGGACAAGGCTGGAGCATTGTTCTAGTGGGAGGTGTCCCTCCCATGGCAGTGGGGGTTGGGACTAGATGATTTTTAAGGTCTTTCCAACCCCTTAATGTTCTATGATTTGGTGATATACTGAGTTTGCCGCTTCAGAAGTGCCAAAAAGGCTTACCACTACTTTGATGTGTAAGTGTGGTCAACCCTCTTAGATCAAATCAAAAGGAGATATGAAAACTCTTCAGAAGTACTACTGATGGCAGCTGGCATGATTACCTGGGCAAAGCAAGAACAACACTCTGAGGGTTTCTGTGTCTGTGGAACAGAACATGAGTTTTGTGTATTTATTGGTAAAGTGAGAAAATACAGTTGCAACACTGGGAATGTATGTATCTATAAATCATGTGTGCATTAGCTGACAAAGTGACTGTGGTACTTGCAATAATGCAGTTTGGACCAGGGGTAAGAGTTAACCTAAGATTGATAAATGGGAATTGTTTTTGAAGGATGGCATTTTAGACAGTGTTTTCTTTACTGCAGGAATGATAACTTCTTACGTTCTTGCTGTACAGTGTGTTTTTCCTCTGAAAGGGAGAAATCTCATGATTGAGAAGAGAAAGAACTAACTGAATTTTAATCTGAGTATCAGTCAGCTTCTCTGGTATAAACAGGTTGGCCATGTGCTGCTACTGCTGGTGGCATGTTTTTTCTTATGTAGATGGCATCCTTCTGACATTGTTTTATGTAACAGAGAAAAGGGCATTTAACTAACAAGAACCAGTGTGGAGTTACCTGTGGCGTTTCCTTAATGCTGTGTATGTTTGTATTTTGGGAATCGCTTGCCTGACAAGATTTGTTGGAATTATCTGGCAATTCTTTGAATTGGAAGCAACATTCCTGGGAAGGAGATACTCTTGAATTCAGAGGGAGTACCAGGAAGTAAACGCAGCGTAGATCTTGTGATAGAAGTAAGGAGGAGCCAGAGGTTTCTCTGGTATTATCAATGTCTTCTTGAAATATGAAAGTCCCTTTAATCATATTCAACTTTGTACTGCTGAAAAGTCTGTTTGATTTTTAAAAAGAAATCAATTCCAAGTGGCTAGTTACAGAAATGGGTTCCTTTTCTTAAAAAGGAAAACGTTGTGCATTCTTTGTTGTACATAGCAGCTATGTGTAGGCTGATTGACTAAAAATACATACTAGGAAGCTGAAGAGGAGGCACGGAACCCACGGTTTTAGTCACATTACAGGGAGGGTTTTTGGTCTGCTGCATGCGAAGCAGTAGCGTAGCTGTTACTGCACAGCAACAGTTAACAGGCTTCAGGCAGAGCTGTCAGCTTTATTCCTGCTGACATCAGGGATAGCTCAGGCAGTAAACAGAAAGCAGCCATGTCTGTTCTTCCTGTACTAGGGGCAAGCTAAATAAAACACTAGTCAGATGGAGAGCAACGAGGATGGTAAGAAACTTTAAACTATTCAGAAAGTTGTTGATCTAGGAAAGAGATTCTGAAAACGTTTAAATGTTTAGGTAAATAGAGAACTGTGTTTTCAAATCTTTCTGGAGAGAAGGAGCCTATTTGTAACTTGTTCAGCAATGGTCCAAAGTAATGAAGCATTTTATAGGAAAGAAATTGGCTGCATTACATTTTTATTCAGGAGTCTCTTTGCTATAGTTAATCAAGAATGACTGTACAAGTTCTCAACAACCTGATGTTTTTCTTAGCAAAAAACCAAACCAACAACAACAAAAAAGCAAACCCAAACCCCTCAAAAATGTGAACTTCTGAATGTATTTTATTCTGTTACTGTTTTTAATAGAAACTGAGCAATGGTGCCCTGATGTTTGCTGTAGTCATTTATAAATAAGTTCAGGTTAAAGCATTGACTTGTACTAGTCCTAGAATGAATATGTATATTGTAGCAATTATTTAGTAAGTATTAGTATCCTAGAGGGCATTTTAAAAACGAGACTTCAGGGCTTTGTAAAAGACTACTACAAGCTTCATATAGTAGGTTGAAAATCACTTCTTTAAAAGATGTTTTCATTCTCAGAGAACTTTAATGGCTTCTTGTAAACACAGAGCGTGGTATTTAAAATGTCAGTCAGAGCAAGCTATCTGGCATCAGAAGGTCCACTGGGGGGAAAAGAATGCAAGGGCAAGAAGTGATACACATTGTAACTTTGTAAAATGTATATATATGTGAATGTTCTTCCCTCTAATGGGGCTTTGTGTTGTGATGTGAATGCTGATATATCATGGAAAAAATGAATATTGCTCTCCCTTCCCTTCCAGACAATCGAAGGAAAGTAGAACCACCTCTTGGAGGTCATGATCCTCGAACTGCAGTTCAGTTAAGAAGCCTCAGCACTGTTTTAAAACGCCTCAAAGAAATAATGGAGGGGAAGAGCCAGGTACTTCTTTTGAAGGATTTGTAGGCCAAACCATCTAGAAAATGAACTCTTTACTGGGCTTCTCTGAGCTTTGTTTTTAGATACACCATGGGAATTTTTTTTCCGTATATTTGAAAGATGAGTGAATAAACTCAAAAAGCGTCGTGTGGATGCAGGGAAAACAATTTCATTTGATGCTGACCTTTGAGTTGCCAAACATCTGTCATATTGTGGGAGTGAATCATTGCATTTACTTGGCTTCTTGTGCTGGGACCAGATGCTCTCTTTTTAGACTCCTTCCCACTTCTCTGTTACCCAATCTAGTGAAAAAAAAAACCCTGATAGTTTTCTCCCTAGAAGGCTGACCATGGGCAGGTGAAACACATTAACACAAATAGTAATGAGAATAGTCACAAATAGTAATGAGATATCACAAATAGTGATGAGAATTCCCAGAATGGCTTAAATCTGCTACTTACTGTGGTATTGATTAGTCAGCAATATTTACTTGAAAGGCTTGCCCTGTTAATCAGTTTTGATTTAGATAGACAAGGGTCTGGTGGTTGCTACTGAATTGCTGGTTTCACCTCCATCTGCTGAGTTGGACCATACCTTTAAGAAGAGGATCTAGTTGAGAAAAGAATCCACAACTATTTATAAGTGAGGGTATAAATAGCTGTGTCTGTGAGCAAGACATGAACAGGCAAAAGTACATTTAATTAAACTCGTAGAGGAAGAAAAAGGCTTTTGGCTTGATAGCTTTTATAGGTAGACTTTCAGTGAACTTAGTTAGCTTCCAGTGCTATTCTGCTTGTAAGAACAATCTTGCTTTGATAGAAAGGGCAAGATTTTTGAGAGTGAAGCAGAAGCCTTTCATGAATGAATATGACCAGGGCTTTCCCTGCTTGAAGCTTAGTGTTAATTTTAAAAATTTCTAGATTCTCTAAAACTAGATTGTCTTGAGCAGCCTTCAACTTCTTTCTGTGTGGGTTTTCTTGGGTGAGGACAGCATGAAAGTGTTGTGTTGTTGATCATAACTGCTTTGGTCTCAAAATTGGTCTAGTAGCTGTGTCAAACTTTACTTTGTGAATATCCACAAATAAATCACCATGTAAGATAAAACCCAATGGGTTTTTTTGATTATGTGAAAATGAGAGCATGGATCGCCTTTCTTTAGCAATTGTTTTGAGAAAACACTTGCAGCAGTTTCTCTTCCTAAGAAAAAGCTGGAGCATTCAGTCCCTCTGAAAAGGCTTATTGCCAGAACTGAACTCTAGCAAAGAGCGTTTCACAGCCAGGGCTGTCTGTCATGTGACCATTAGCAGTTGTCTCCATCCATGGAAGTTGCAGCTGGTGTGCTCAGAATCACAATTGAGAGTTTTTCTTGCTCTATAGCTTCAACACCAAATGGAAGTTTTAGCTCTCTGTTTTTAAGATGATGTTTTTCCTGTGGCTATACCAGTGCTGTAAATTAATATACATTGTTGCCTGCTGAATGTGAATTTCAGTTTTCTTCACATAGCAGTTAACCTGGAGTTTTGAAACAAGATCCGTCTGGGACAGGCTTTTACAACTGTTCACTGAAGTATTGAAGAATTTGATTATGTAATAAAACTTTTTACATGCATCTATAATCCTTTCAAAACATATCCCAATATTAGCTGTTGAAATTATCTTCCTGCATTAATAATTTGTCATAACTTGATTTACTCCTAGATAACAGCTTTAACTAATATGTGGTGGGGTTTTTTTCTTTTCATTTTTAAACTGTGCTAGTTGAGGACCTCTCATGTGCTGTGGGCAAATGAGAGGGGAGACCAATCACTACTTCATGTAATTGTTTCTTTTTGACTTTTGTCTACATTGTATGATAGTTTTATTCTGCTTTGCTTCCATCTTGGATCCAGGAGGCAGAGTCCTACTGGATTTATTCTCTTAGTTCAGAGCTCTTAGCCTTCTGATTCCCTGTAAAACCACATGAAAAATCCTTTGTGGGCTTTTGTGCAAGAGTATGTATATGTGTGCACAGATATGTGAGTACATGAAATTTTCCTTTCCATGAGCACAGTCTACATAGAGTTATGAAACTAAACATGCTTTCTTATTTACAAAAGAAAAAGCTTTTATCTGCTGTCTTCTCTCGTAGGACAGTGACTTGAAGCAGTACTGGATGCCTGACAGCCAGTGCAAGGAATGTTATGACTGTAGCGAGAAGTTCACCACCTTCCGGAGGAGGCACCACTGTCGACTTTGTGGGCAGATCTTCTGTAGTCGATGCTGCAATCAAGAAATCCCTGGAAAATTCATGGGCTACACAGGTAGGGTTTATTTACTGAGAAACAGAACAGTCTCTGTGTGCTCAGATTTGCGTCTGAGATCCTGGCATCTGCTAGAAAATGGTGTACAGGTTTGTAGCGGGCTTAAAAATAAGGAAAAAGAATCACAGGACCTACTTCTACCAGTTTCTTTATCAAGTGGGGGATTATGCCATGCCTGCTAATTTTTACCACACTACAAAACAAATATGGCCACTATTTAACAAGGGTGTGCACTACAGAAAGTGTGCTCAAGGAAAAAGTGCTCTTAGTAACAGTAGTTTTAAAAGATGAGCTGCATGTTTTAATTGAGGGTAAGGGGAAAGTCTTTCAAATACCGGTTCCCAAATTCTAGACATCAGCTGGTGTATCATATTTGACTGGCTATTGTTCTGCCATCATTTCAGTGGGCACATGTGTTCTCCCTCCCTCTCTCCCTCCCTCCCTCCCTCCCTCTTCCTCTCCTTTTCTCTCTTCTCTCTCCTCTTTCACTGATCTTGTGTTACGCATCATCTACCTTGGAAAAATTCCCTGAGTGTGTAATTACCCAGGGTTTTGCCCTTTAAGAGGGTATGAGAATTAGACTTGCAAAGAGGTTTTGAAACAGAAAATACTTTTGTTTCCACCACTATACACCTCTGATCCTTTAGGAACAGAGTACTGTTTGTTCCTGTTCACTTACACTCTCTGGTTCCCTTTTCCATAGGGGATCTCCGAGCCTGCACTTACTGCCGTAAAATAGCCTTAAGCTATGCACACTCCACGGACAGTAACTCCATTGGAGAAGACTTAAATGCCCTGTCAGATTCTGCGTGTTCTGTGTCTGTGCTGGATCCTGGCGAGCCGCGTACACCGGTTGGGAGCCGCAAAGCCAGCCGCAACATCTTCCTGGAGGAGGATCTAACCTGGCAAAGGTAAAGTCAATGGCTTCATGCTGAGCTCCAGAATCTCAACTGTTTTCAGGCTGACAGCTAGAAAAAGGCTGGTGGTTTCCACCTAGGAAGCTTAGATTCCAGCTGCTGTAAAAAGAATCTAATCCTATGCTTGCTTGTAATATTCTTCTCTTCAGGTTGAAATGTGGAAACAGTTCTAGTGGAGTTTTAAATTATTTGCAGTTCTTCCTTTAACCTACTGAATCAGTGATTCTGTATCAGTGACAGAGCAGGCTGTTGTCTTCAGGGTTTAAAAAGACAAAACCAAAATCACACCTGGTAACCCCCAATGTATTGAGAGGCAAGTCAATGTAACATTAGTGCTTCACCTGTCAGGTTTTGAATTGGGCAAGAGAATGTAAGAAATACTCTGTGTAGGTAAAAGAGAAGTGACGGAACTAACTGCCTGTTTCAGAAGAATTGGGATTGAAAGGACAGCTGTAAAGGTTCTCTAACCTCCTTTCAAAGTATATTTATGCCTGTTGCTCTCAGATGAGGGGATCCTTATTTTTGGACCATGAGTAAAAGAACGCTGTACTTCTCAAGTGCTGTGCAAGTTATTTTTGGAATACCTTGATTTAATTTAATGTTGTGGGGAAGAAGAAATAATTTAGTGTGGCATTTGGGCTCATTTCCCTAAAACAGAAGAACAGGCAGATACAAAACTACTGAGGAGGTCTTGAGTCAGAACCTTTGTTTATCTGAGCAGTAGTGTTAGTGGCATGTGCCCCTCAGCAAATCTCTTCTGATAGTATATAAAAAAACCTGTCAAACCATTTTCTGTCTTCAGAAAATGCCCTGACTCTTGCTTTGCATGTTGCTTTTTGGAGTATGGTGCTCCTATCTGGAAACATTTAAATGATCAGCTGTAGGCCTAAATAAAGGAAAGTACTTCTGGTTTAATGTTATGGTCATTTAAAGTGATAACATAACAATGCATGGATAAATACTAACAAATTTTGAATTGGAGAATAAGTAGGTGTTCTAAGAATCTTCTCTTCAAATGTGCAAAATACTGAAGGTACTGTTTATTTTGTCTTTGGGCGTGTTATTAGTATCTTTATAATGACAATTCAGCAGCTTGTAGACATGAACATGTAAAGAAAGTATTTAAATCTTTATTTTGGGCAGCTTGTAGCACTCGAAAAATAATTCCTATTGTTGAAAGGCTGATAACTCTGTAATGGAACACTTAGTGTTTTTGGGAGACACTGAGTAAATGGGGGCTTCTTTTGTGTGTGAGAGGAAGAGAGATTTGGGATTAGGTGGTTTAACAAGATTAACATTTTCTTCAGTGCTTGTTGCCCTTTGCAGTGGGTTACAGTGCTTTTCTTCAATACTGTGTTTGGTAAGTTACTAACTGACCTTAAGAGATTTAAACTCAAGACACTGAATTTAAATGGTGCCACAATGGGAACTGTCGACTCAAAACTTCATAATGGAGCAGAGGTTTTGTGCTAATAGTGGCATCTGCATGAGAAATAGTTTGTTTCAGAAGAAAACTTGGGAGTTATCACTTTCCAAAATAATGTATCTGAGATAAGATGCTGCAAAGCAGCGAGAAAAGCATTTAGGGAGACTGGTGCTGCATGTACTTGTCAGATGTTGCTCTGCTCTTTGAACAGTTGGAACACAGAGTTCCTGCTTTAACTAACTCGAAGAGCCATGTCCTTTAAAAGTGAAGGAGTGGTGTACTCTGGATAAATACAGCTACTCAGGCAAAGCTGCATTGCTTACAGTTTCTCATGAAGATCACTTATCATGCTAGGAGCATTTACTGTGCCAGAGCACAGCCAGTGTGGCTGTATCAGTTGGCCTGTAGTGGCTTACATCTGATACAGTTTTCTAATAGGAATTTCTTTTGATGGTGTTTGAACATCTGCTGTCCTTCCTCCTGGGGTAGAAACAGAAGGAGGGCAAAGGTGATTGTGATCGAGTTAAACAATTACAGAAGGTTCTCAGGCTATCTTGGCAAAAGCTGTCTAGCAGTAGCTATGGAGAGCGTTGCTTGGATTGCAAAGATGATATGCTGGGGAGATGGGGGCTATGTGTCTATTGCCAAAGCATCTCATAGCAGCCTGTAAGCAAGAAAGATGTGTAAGAAGGGGAAGCAGGTGGGAAAGCAGGATAATACAAGAAGTAGGAACAGTCTGTATTGTTCAAGACTTGAGTTTGGAAGAAGACAGGAGCACTGTCTTCCAGATGCCATTGGCCTACAGATGGGGAAAGATCTCCCTATTCCCTTGTTGATTTAACAATCATGGGTGTGAGTCTGAGGTAATATGACAATTAACCGTACTTTAATTACAGCTGTTCTGATGCACTGGATGTCACAAATACATCAAACATCTCTATCTTGCTCCTTTCCATGCAGTTTAATTCACCCAGACTCTTCAACTTCCACATTGTCTGCACGCCTTGGGTCTGTCCAGGAGGATGCAGGAAAGTCACCAGCTAGAAACAGGTAAACAAATAATTTCTGAGTATTTTCTGTTCTGGATGCATTCCTAACACACTCTCCACTGTAAAGCCTGTGTTTCTAGGCTTATTTTACTGAATGTGCTGTTTCATGTCTAAAATGGGACAGCTCACTGCCCATATGGAGCGGTAAGGAGGGACCATTTGTGTACATATTAATGTTAACAAATGTGCTACTTTTGAGGAACCTGTAGTTTGCTGCTGAGTTGGTCAAGCAGAAGTGGTGGTGAAGAGGACAGGAGGGGAAAGAAGTGGTAAGGAAAGTACAGTTCTGAGGAAGCTGAAGAAAAGGGAGTAACACATATTTGGTGATGGGAGACAAAAAGACTCAGGTCATGTAGAAGCAGAGGTACAGTTTTTGTTTATTTGTTTGTGCGTGTTCCCATCTGCTTCCTTTGCTCTTCCATTAAGGATAATCTTGTTTAAATTGCCAGGCTTCTTCAGGCTAAAATCCCTTCATAGATCTTTTTGCAAGAGTGTTGGGATGAACTTGAAAGTGTTCATGAGAGCTTTAGTGTGATTTGTGAGTACTTGAGCTTAATCCCACTAAATAGGCTGGTATTGGGAGAACAAGTAGCTCCCACTTCAAGAGTGCTTCTACTGTGATGCTGGGTACATGCTTCCCTTATGGTTAAATTAAGGAAATGAAGGTGAGGCAGGAGTGTGAGGAGCAGAGCAAAGATAATCCAGATTTCAAAGTTGGAGTCAGGGGACATTCAGAGATTTCTTTGCATTGGTGTTACAGGAATGCAGAATGTTTAGCAGGTTGGAGGGATCTGGCAGGACCAGTGAAGACTAGGGAATTCGGTTGAGAAGGGTGCTGGGTGTGCCTTTCGGAGAATGGACTGCTTGGAGCCTTTATCTTCTGGGTTATGGGGATGGTTAGGAGGAGATGCACACTGACTGTACAGCTGAGACCCAAAGATCTCACCTGGGGGAGTAAAGTACTGGTGAATAAACAAGTACCAAAAATCAATTCTGGGCAAACACGGCAAGGAGTCCAGAATTAAAAGTTCAATGCTAAATGACTGCTGTGACGTCAAGAGATGTCTGAAACCTTGAGGATGGTCTCCTGTTTGAATATATGTCTGTTTTAAAAGGCTTTTGCTGTTTGCTTGAACATGCAGTAGTAGGATGGTTCTGATCTTGATCTGGCAGGCCCAGATTGCTTATTCAAGTTAAATTTTAGCTCTTTTGCTGTTCATGGCCTCACCAAATGTACTTGGTTGTTTGGATGCATGTAATGATAAGGTATAATGTATCTCTGTTAAAAATTCTGAACCTTTGGAAAACATGCTGTTGGCTTTGGTTTAAGTGATGTTAGCATTTAGATCTTCTCAAAGCAGCTGTAGCCATTTCTTTGAGAGAAGCTGGTGTATTCCTCTTTCTAGATGAGATGAAGCAGAAAAGATACAGGTTGAGTGCATTTAGATGCAGGTAGCAGAACTTACATATTGCTATTTGTTTTCCCTGTGGGTGGGAAGTGTGTTACTTGTTCTCAGTCTTGTTTTTCATGAGGGGGGGGAAACCCCAGCAGAACAGTCAAATGTTGCAAGTAGGGTTCAAACTGCTCCGTTGCAGGTCCTTCTAAAGGATAAATGTTTTCATTGCAAAATCTCCCCCTCTGTTTTTAAAAAAGATATATACGATAAAAGCCCAGATAAAAGTGTTGATGATAAAGACATATGAAATCTCACTGTTCTAACTTGCTTCCACCCAAATAAAACATCTCTGCTGCTTACGGGTGTGTGACATAGTTAAAGCAACTGTTGCAAAGCAACTGGGAGGAGTGCTTAGTTGTGGACTTCCATGTCAGCCTCATCTTGTGCGTTAGGATGCTTTCTGTTAAGCTGCAGACCTCTGCCAGTTTTTACTTTGAGAGCATCTGAACAGTACAAGACTGGTAGAGTTTTAGCCTGCTTTGAATGCCTGACAATGACACAAAGCTTTTGCTTATCACTCCTAGAGATATATGGAAGTAGTGCCAACACAGTGCGTATGACTTGAAAGGACTTAACTAAACCCCTTTATCAACCCAGTATTTCTTCCTCAAGAGAACAGAGGAGAAAAAAGCAGTGATTTTGAGACTGTTGTACCTTCAGTGCTACTTCCTTGCAGTATAAAAGCTGAAATAGGGTGGCATTGCTTTTTCGTGCCTGGGCTGAGCCACATCATCCATTAAGAATTTTTGGGAATCATTGTAGTATGTCTGTTATCCAGTTAGCAAGCTCTCTGAAGTTATGAGCGTTTCATTCCGAAGGCTAGAGGCTGGCAGCTGTTCTCATGACATTGGTGCAAGCCTCTTCAGTCAGTCCAAAACTGGCATTTTGAGTTTTCCTGTTGATATATGCAGAAGTGTTTTCCGTCCTCACTCCTTAGAGTGCTGTTAGCACTGATAACTTCAGTGCATGTTGCTGCTGTGTGATGAGACGTTGCACTCTGGTTATTTGGAGTCTCAAGTCTAGTTGTAGGTTAATGGAGCAGAAGTTATCTGGAATGTGTATTTGCATTTGTAACTTCGCAATGATAGTTGCAAAATGGTGTGTTTGTGCAAAATGAGTGCATAGCCAAGATTTCCTAACAGCTGGGCTGAGATAAGGGGGGATGCTCCATATTGCAGTACAAGGAAGGTTACCAGCTGGAGTGACCTCCAGCTTCAGAAAATGGTTTAGCCACTCTGGGGAACAAATGCTCAAACTTCAGACTCTGCAAGCTTTCAGCCATGTGTTTGAGAGCTGAGGACAAGGAATTTTAAACGGGACAAGGAGAGGCGGAAATCTCAGTGCCCTGTTACAGGTATCTGGGTGTTTGCCACCCTTGCTGACGTATGTTTTGCCTCCAAACTGCTGGAGCTTCTGATTACCCAGCATCCCATCTCTTCCCCAGTCTATTTAAATACAGACATATATGAATTGGTGTGCCTAAACTTAGTTCCAACTGTTTCATACAAAGAGCTTTACAGAAGTTCGTGCTTGCCTTGGCAGTTCCAAAGCAATACACTTGCTTCCACGGGAGCCTTTCTTCTTCTTTGAAAAGGGAGGAAGCATTAAGCAGTCTGTACTGACAAGAGTAAACAGTGGCACAGGCTTAAGCTGGTTTTTAGTATGTTATAGGATGAATGCCTGCTCTGGTCAAGCACCATGCAATGAACACTTACACTTCAGTTGTTCTGTGTTCCCCTGCAGGTCAGCCAGCATCACTAACCTGTCGCTAGATCGGTCGGGGTCACCCATGGTGCCTGCCTACGAGACGTCGGTCAGCCCCCAGGCCACTCGCACTCATATGAAGGCAGAGACCAGCGAGGATGAGCGCAAAATCCTTCTGGTACCTTTCAGGCTTCTCTTTGCCTTGCTCTGTGAAGACGGTGAAGTTTGCCTTCCTTATGTCATGCAGCAAGAGTATTTTGCTGTCTTTTAAGGCTCTTCTCTAAGCACTCCTACCTGGGCCTCTCCTCCAGGTGGAGCAGAGATGGGGAATATTGATGCTGCTTTGGACATTACTATCTCCCTGGAAATAAATCATAGTTTCATGGGGTGTTTGCATACAAATGTTTACAGTTTTAGTCTTGCTAGGTGTGTTATGCGGTGTGGAGTTGGTGTATGGTGGCTCTTCGTGAGTTAAACCTGTCATGGTTGCAGCTGTAATGCAGTGACCTGTTTTTGTATTTCTTCAGGTTGAGACTTTCTCTTTCGTAGGCTACATAACTGGGAGCTTTAAATGGTTGCTTTGAAATAGTTACACCACAAGGAATAAATTAAAGCTGTTACAGCTTACTGGGCCAAAACATAACTTGGCCCCTTCCTTTGTTTGCAGAATAAGTAAAAGATTTTGTAGAAGTTGTAATGACATACTGTTTGAAAGAAAAGTCAATGTGCAATGGTGTTCTGTGTAATCCTATTATCCCTTCCCCACAGGGGCAATGTTGTAGGCTGCAATTACTGTACAGATTTCAGTAAAGAACTGTTTCTTTTCCTGGAGAGAAGGAAAGGGAAGTGTTTCCAACAAAGTAGGCAAAGAAGTTGCAGCAAAGGAAAAGCAGTGTTTTTCACACATTAAAAGATTTGAGATTGCACCCCATTGCCAAGTTAAAATCAGGCTCATTCTGTTTTACCAGGTTCTGCCTGCTGTCAGCAGTATGCATACAAGTGTGCCTGAGGGTGTAGAAACACTAACTCCTGTTTAGTTGCAAAATGCCTTTCCAAGTTGCTCTGTAAACGGATAACCACATGAGGGAGAAACATGTTTAAGGCATGTCTTTATACCACCCTGCTTCATGCAGGTATGTTAATGCAGGAAAAAGGAAATTCAAACCTCTGTGAATGCAACTTGAAGCAATATGTTCAAGTCCCAGTGCATTTCAGCTTCACATTGTTTAATTTTTTGCCCATTTTCTTTCTTGAGGAAGAAGAGGACTGGTAGTATTTTGTTCATGTAAGAGCAGAACACAGTGTCAATTAATGCAGGATTTTCTATGCATTCCCACTGTTCGTTTAATGCCCTTACCGTGTGGAGTTAACCCTATATCACAAGTTAATTCAAAGCTTAATCTAGTCCATTCAGAAGACTAATGAACTTTGTTCATGAAGTAAAGGTAGGGGAGGTTCTACATATGCTGGGATAAGCACATACTTCAGTGAACTAGAGGTCAAAATCCTTGAGTTGAAAGGATTTGCTTTGTTCTGCCGATTTGTTCAGTGTACTGTATTCACCAGTTGAAGACAGCTGAACTGTGGAGACTCCAGTTGCATCAAATTGTGTGATCTTACCATGTTCTGTTACTGATCGATTTTACTCTGTACCTGGTATGGAAGGAGAGCTGCTGACGTTCGTTTTAGGGTGGTACAAAGGCCAGCTAGAACTGAAAGCGGAAAGCCGGTCCAGTGATAAAAGTGGAGCAAAACTTCTGGGCCTCAGGGCACCCTCTGGAAAGTGCAATAATGTGAGTCTGACAGTTAACTGGAAAGCTGAAACCAGTTAAAATTTAGTTAAAGTTCTGTTACACAGAAATAGAACAAATGAGGCATTTGAGAGAGGGAGCTGCAGCATCTCTTCTCCACACCCTGAGGTGGTGTGCTGCTTGCTCAAAATAATCCCAGATCCCCGTTTCCACCTGCAGTAATGGCTTGTGCTGTGCTAAGTCAGGGCACATATGGGAAAGCAGAAGGGGCCAGGTGCAGAGAGACAGCTCAGTTTGGATGGACTACAGCCTACAGAAGAGTTGGCATACATGTTTAACAGGCTCCAAAATAAGTTCTAGGTATAGGCTGAAGTGTTCCAAGTGGTGAGGGGAAGAGAATCACAGATTCAAAAATGGTTAATTGAGTTAGGAGGAATACACATTTTTTTCTTAGTGGCCAAAGCTACCAGCATCTAAAAAAGCCTTGATAATGGACAATATGAAAACAGATCCTCAATAAGAGATGCTATCCTGGCACTGGGCATTGCTGTGTTAAGTACTTGCTTCATATCTGGTCTTGATATTGGACTAGTGTGTTTCACAATGCCTGGGTTGAGCACAGATAATACAGAAAAATGTTCTTGCCAAGGATGAGTTTTCATTGTCCTCTGTTTGCTCATGTCTCCTGAGTTTAGGAATAGGGTGAAAGAGGGCAGTAGTGAGGGCATAAGTATCTTGCTGGTGGTACAAAATATTGCCACATCAGAGCCCCCTTATCTCTAAGGGTACCCACTTCGTTTTTTTGTTGTTCTGAACTGGATATAAATGGAAGGAAATAAGGAGCTGATTTCGTATGTTTGCTATTTCTGTTTGCACCTTTGCGTAGGTTGTGCAGAATGGCTTAGATTCTGTGCCTGTTTGTGGAGGAATTTTGATCTAGAAGGTGATCTGAAGGCCTGTGTTGATGCCCTTGGAACCAGTGCTATGATTAGACTGGTAATTAACTTGCACATCTCCCTGTCCAGGACTCAGTCCAGCTGAAAGATCTGTGGAAGAAAATCTGCCATCATAACAGTGGCATGGAATTTCAAGACCATCGCTACTGGCTGCGGACACATCCCAACTGTGTTGTGGGAAAAGAGCTGGTCAACTGGCTCATGAGAAATGGGCACATAACCACAAGGTAATCCTGATGCTTTAGGACAACAGGTGTCCTCTGTCTGTGTGAGAGGAGGTTGTGAGTTTGAGCTGATATAGGGTACTTGGGACTGCAGAGAGAGGCTTCTTTTCAGGGAGATGAGAGAAAATTCAAATCTCTTCTTTACTGCCTACCAGAGCAGGTCGCATTTTGACTCCACGTGGCCCAAAACAACAGGGCACAGGAGACTGTCCGGTTTGGAAACTAGTATGGGAGGTAGCTTAAGGGACAAACATTACTCACTTGGAGAACAGTGAGAGTATTACAAAGATTGTCCAAAAATGTTCACTGGTACTCCAAAGAGCAAGTCTGCCTCTGGCATCAGAGATCGCTAATAGTGTTTGATAGCTACACTAGCTAGTGTTTGATGGCAGACTCTTAATTGTATAGGTGAATATAAACAATCTTGTGTATTTAACTATGTGAAAATGGGATAAAACCTAGAGGTTCTTAAGTGTAGAGCAACAGTTCTCCCTCAGAGATGATCAGTATACATAAGTTAACAATATTGGAGGAGCACAAACAATATGTCCTAATCATATGTTGGACACCTCAGCTGAGTTCAGAATACTGGCAATCTTTATTTAGCTCCATGCTTGAACTAGTACACTGTGCTGCCTCACTGCAGTATTTTAAATAGTGTCGTGTAAACATGGGAATGGAATACTGACAGGTCAAATAGTGCATAGCAAATGACTCTTCTCTTTTGTAGTATGCTTGTATCACAAACCATATGTGTTTAGAACAAGACTTGGAAGACCATCTCTGTTCTTATACTTCCAGGGTCCAGGCCATTGCAATAGGACAGGCGCTGGTTGATGGACGTTGGCTGGAATGTGTCAGTCATCATGATCAGCTCTTCAGAGATGAATATGCTCTCTACAGACCATTGCAGGTGAAAGAAGTAGGAAAGCTGAAAGATGTTCTTCCTGTATTTGACTGCTGACTGGAATCTTTCTAGTCCTGTTCTCAACAGCTGTAGTATGTTTTCTAAATCAGGTCTCCTGTACAGAAAATAGAGTGGCCAGGCCTTTTTCCTTAGGGGGTTGAAGGCTGAGGTAGTTTCATTTGCCCAGAAGGCTTTGGGCTGTCCTCTGTGGAGAATGAGTTGTTACCTGTGGTGCTGCCTGAAGTGAAGGAAAGAGTCTTCAGAGGCCAGGCCTCTCATGGTGGACATCTTCCACCAGAGGCCTCAAGATGGCACAGTCTGTGCTTGTGGCAGCTATGTTGTCATGTGCAGAATTTAGAACCTGTGTACACTTACTGGTGGTGGAGACACAATGGTGATCTTCTGTTTCAAGATTCCTTTAAAAAAAATTCTAAATGGATATTTTAGGTATATTGTATTGGTAACCTTCTTTTGATCTCCAGAGATGGCAGTAATAAGGAATTCGGTACCTTAGCCACATGATCCAAGTTTGGGATGGGGTCTTTGTCATACCTCTCAGACAGGACTAGTTACCTGAGGGGAAGCAGGAACTAGTGACCAGAGATTCTGTCCTACCATACTTCACTGGAATCAAATGTGCTGAGGGGTAAGAGCTGTCACTGGCCTGAGGGGTTGTACTGGTTTTTTTGGCTTGAACAACATATCTCTGTAGCCTCTCTTAACTGAAAGCATTCAGTTGAGAGTCTTTCATGTTCTGCAGCTTCTTAGAATGAGGAATGGCTCAGCTGTCCCATGGGCTTCAGTTAGAAAGCTTAGAGCCATTAGCATTTGTCTTCCTCATGCATTTCAGCTCTTGGACACAGTCATATGGCTTCCATTGAGATTGCTCTGGGGTTCATCTGGTACCTCAGCTAGTCAGCTCTCTCAGTTCCCTGGTAAAAGCTTGCCCTTAACTAGCAAGTGCTTATGCATCCCTATTTGTAACTATTTGTAAGGTGCCTATATTATTATATGTTTAAAGCCAATTCTTGTTCTAATCAACTGAAAGCGCTGTCTGATCTCCATTCTTCTGGACAAGAGTCAGGAGAAGTGGTGGTGTTGACTCAGTTGCTTGCTGCACTCACTGTAGCCAAAGGCAAGATAATGATAACTTCATTTTGAGGTACCTGGAGGCATCAGGATGGCTGATAGAAATTACTTAGATACTCTCCAGGTATCTCAAGACTGGCAATCTGGCCAGTCTTTGCTTTGACACGGTAGGCCCAGCTAGAGCCCATCTTGGATTGAAACTCTTGGGGCTACATTGGTCAGTCAAAGAATTGCTCCAGTAACTTAGAAACAGGCTCCACCAAAAGCTGCGTGTGTTGGTTTCTGGGCAAAGGATACAGCTGTCACCTACCCTGGCTGGAGAAAGCAAGCTTTCAAAGCTGCTTAATTGGATGTGATGACAATGTGAAAATTGTGCTGTATAATAAACTTGTCTTTACTACCACTTAGTCAGAACTTGTTTAGAAGCAGAGTGTAGACAAAGACTAAGCATCTGGGGATTGTAAACATTTGTTTCTTGTCCCAAAGAGTTCCTACTTCATGCTAAAGGGGTGACTCTGTGACTAACTTGGCTCAGCGCACTGAGAGTATCCTCTGATTTTTAAAATGCCTGACCTGCATTTGTAGTAGGCTGCTTAATATTTCAGCAGAGCTGCATTTTAATAACTTTTTTCCCTTCCTTGTCTTCTAGAGCACAGAGTTCTCAGAAACCCCGTCTCCAGACAGTGACTCTGTGAACTCTGTAGAGGGCCACTCCGAGCCATCCTGGTTCAAAGACATCAAGTTTGATGACAGTGACACAGAGCAGATTGCTGATGAAGGGGAAGACAACTTAGCTAGTAAGTTTCACCTGAGTCTTGTTCTCACTCTGCCTTCTTCCCTGTTGTCCCCGGTCTTTCAGGACTTAGTAGTTTAACTGTGTCTTGCTTTATTTGTGCGTTTCTGTGTGCGTGCTTGGGGCTGTAGGGATCTAAGAAAGCTATAGCCTGTCTAGTCTTCCAGTTTCTCACAATGGATACAGTATTTTGAATTTAGTGGAACTGGTAAAGCTTCATACTTCTAATGAAGGAAAAGCATGTAAATTGCTGCCTTCTGTTTCTCAAGCAGACTTCTGCTTGATTTGGGCCCTATAGTAGTGCACTAAAGAATGTCCAGTAAGTCAGCATGCGTACATGAAGACAAGATTAGAATTATGAAAATACTGTATTCCTGTATTATTGCACACTGGTCTTTATGGTATTAAAGACAATTTTTCTCCTCTCTGGTACCCTCATAATACCCATTTGAACCCTTCTCCTCCCTGTATCTTCACCCTCACCCCACACTAAAAGACTCCGCCAGCCCTAGCAAGCGCACTTCAGTCAGCAGCTTCCAGTCCACAATGGACAGTGATTCAGCCGCCTCCATCAGCCTGAACGTGGAGCTGGACAACGTGAACTTCCATATCAAGAAGCACTCCAAGTACCCACATGTGCCCCCTCACCCTGCCGACCAAAAAGGTATGAGGTAGTCACCAGCTGGAGTTGCACATGATGGAGAGCTGGCCCTAATATTACTAACCTATTTGGACACTACTTAGGTAGCTGTCCTTCAGAGGGGAAAATATGATATTTAACTGGCACTTGCTTGCAGTTTTGATGTGCTCACCTCTGAGGAGGCTCAATAGACCTGCCGAAATGCCTTCTCTGCAGAGTGTGTAACTTCCCCTGTGACTTTCTCTTTGCCATTGAAGCAAAGTCTCTTGCCCATGCATAATTAGGCAGATCCACATATATGTTCTGGCTAACTGGGGTGGAAAAATAATCCACACGTAAACCAGTTTGATAGGTGACTCTACAGTTTGAGATGGAATTTAAAAAAAGCAAGTAAGAAATAAAACCCCAGAGAACAAAAGAACAAGATTAACTTGAAAGAGTGCTGTGCTGACTTAAAATTGTACCTTAATAAGCATACATTTTACAGAAGAATCTTTCTGATAAACTATAAGCTTGCATATGGATTGCGTAAGGCCTAACTTCATCCATATACATATCGTTTGTTCAAAAGAGATCATCCATCTAAGTGAAGTAGGAAGAAATCAAATACTTGGTGTTGAAGACTGCTTTTGAAAGGATTGTCCCCTAAAGAAGTACTAAATTGAAAGAGTCTATGAGCAACATTCTTATGGAAGAAATAATGTGCCTGCATGTTGACAACTGCAGTCTCTAAATGATTCCACTGGCTTGGGTCTACTATGTTTTAGTTGCTTTATGCATTGGGTAGCAGTTGATGTCTTTGCACTGCTTCCTTACATAAGGTTACATCAGCTTTGTAGACTTGTATCTTTGGCTGCTTCTAAGTAGTTTCTTAATTATTGTTTCACCCCACCCTTTGAGTGTTCCTGACTGTAAAAGATGATCCAGTGTTAAATAGTTTGTACCCCTGATTAATTCATTCTTCTGTAAAGTCTAGCCGATCTCACGCGTTGCTCTGAATCAGAATGGAACAGTAGCCATAAGCTTGCATACAGATTACATATTCTGAAACTGAAATGGTCACTGAAGACAGTGAGGTAGAAGGGGTCACAGCTGACTTTCCTTGTGTGTTAGACATGCGGACAGAGTGAGACAGATTATTGATGCCTACTGTAGTCACCTTTTTTATTTGCTAAAAATATGCCTAGAAGGAAGGAAATCTAACCGCTTTTTTTCCCCCAAAGAGACAAGCAGAACAGTTTCAAAAGTTTGAGTTGATGTCAGATGATCCAAAACTGGGAATGGGTTCTCAGCACTACTGACACCAGCTCATTGTTGGTTCCTTTCGTTTCCAGCTGATGCTCTAATCAAATGAAAAGCTAATGCATCTACAGGGAGGGAAAGCTGTGGAGAGGAAGATATACCAATGAATTCCTTTTAGGAAGGAAGGGTGCTGGATTAAGTGAGCTTGAAACAGGCCCAGGTGTGCTGCAGTATCCTGTGAATTTACAGCTGTAGCAGGTTTATCTTTATCAGTGTGTAATGGCAGTAAAGCAGGTAGTAGTTGGTTTGGCTGTGGCAAGTGTTAAAAGGACTTGCAGAGTGTTTGTCCTGGTTTCAGACATATCTCAGTCTTTATTCCTTTATACAAGGAGCAGTAGATCATGAAGGGGAAATGTAAGAGAGCCTCTCTCTCTTGGAAACTGTTGACCAAATCAAAGCTGCTCAGAGCCAGAACTCTTGTGACTCCTTGTGACAAAGCTCTTGTGAGAAAGTTTTTAATAATGGAGAGCTCAGAGAAGATCAGCAGAAAAGGCAAGTGGTGAGGGGACTGAAAGGAGAAGGACTTCTGTCTTTGAGTTATGTGTATTGGCAGCACTTGGCTATCTTTGGTGGATCTCTACTGGTGTTTGTTATATATTCCTGAAACATGTGGCCTATTAACCAGGTTATTCTGTAGGAGTGTAATTGTTAGTAGAAAACTGGTAACAATTTCTTCCAAGAGAATGGATTTCCCTTGAGGGGATGGTATCAGTAGTAGGCCCAGAACTGGGATAGGGTGGAATTGTGTCATAAAAGTACATCGTGGATAGGTAGGTATCCTGCAGTTTTTTGAAAAATTTGTATCTGCAAATACAGAAGAGTTAGTGTACCTTTTTTTTTTTTCCTTTTTTTTTTTTTTTTTAATTCCTGCCATGAGAATCTCTAGAGCAAAGACCTAACCACGGAGCAACAAGTTAAAATGAATGACAATATCCTGAATAGCAAGAAACATTTCTTCATGTAGGCAGACTGAAACTTTGTGGGCAGTGAGGAGGGGAAAAAACACTACAGAGAATGCTGCAGTGCCTAGGGTAGTGAAATACGTTACTTCTAAAACTTTGTTCTGGAAATGTTATAATCAGAGACTTTATTATATAAAGTTAATATTAAGATTTTCACTTTGTTTTTCTGGCTATATTCAACAAAAGATGCTGTCTAAGATGTTGGAGTATCACAACGATTAGATGGCCAAAACTGGGTAGTTAAGCATTTGTGTAAAATGGGTGGTTGTTTTAAGAACAGGGTTCTGTAGTTAATCAGTGACATGAGGTGTTTGCTGCTGTCAGTGTCAGTAACTTCCCTGTGACTGTTGTGGACACACTTACTTGGCTTGATTGTGTTGGAGTTGTCTCTTGTCCTTAGACTCAGTAACAGTGACTTGACTGTCTTTGAAATAATGAAGTGAAACTGAAAATGCCACCTTCCTTTTGAAACTTGTAATTCAGTTTCTTTAGGACTGTGTAAATTCCAGTCATTTCATTGTGGGGAGGTCTGATGATAGAAAACATCAAGTGTTGGAAGTGCAGGTCAGCTTTGATCTGAGCAGTTCGTGGGTTTCTTGAATGATTAAGGGATGTGCAATTTCCCAGAGCAACAGAGGTCAGCTGCTTTGAAGCAAGGGCGGGTGATGTATCCACCCACTGTGTTCTAGAGCAGAGTGGTTTGTATATAGTGTAATGGCAGAACTTCTTGTGATGTTACAGGCTGACTAATGTCTGGTGTGTTTCCATGAAATTTGGGTGACTCCAAGTTAGCTGAGAATAGTGACTCATTTATAGTATCATCTGCCTAAAGACATACTATGTATCAGAAGGGGAAACAAAATAAGATTGCTTTCTGCATTTAAATTGGGGCAAGAGATTACATGACAAATTTTATATATGGGGTTTGGTTGCTGTTTTTAAAGAGATACAGTTAACAATATGGGAAATTCTATTTTATAAATGTCTCTCTAGCCAGGTATCCTTGATCATGGTAGCGGGTATTTTGGGTAGTTTTTGATGCCTGCATGTAGTTAGGAGGGGGAAAGAGAAGAATATTTCAGTATTGCTTGCCAAGGTTTAGTGTGCTGTTGCCAGGAGCCTTTTAGTTCTTCTTTTGAGAAGGTGCCTGACTTGTCAGGTTATAAAATAAGCTACAGGAACATTTCCCCATTCCCCTTCCTTGTTTTGTGGAGCATGATGCATGTAGGGATGACATGAGGTAAGAAATGTGCATGTTAGCCACTCTAAGCCATCTCAGACTCATACCTATGAGTGTGTTATCAGTCTGGGCTAAGAAGAGGTATGGTATCTTAGATTGTCAGGAACTTCCCCTGGGAACCAATCAGAAGTGAAGTTATGGGAGCTGAAGTTGTATTGAAAAGAATAATAGAGTAGTTTGGGTTGGAAGGGACCTTACAGATCATCTAGAACGTAGATCATTACAGATCTAGAAGTGGCTTGCAGGTGCTACCTGTGTCTTTGTCCAGAGCATAAGATTAGGTTTCAGGTGGGGATAACTTGTGCTTTGGCTGTGCCAGACCTAATTTGAGTGTGTTTACAGTAAGAGGTGCTGCCCTGAGGCTGTTACAAGATGGAGAGGGATGGAGGTGCCAGTATACATGCTCTTGTGTAGGTAGAGCATGACATGACTTTCTCTAGGTAGTCAGTGGGTGAATGAATGCTGAGAGTGAGCCAGCTTTTATCAAGCAGTAGTTTATTGTAATGCTAAACTCTTAAACTAAGCAAGAGATGAAATTAATCTCAAATAACCAGGAATCTACAAAGGAGGCTTGTAACTTCTTTGGTACACTTCTCCTCTATTGAGTATCTATTTGCAAACAGGCTCAGATATTTAAAATGGTGGTATTTAAAATCACGAGTGCTGCTGTTCAGAGTCTTGTGTTTGTTTATGTCCTGTCAGCTTTCTGTTGCTTTCTGTTGGTGTCTGAAAGCAGCCTGGCTTTGCATTCTGTTTGTGATGAGTCTGGAGCATTGTCAGGAAAGATGATAAAGGGTTGGCTTTGAACTTCAGGTAGTCGTGCTGTATAAGTAGTTGGGCTGCTGCTCTTCTCACTGTAGAATCCCTTTATGTATCTATCTGTATATACATCTTATATATCTGTAAGTAAGGAGCCAACTAAAGGCACAACAAGCTAATGGCTTCTGGAGAAAACAAGCTTTTTGTACCCAGTCAGCATGAAAAATCAAGATCTAGCAAGCTAGATGAGGGTAGTAGGTGGAACTTCCTTCTGTTTCACAGATATCACAGAATGCTCTGAGTTGGAAGGGACCCATCAAATCCAACTCTTTAAGTGAATGGCCCATACAGGGATTGAATCCACAACCTTGGCATTATTAGCACCAGGCTCTAACTATATTTCCCACATGTAAAGTGATCTATCTCTTGCTCTGCTTTATTTCTGGGTATCCGTCTCTGTCAGCATTCCTCAAAACACTTTGGACTGTTCCAGACTTGAGACTTTCAGCTCTTGAAAGGCAGGCTGTCTTGTTTTTCTTGCACTGTGTAAGATAAACCTTATGGCTGGTCTCTCCCTCAGTCTGAGATGGTCCAATGGAGTGGGAGACCAAAGTGGTTTCTGAAGCTGCATTTTTAGACATGAGTGAGGAGGCCATTCCCATGATATCTGATCACATGTTAACACCTTTGTATTCAGGTGTAGAAGGGGGTGGTCTCTGTCAATTGGAAAGATACAATCTTAGTTCAGTCTTTGCTCATGTCTACTTTGTTGTGTTTCTTCACATTAATAAGCAGTATTTTCTTGTCATCATAGAATTTTTTGATAGAACAAGAATGAGAGGATATTCTTGTCTTAACCACTCATCAAGCTGTTGCTAAGTTGGTGACTAAACACTTAGATGAGTAATGCTGCTTCTTCTGGTGTGGGCGTGTACATTGTAATTATATGGGCACACCAGTGTAACCTGTCTTTTTTTTTTTTTGTCTCCACCTATATCCCTCTTCTCTTTCCTTTCAGAGTACTTGAATCCTGAAAACGGAGGGCAGCAGATGTACTCTATAAGTGACGCTTTTATTAAAGGTAAGGAAAAACTTCAAATGCTGCTGTTGTGTATGTTTTTAATACAATGATGGAAACTCCTTAATACTCCTTTAATAGAGCATTGACACTTTAAAAAAATTTACTCAACTGTAAATCTGAAATAATTTGTGGCAAAACTGGTGTATAAACTATACTTTGACTTTTTTGAATGCCCTTTCCAGCTTAAATTTCTTTCACTTCTCAGATGTCTGCATTCAAAAATACTCAAAGAAAAGCTTTTACTTTTTTTAACAAACAAGTGTAAGTGGCAAGTCTGTTCACAGTTTCTCCACCAACAAATTATGTAACTGATTTTTAACTTCCTGTGCAAGCAAATGAAGATGTGATACAATTAACTGCACTGCTTCTGCAGAGTAGCTTAAAGCTTCTCTTAAATCTTTCTGGGTTTCTTATCATCACCACCATCATCACTACTACTTCTGAAATGAAAGGCCATTACATGCACTTACGAGTTTTTAAACCCTCGTGCTTTCCATACCATGGCAAGGTGCACTTGTGGGCTTTTCTTCTTCCCAGTTAACGCTGTTGATTTTGGCGAGCTTGTAAGAGGAGGAAGTAAGGGGGAAACCTCAATGTCTGTATAGCCTGAAAAATCAAGTCTTGGGTTAAACTGATGTTTGGTTTTTAACTGAGCTTTTGCAGAAGAAAGGGGGAAATCAACGTAGCTTCTATTAATCATCTACACAGCTAATTTTGTGTGTGGAGCATCTGGAAGAACTTAACTATTGTTGTTTTTTTTCAGTAGTTCTCCTTGGGTTACTATTGTCTAAAGATTTTGCTTAACACTAAGAAGTTTTAAGCTTCAGCTCTGAAGGCTTACATACTTGCTTGATGAAAACTTATTCACTACTAGGATAAATGACTTACAGTATAGTCACCCATTATGTCAATATGGAAGTTTATAGCTTGCCTCTATAATATCATAATAACTGTGCAGGAAATAACCTAGTAACTCTTTCAAAGCATGGAAGACTGTGCTGAAATAACCTCTAATTTTGGTACTGCAAAACAGAGAACAGTTCTAAGGAGTTACTACACAATATAGTGATTGAAAGTGTAATTATATGGGCACACCTCCTCAAACTGAGAACCATGACATCTACCTTAAACTCAGTATTTCAGTAGGCTTAGACTCATGTCTTAGTAAATTCTTCCCTTTTCAAAGTAGCCTTTCAGATAGACACAAGCAGTCAAATGTGACCTTATATTAGGAAGGTTTGTTTGTCTCTTGCAGAGTCATTGTTCAACAGGAGGGTGGAGGAGAAGTCCAAAGAACTCTTATTCACACCCCTAGGCTGGCACCACAGCAATCTGGATCTGCTGAGAGAAGAGAATGGGGAGAAACAAGCCATGGAAAGGCTGCTGTAAGAAATGTAGAAAAAGGAATTTGTCTATCTTGAGTAACAATTTCTGAAGCCCCTCTATTCCACCAACTTTCAGTGGGGCTTGAGCTACAGTAGGCAATACAAGGAACTCATTTGCATTAAGAATGCAGAATTTTTACCGTATATATTGGTTAGTTTTTTTATCTTGTGATGTTTATATATTGAGTATGGGACCAGAGCTGGCTGCAGAACATTCTAGGCAGCTGTTCCTTCAGAGGACTTCTGTATTGTAAATGTTAAGAAATTTGCTTCTGAATGGCTTCAGCCAATCACTGCACTATATAATTTTTTTTTTAATGAGAGGTGTATTTATTTTGCCTTCTTTACAGGTCTGCTAATCACAATCACATGATGGCACTGCTTCAGCAGCTTCTATACAACGAGTCCCTGTCACTGTCCTGGAGGGATATTATTGTACCTGTGGTCTGCCAGGTAGTTCAAACAGTACGGCCTGATGTCAAGAAGAGAGATGATGACATGGATATCCGCCAGTTTGTCCACATCAAAAAAGTAAGTTTCAAGCAGTGGATGTAGGGAAACAAAAGGGTGTAGCTGTTGGCAGCACCCCTTGTTTGAAGAGAATAGTCCCTTTCCCACTGCCCCCAGCATATTCAGCAGTGTAACTGGCTGACTTGGCCTTTGGGTAAGGTGGGGCTCTAGAAAAAGTTGCACAGAGGGAACTTGGCCTTCTCTGAAAGGTGCTTTAATGCCCTGGGGCTGATGTCTTCTTTCAGGCTGTAGGCTGCAGAAGGTAGCAAAGAGTAACACCTCTGTAATGACTTGCTTCATTTTTTGGTTTCTGCTTGTTTTGCGCTTGAACTGGACATGTACCAAATGCTGGATAAGTAGCTTGCAGGACATGGTGCAGCAATCTGTTGCCCTGTACCCACCCATTATGGAGGATTCAACTCCTCCCATGCCAAGTACAATGACTTTCTTCCAGAGGGAAACTTAATTGTAATGGAATGGTGTATCCAGTTCTGCCAGATGGCCCAGTGTTGACATTGTTGAACTGTAAGTCTGGAGTTCTGGCATGCAAACTTTCTTCTGAGAGTCTGATGTGAAAATGATGTCCAAGGAGCTAGTGTGACTGAGGACTGAAGATTTGGGCTTAGTTTGCTTTGGCCAAATTCACCTCAGCAGTACTCTTGTTTGAAAGCCATGTAAGATTTGATGAGAACCTTGTGATTCTGGTGGTAGTTCTGTGGCATCTCTTCAGGCAGCATCACTTGTTCCTGCTTCTCCTGAAACTCCAGTTCAAAGAGCAGTTGTTGAGAGGTGAAAGCTCTTCATAGCTGTCTGCTGTTTTCACATGCTGGTAATACAAATGTCCTCTGAAACATGTTACTCAGAAACCTGTTTCATGTTGTTTATTACTCATGGGATCGCCTGTGACTGCAGGCACACCAGTCAACTGTTTGATGTGTTCAGTTGGTAGTTAGAAGGTTTTTTGGTTTTCTTTCTTTCTTTCTTTTTTTTTCTTCCCTTTCTTTACAATTAGCTTGTTGTTAATAGAAATCGCATGTGCAAAGGTATATGCTCCTCATGGCCTGTCAAAATTAGGTTCTCTTGTCGTGCTCTGGAGTATACTGGTTTAACAAATAAGAGTCTCTTGGGAGGGGTATAGAAATCCTAGAACTCAGTACTTGTTTTCATGTTGTCCTAAGTTTGTCAGGCTTTAAAGGGAAATCCTTATGTGTCCAGTATGACTGTATCTGATCTTTCATCTGATAATTGAGGATGTAGCTAAAGCTTGCACATCCCCTACAATAGGTATTCTGTGTATTAGCTTTACTGCACTAGAGTATGTGGGAGTGTATGACAGTTCTAAAAATGTTTTTTGCTTTGTTAGATCCCTGGTGGAAAGAAATTTGACTCCATGGTGGTGAATGGATTTGTTTGCACTAAGAATGTTGCGCACAAGAAGGTAATGCAGCTTGATTAATCTTAACTGTAATGCATGCTGTGGAAACAAGGGTGCTCTGACTTGCTTTTTGTGTCAGGAAGCTTCTCTTACCACTTAGGAGGTTTGTGAGCTTTCTCTGCTTTGATCCCCCAGACAAGAATAGCTTTCAAAGCATTTCTTTTCCAAGCTGTTTTGTTTTCTAGCCCAGAGATTTTAGGGGAGAAACTCTCCTCATGCATGTATAGAAAAACATCCTATCCACCGCTACCACCACATGAGGCATCTAATCATTACCCCAACTTTTAGCCAGAAAAAGGCATTTGTGGTTCTGACTTAGAACAGTATAGTGAAATGAGTCTTTAAGGCAAGAGGGCAAGATAGGCATGAACTGCATGAATCAAGTGTATCAAGATTTGGGGCTCTTAGCAGTGACTGGAAATCCTCTCTAGCATTGCCTGCTTATGGACAGTACCTGTGAAATTTCAACAACTGAGTGTAACAACTTCAGAAGAAGGAAGAATGTGTAGTTGGGTCTGCAGGGGAGGATAGCTGAGACACACTGTAAAGGGAGGTGGGGGCAGCAGGGACCAATCATGAGAAGTCTGTCTCTTTTTCTTGTCTGAGAAGTCTGTCTCTTGTGTACTTCTTCCTCTCCAGGTAAGTATTTTTGTTTTAACTATTTTTGTGTCTTTCTTAGATGAACTCTTGCTTAAAAAATCCCAGAATTCTTCTGCTAAAATGCTCAATTGAGTACCTCTATCGAGAAGAAACAAAGTTTACCTGCATAGAGCCTATAGTACTTCAGGTGAGAGTATGCTTTTGTTCTTGGTTAAAATAACCCTAACAAAATCATGATCAGTGCATTTTTTTCAGTCTGTAAGGTGGAGTTGAATGAGTGAGATTGCATAGAAAAGAGAGAACTTTCCTCTTCTAGTAAGTTAGCTAAGAGATCTGCTGCAGTAAGTACAGACTCGTAGCCTTGCACTGAGGGTTTTTGTCCTCAGGTTCCATGTCCTGAGAACACCTATGTGAGCTTTTGATCCTCACAATGCAGCTTTTTAGAAAACTTGGGGTTTTTTTATTTTTTTTTATTGAGACTTTCTTAACTGTATGTTCCTTATACAGTATTAGAGCTAGATAAGGTTTAGGTGTGTGAAGAAATGTTTGAAAAGTTAGTGTGGGTGAGGGTTAGGTCACACCCATGTTATTTTTTGTCAGGCTTGAAAAAATGGAACAACCACCAGTGCAATGGAGTGATGAACTAGAAAATATCACTTTGGAACAGGTGCCCTGCCCCTGTGAGCAGGAATGTGCCTTAAATATGAAAACACTGAAGTACATAGACCTTTTCTTTAACACACTGCAGTCTTGTCTGAGAATCAGTCTTCAGGTGTTTGCTAGGATACCCATAGAAAAGATATTTGGTGCCCTACTGAGCTTGGGCAGCAATGTTTGTTTCTGTATTTGACTGTTTTTCATAGCATTCATTTAAGACCACTTCTGTTTAGTGGTTAATAGACAGGATTACAAGTATGAAAGCTTCAGCAGTAAAACTTACTGCCTAGTGAAATGGTTAATGCTTAAACTCAGACCTGTCTATTTTTCTGAATGGGGTAGAAGTATCTGCAGTACTTCGTAAATATTGGTCTCTGTGATTGTTTCAGTGTCTGCTTCAGAACATAATCATAACTAATTGTGTATCTGCATTAAAATCCTGCGGGACAGAAAATACTGCAATAGTCCTAGTTTGATTGAAAAGGTTAGCTCCCAGCAAGAGCTATATCTTTGTTACACTTACACGAGTGTCTGTGTTCTGAGGAGCTGTCAGACTATTTTTGTGATACCTTTGGAGTGCACAGAACTTTTAAAACCTGACTGATGTGAGCTGCAATAACACAATTGAGAATATCTGGCTTAAGAAGACGTATCCTCCCTCTAGCAGTGTAGACCTTTAGTTCTGATGAGTTGCAGCCTGATTTCTCTTTCTGTGGATGGTAATACAAGTGTGTGGGGGTAATGAGATGAAGATGGCCCTGGTTAGAAGAGCAGTTCTGTAGTGCATAGCATTTGGGATGGGATTTTGGGAGCACTGTCCTCAAGTACAGATTTAGGGACTGGCAATGTGTGTACAGACTTACAGAGGCACAGAGCACTCTCATACTCTTCCTGAATGTGTCTCTGACTGCCAGCACTCATTAGCATGTATCTGAAGGTGGAGAATGTAATGCTGCAAACAGCTTTGGTTTATGATGCTCTGATTCTAGCACCTTTTGAACATAAAGCTTTTCTATGTGTGCGGGTGTAAGGTGCACCCTCCTGTATGTATGTTTGGATTCTGCTGCAAGTCCATTACTTCATGTTGTCATTGGACTGTATTCTCATGTGAAATTAATGCTTATAAAAAAGTACTGATAAACTGAGCCTTGCGCTGTGGAGGTGGGAAAATGTTCACAGTGGACTACTGCTGGTGTTTTCTGGATAGCTGTTTGCCCTGTTTTATAGGAAAGGACAGTATGTAAATGAAATGAAAAGTAATATTAAACATGAAAGTGGGTTTATTTTCCAGGTGGGTTTGCAGTAGTTCACTGCCATGCTTTGTTCCTGTCTGCAGGAAAGGGAGTTCTTGAAGAACTACGTACAGCGGATAGTTGATGTCCAGCCTAATTTGGTCCTCGTTGAGAAGACTGTGTCCAGAATTGCCCAGGACATGCTCTTAGAGCATGGTATCACTCTGGTCATCAATGTCAAGCCGGTGAGCATTTCTGATCAGAGTTAGACTCTGCCTTGTGGTAGATCTCTTAATATCTCCTTGTAGCAAACCCCCTGGAGAAAGCCAAGAGTTGTCTTATTTTCTAACGAAACGTGGGCTCTTTTTTAACCATACTTCTTTTCCAAGAAGGTAAAACAGGCAAATCTGGAGAGTAACCTTTTCCTCAGCTCTTCACACTTACTGTGCTGTGTCCTTGTTTGATGGGTCCTTGTACCCTGGTTTAGTTCTAGTTGAATTTGACACCCATTTGTAGCAAATCATGCCTGAGTCCTGAGTGATGGCCAGAGAGCCTCCATCCCTGTGGGGCAGGATACAGACAGCCATATGGAGAGTAGGTGTGGGAGTTGGCTGAGCTCCTGGCAGAGCCAGCATTATGCTGACTGCCCTGCACCTCCTGGAGGTATCTGGATCTAGTCAAGTGAGAAGTTCTGGGCAGGGTACAATCCCACCAGAAATATTTACCCATGTTTCTAAGATCCTTGTATATTGTGGATGTGGATTTGTGGGACTGGGTTTAACTGAGAGCTTGCATCTCAGTGAGAAGTTTCCTAGATCACACTGGTGTTTTTTGATTTGTTAAGAGCAAGGTAAAGATGCCAGTGTCTGCTTTGCCTTGTAGATTCTTACTGTTCTTTCTATTTTTACAGCAAGTGTTAGACCGGGTAAGTCGAATGACCCAGGGGGACTTAGTGATGTCAATGGATCAACTGTTGACCAAACCACAACTGGGGACGTGTCATAAATTTTATATGCAAGTTTTTCAGTTGCCCAATGGTGAGTAAAGCTTGATGTGCCTTAGCTCATGTGTGCAAAAAGACAAATGTTTTGCTTCTTTTTAAATAGGTCTTAACTGTTGGCTTCCTTGTGTGATCATGTATCATCCTACTCCTTTTATCTCTGTTCTTGGAACTACAGTGAACTGTCTGTGTAGAGAAAAGCATGATCTTACTAATATGAGACATGCTATAGATTTTAATTAGACTGATTTCTTTCTTCCAAACTGTTTTTTCTCTTCCCACATACTGTAGTTTCTCTAGTCCAACTTCCTGTTCAAAGCAGGAAGGATTAATTTCAATGCAGCATCAGATTTCTTAGGGTTTTGTCAGCCAACTCTTGAAAACATCGCAGAGCAGAGATTTCATAGCCTGTCTGGGCACCATCCTCACTGTAAAGAATTTTGCATTGAAATAGAGCATCATAGAACAGCCTGTGTTGGAAAGGATTTCAAAAGATTATCTGGTCCAACCTTAACAAATCCAATCAAAATTTACCTTGTTGCAATTTGTGCACAGTTCCTCGTGTCCTTGTGCACCTTTAAGAAATGAGGTTCCTTTTTCTCTGTAACTCCCCTAGGCAGTAGTTTACAAAGGAAGGAAGAAATGCTGCTTGACAGGTTACCAGTGGTGCTGGCACACATAAATGCTGTGGATGCAGATCTTTGTGGGAATGCAGTCTTTGCATTCTCTTCATAGAATCATAGAAAGATTTGGGTTAGAGGAACCTTAAAAATCATTTAGCTCTAACTTCTCTGCCATAGGCAGGAACTAGACCTTCCACTAGACCAGGTTGCTCCAAGTTCCACCAAATCTGTCCTTGAACACTTCCCTTTCCACTTCCTTATTGCCCCTTCCAGCCTTTAAATTGCCCTCAAAATGTCATAGGCTTTTGACTTGTAAGGATGAGTAAATGTGCCTGGGAGGGAAGTGATTCTTTTGCTCACTGCTGCAGAATCTGTAGTCATCTTAGAATACGCTGTTTAGGTCAGGGTGTTCCGTGTGGCCTTCACTTTGACTTTATGATGGCTTGTTTTACAAAACAGGAGATTTACAGCCAATGCTTTTTTTTCTTGGAAAAATAAGTTAGTACAGTAATGTGCATTTCTGCAGCTACCAATGTTACTTGCTCTGTTACAGTCTCCTGAGTGTGTGAGATACCTAAAAGCAGGTTAACTGTAGTTGTCATCCTAACTCCCATGTATTACTTTTCTTCTAGATCAGACAAAACCCCTGATGTTCTTTGAAGGGTGTCCCCAGCACCTGGGTTGCACTATCAAGTTGTGTGGTGCTGCAGAGTACGAGCTGGCTCGTGTGAAGGAGATCCTGATCTTCATGGTCTGTGTGGCTTATCATTCCCAGCTGGAAATCTCATTTCTTATGGATGAGTTTGCCATGCCCCCTACTCTCACCAAAAACGCTTCCTTTCACTCCCTTATTGAGGAGCCAGGAGATGAAAATGAACAACAGAACCTCTTCAATGGTGAGGACTTCAGCACAGCAGTCAAAGACATTGAACTATCCTCTGAAAAACTGCCCGTAATCTCTGAGTCAGTGTCCTCTGATGAGGTCAGTTTGCCTGAACCAAGAGGTGTATTTGACAGAGGTGACCAAGAGAACAGTCAGGTGGAAACGGTGTCCTCCAAGCAGCAAGAGCACCACAAAGGGGAATCACCATTTGCAGTGTTCAGCTCTGTACCTCATGCAATACCTGAAACATCCCCACTGCCCCTCCATGGCATGGACCAGCACTTGGCTACTCTGGATAACCAGACACTAGAGCCTCTTCAACAGGCAGATGATTTACAGGAATCCAAGAGTCAGATGAGAGTCTTCAGAGACCCTCTCCAGGATGATACTGGTTTATATGTCACAGAAGAGGTAACTTCGTCTGAGGATCGTCTCAAAACTTACTCTGCAGCGTTTAAGCAGGAGTTGAAAGATGTCATTCTCTGTATTTCTCCAGTACTGATGTTCCGTGAACCATTTCTTTTGACTGAAAAAGGCATGAGATGCCCTGCCCGGGAATACTTTCCTGAGCAAGTGTATTGGTCTCCTCTGCTCAATAAGGAATACAAGGAGTTGGAGAGCAGAAGGAAGAGGCAACTGTTGCGGGATCTTTCTGGACTACAGGGGAGGAATGGGAGTATCCAAGCCAAGGCTATCCAAATCTTGCCTTCTCATGAGCTCGTTAATACTAGAATAGCAGAACATCTACGTGACAGCCAGAGCTTAGCCAGAATGCTGGCTGACTATCGGGCCAGAGGAGGGAGGATACTGCAGAAGAGCACAGATCCTTTTGCCCAAAATAAGGATGTGTCTAGTGTCCCTACTGGAAAAACTGGGAGCAGAACTGAAGAGGAGGAGAAGGGACTGGCTCAGAGTGAATCATCATGGTCTCATAAGGTAAGATTGAGTTGTGCTGCTCAAAACTCAAGTTACATCAGTCTCTCATGGTATACAGAAGGTGTAGGGTCTCATATTAAACCAGAGGGGGTGGCTTTTTGTCTGTTTCTTTCTGTTTGATTAAGTTTGTTTTGTTTTGTTTTTTTGACTGGGTCATAACTGCATTTTAGATTGCAGTGCTCTGCAATCATTAAGAAAGAGAGACTGGAAAATTCCTCTGAGAAATGCACAAAGTCAGCCCAGAATCAGTTTTGCCTGTTTGACTGGGCTGAACCTAACTGTTTTCTGAAAATGAGTCCACGAAGAGGGAGCAAACCTTAAGAAGTTTCTTAAACTGAGCTTTCTGGCTCCTTGTATTTGGTGATTTGTAGAAATGTAATACTTTCATTTTCAGAGGGCTTAATGTCATGGAAACAGCAGTAGGCTGTAATTACATTAAGCACTTGATTGATTGTAAAAGTTTGGGTGATCTGAAGAAAAGTGAGAATCACATAACGGAGGGGAAGGAATCTTCTTTGAAATTTCAAAGCAAGGGAGTATGTGCTTGTAATAAAAATATTTAAAGTTCTGGTAAACTGCCATGAAAGTAACTAACTTGTGTCTGAGGAAAAGGATCTTGGGGCTTTCTTGAATTGTGAGCTGTTTAGGGAAAAAAGTCTATGAACAAGAGTAGCAGAACTGAGCTGTTGAAATAGCCAAACATTTTGGTCCCTGAGCCAATCAGCCCTTATGTTTATAGGCAGAAGTAACTTTTTAATTGGTGCTTAAGTGTAGATCTCCGTAGCTTCACAGGCCATAGTCTTGCAAACTGTAAGAGTAGCCCTTGCTCTGGATCAGACCAGTTGATGCTGTTTTAAATTTATTCAGTGATCAAATAAAAGTATTTGGTAACATCATAGTTTTGTAGGGTGGGGGAGGGAAAACAGCTCCATTCCAGCAGTGGCATGGTACTTCTCTTCCCAGAGAACAGAAAGATAGAAATCTTTCTATAGCCTGAATGAGTAACTGAGGTATAAGATACTGGCAGAGTTTTGAGTCCGAGGTTTCCTAAACCATACAGTGGTTGAGAGACTCTGGATGTTTGTTGTGGGGCTTTTGTTGTTTTCTGTTCCTCTTGGCTTCGTTTCCACAGAAAGACACGTGTGTTCATTGGTTTCGTTATGCATATGAGCCATGTTGTTCTAAAAATGGCAGTTAGCAATTATACATAGTACAAGTTTGCCTGAAGCTGGGAGATAATGTGAAGTTAGTCTGTACAAAAGGAGAAAGCAGGGATTTGTCTTTGAATAAAATTACTAGAATAGAATTTTGTCAACAGAAGTTGTGTGTGAATGGAGGTGTCTGTAACCAGCGAATGAGTTGTTTTCTCTCTACTAGGTGGATTGCCTGAGTCCAGTAAACCATCAGAGGCTCTGTGTTCTCTTCAGCAGCTCTTCTTCTCAGTCCAGCAACGCTCCAAGTGCCTGTGTTAGCCCCTGGTATGAAAACTATTCCTCTACAGCTTGTATAATCGCTATGCTTTCCTTCCCAAAGTCAGAATCAGTGCCTGCCTCATAGCAGTATTTCTTTAAGGACTCCTTAAAGAATTGTAGGTTGTGCCCATCCTGTAACAGGAACTTTTGCCAAAAGACTTCTGTGTTGTGTGGTCAGGTGAATCCACAGCAGTATTGCACAGCCTCTGTAATACCCAAGGCACGAATGAGAAAGCCCAACCTGAAACCAAATGCTTTAGTTGGTCTTTCACTGCAGAGTAATGTCTCTGTGTGGGGAGCACTGCATGCAATCTTGTGGGGAAGAGTTTGTGTAAATGAGCACAGAACAATGTCCAAGCCCAAAAATGAGCCTCGTGAGAATTTTGGAATACTTGTAGATTGTATTATCCGAGAGTGGCATTGGAATATGTTGCTGTCTTTCTCATACTGTAGTCATTAGTATTAAGAGCTTTATTTCCAGCTTAGGGGGCTGTAATTTGCTAATTGTGTGCAACTTATGACACACTTTTATCTCTACTAAATAGGACAGGTCTTGGTGTTTAATCATTATCTTAGGTGATTTTAATTATTAGCTTTGGTGAAAATAAAGCGATGACCCTCTTACAGGGAAAGGTCTAAAGTTCCTGTAAAAGCTTAGAAATGAACCAAAGAAGATGGTGATATGCTCACTAACCAGCAGCAATGTGAGGTTGTAAATTAGTGATGTTAGGGACACTGAAACTGATACACAGTTTGAATGGCTTGGTCACCTCAGGTTCTGGGGAAACAAAAGTTGCTATTAAATACTCTAGAAGAATAAGGATTTTTTGAGGCTTTTTAATGTTCTGGATGTACCCTTTTTGTAGGTGTTTAAACATTAGTGCTTGAAGCTGTTTAGACTTCACGCCTAGATATTTTTGATCATGATCTTCAGAAGCGTGTTTGAACTGTATTGGACTTTTAGATGTCAAACCTAAAGTTGTTCTAGTAGGACTTTGAACTGATTACTAGCAAACCTGACAGCAGGGATCTAGGAAGCGTAGTCAATAGGAAAAAAAGTCTTTGAAGGTTTACAGGGCTGTAAACAAGCCAGCAGTGGGTGTAGATCTGTGCACCTAAAGGCCATTGCGCAGCTAACAGTGATGGCATCCAGTCTCTAAAGCTTTTCTATCTCTGCTTTAGGATTGTGACCATGGAGTTCTATGGGAAAAATGACCTAACTCTAGGGATTTTTCTGGAGCGCTACTGTTTCAGGTAAGGAGGAACTTTTTCTAATTCATTCATGCTCACTTGTTACAAGCAAATACATCTGTTGCTTTCCTATTTTGGCCCTGTCCTTCCTACTTTTCTTCCATGAGGAAGTGAAACATTATGAAACAAGGTTTATAAGTTCTTAAAGACAAATGTGTTCACTTTTTTGTAGCAATTAGGGCTTTGGGGCCAAGTTAAGAGTCTGAACATGTATTCCAATTGTCTGTTTTTCAAGACAAGCAACTGTACTGGTCACAGTTTTCTGAGGTTCCTCTTTGAACATTCGTACTAGTGTTGGGTAACACTACCCATTTAGTGTCTTAGAGTAAGGCTTTGTCATATGTGCAAGGTGGCCAATGTAAATGGTCCAGAGCACTTTAAGCCCTGGCAAAGTACTGTGTCATTAATTTCATCTCCCCGAGGTGTAAGTTATTATGTTTCTGTAATAACTGCTGCTGCCACAACCCCATGCAGAGTCTCAGCAGGCTGTGAAGCTGGAGAGGTAACCTGCTCAAAAGACAAGCTCACTCTGTTTTCTTCATTGGCCACTTGCAGTAGCAGAATGCTCTTGCTGTTCAGCCTTCTGGAGGAACAAGTATTTCTCCTTTTGGTGATCAGTGAGGAGGAGCTTAGCTGCCAACTTTTAAATTCTTGCTTCTCTCTGTTCATTAGGTAGTGTGTGCTAAAGTGAGTGCTTCTCAATCTCCATAGTTTCAGTAATTAAAATTCTTAATTTTTTCACATGAGCAAGAAGAATCTGAGCTTTTTCAGGCTCTTTCTGGTTTTGAAGAATATCTCATCTGACTTTGGTATCTAAACAATGCAGCTTTTATTTTTCTGGTATTGGTTTTTCTTCCCTGACCTAAAAAAAACCCATCCAAAGAAAGATCATGGGTTTTACTGTTCAAAGATGTTCTATGGCACTGTTTTTCTTACCTGCTCCTTCAGGAGCTGAAACATTGCCGTTTTGAAGGCTCTTTGTCACATCTTTGTCCTCAGTAGCATTTGCTTGGGTACGCTGCCACAGTGGTCTTCTAATTTGGTGCCAAGCACTTCCACAGGTGCTTTGATCCTTATTTTGTGGATTATAGAGAATGTGTTTATAGAAAGTGATTCATTGTAAAAAAGTGATAGCAACCAGTATCCAGTCAGTGCTTTTGGGACCCATACAGCCATTGCTGTCAATGGAACTTCGCTATGTGCTACTTCTAAATCACTCTGCAGAAACAGCCTTTGCTACAGACTTAGAAAACTTTTTTACAGTGAAGATAAATAGTACCATGATATTAAAAGGCGTATTAGATCTGGTGAATCAGTTCTTCAGCAGTGCCAAGTATATGATCATTCATAAGTGTTTCTGTTTCTCTCTGTAAGGCCTTCCTACCAATGCCCCAGCATGTTCTGTGAAACACCAATGGTGCACCACATTCGTCGCTTTGTTCATGGGCAAGGCTGTGTGCAGATTGTGTTAAAGGAGCTGGACTCCCCTGTCCCTGGGTACCAGCACACCATCCTTACTTACTCCTGGTGCAGACTGTGCAAACAGGTAAGGATGTGGGCTTCAGAATCATTGCTATTCCAATTTAGTATTCTTGTTGTGACTGGCTTTGTATGGAAAGGCAGCATGTTTGAGAAAGTGCTCATCTCTGGAGCTATGGCTAAACTGGCAGAAAACCTGTTACTGATACAGATGTTCTCATGTTACCTACAAACTCCTCTTGTTGCACTGGGGCTGTTGAGGGTGAAAAATCTTGTGTGAGGTAGTCTTGTTAGAAAAATTGACTCTGTCAAAATTGACTGAGAGGATAGATCTAAGCAGAAAAAAATGGAGTTGCCCACTTAGAGGTGAAGAGTATGGTCCCTTGCTTACAATGAATTATTATGAGCATCAAAAGAATGTATGCATGGGGAAGGGCAGACACCAAGACCTACTGGGTTAGTAACTGGCAAAAGCCATTTGGTATTCTTTGATCTGCTGCAGACTGAACAGCCTGCATTGCGTCAATGTGATGTCTAGAGTTCCTTTAGTAGTCATTAGAAAGTAACATCTTCATTAGAGAAACACTAAATTGCTTTAAAAAGCCCACTAGATAGTAAGATTGTGTATTATCTGAAACGTGTTCTGTAATTTAGCTAAGAAAACATTGCTAGCTGGATATTCATCTCTAGCTAAACATTAAGAGCCTTCAAAGAGACAAGAATAAAACTTAATGAAAAAGATTCATGCAGTACCTGAAATGCAAAACGTCTCAATTACCCATATGGCTGACTCAGTTCACCTACTTACACTGCCTTAAACATGGGTGATGGATTTAAAGATACCTGGAGGTTAACGCAGTTGCCGACAGCAAGCCCTGTGCTGCTGTGTATACAGCTGCTCTATAACCTTTCATTTCTGTGTGCTCATGTAAACACTTACATGTCTGAGGCTGTCAAGTGTTTGTAAAGCAGTGTCTGCTCTAAGCTTGCAAGCAGTTCTGAAGATGAATTGCACTGCAAAGCAGTACCAATGCATCCGTAGCTGAAAAATCACCAGGAAAAAGGTATATATGGCTACTGCTGCTGGCTGGGTTGCTGGAAATTGACTCCATATAGAGAAATAGCATCCCAGAAGTAAGCTTCCATCCAGGGTATGTTTGGACTCCCCCAGCTTAGCACCTGTCATCATCAGCTAGCAGTTGTTGTTCATCAGATTTATTTTAACTGTGTGTTGGCCTTAGCTTTGCATAAATGCGATCTTTGTTGTTTAGCGTGTTTCAGGGTGATGGGTGCTTCTGGAACTAGAAATACTAGATTGCTGTGTGGATTATCCTGTCCTTAATCTTGTTTGAAGGATGAAATTGAGACGCCTTTCAATTTTTCAGGTGACACCAGTTGTTCCCCTTTCCAATGACTCTTGGTCTATGTCATTTGCAAAATACCTTGAGCTGAGGTTCTATGGGTACCAGTACACTCGAAGGGCCAATGCAGAGCCTTGTGGGCATTCCATTCACCATGACTATCACCAGTATTTTTCCTATAATCAGATGGTGGCATCTTTCAGGTGAGTTCCACTGCTAAAACCTTCCTTCTCTCTCTAGTACTATATGAAGCATATGGCTCTTGTAAGGATTCATCAGTTCTGTCCTTCACTATGAGTACAGTGTGGGATAGCATAACAGTACCATAACCACAAGTGCAGGATTGTGTGCTGGCTTGCCGAGGCCATTGTGGGTGACATTGCTGTCCTAGCTGTGGTGGGCAGTGTTCTAAGAGTGGATGGTTCCTGTTCATGATACAGAAGGGAAATGCTTTTCCCTATCTAATTCCAAAAACTCTCAAAATTTTGGTTTTGCAACATGATTTATGGTTTTACTTCTTGCCTGGGAGATACATGAACAGTGTGTTATTGCTGCTAAAAGTAACTTAAGCCCTGGACATATTGACAGTGCCCCTTTTCATATAAGGGTCTCAAACCTCAGTATGGTGTAGAACTAGTACTGTGTGATGTGAGTCTTGTTACAAGCTGTTGTATTGCCTTCTCAGCTACTCTCCAATCCGGCTGCTGGAAGTGTGTGTCCCACTCCCCAAGATCTACATCAAACGACAGGCTCCGTTAAAAGTTACTATTTTGCAGGATCTTAAGGATTTCTCACAAAAGTAAGCTTTGTTTTTAATGTTTTTTATTTTGTACTTTTACTAGCAGAACACATAACTATTTTTGCTAGTATGATGAGATTTGGCTAAATAGTCATTATTCAATAGAAAAGTGATAGTTTAAAACATGTATGCATATATACTTCCAAGGGAGAGTGGTATTGAAATCTTTATTACCTTTGCCTGCTCTGTCTGTACTAATCTCTCAACTCTGTCTGGTGGCAATTCAGGTTAAATATAGCCAGTAGAAACCAAGATTCTTTTCTTCTCTGTCTCTGAATATTGCACTGATGTCTGAGTGATATAGCATTTTTATAGCATTCTGTGATTTTAGAATGATGCTGCCAAGCTCCTGAAAGGTTGGCCATCAGCAGGTGTCTGAAATGTTACCTTATGAAATGCCTTCTCAAGCACAGTTTTAAAGTATTTTTAATTCCTCCCTCTAATGCTAAAAATGAAATGGAAGAGATGGTCCTAGAAGGCCTACTCTGAAAATTGCAGGTTATACATTGTACTCTTACCTAACATTCCTTTATAGAACATCTGACTGAGTTTCAATTCTGTCTTCAGCCCCAAAAACCTGCCAAGACCTTGCTCAAGTCTCTTGTCTGAACAGAACTGTTGTCATTATATTGGTCATGTGGCAACAGAACTCTGGTATATAAAAGTCATTGCCTTTGTTAGCTACTGAATATGGTGACAGCAGGCAGACTGTACCTCCTTCTAGTCCAAGGTAAACTACTATGAACCTGGACACTTTCTAAGTGTAGGAACAAAAAGGTGGAAGACAGGCCTGATGAAAACACTCTTAAATCCAGCCAGACTGCTGTTCTGCCTGGTCACAGCATTCCTGTATGGCTGATGTCTCTGTGACTATCTGACTTCAAAACCTGTGGAGCTTTGTTTAGAGCTGAAATAGAGGTACTCATTATTTCTGAGCCCTGCTGGTGGAGGTGTAGCTTGCAGACCCAGATTCTTCCTAATCACAGGTGACACAACAGTTCCCCTTTGTTAGTAATGTGTTTGAGACATTTATATTGCTCTCTGACAGCTTCCACTGCTAAGAATAAATTGTGGAGACAAATGCAAATGTGTGTAACTTCTTGTTTTCTCCTATTACTAATGAAGTTTTCCCAACTTTCTCTGTAAATACAGTTGGATAGCTCACTGTGCAGGAAGGCTGTCATATATTGTCTTTTGTACTCTTAAATGCTAACCTTAAACGCATTCAGACTTTTATTAAAGAATGTTGAGGAAGCTCCAAGTAGTCACAGCTTAACTCTTTGCATCGGTACTGACAGGGTGTCACAAGTGTATCTCGCTGTGGATGATCGCCTTGCTTCTCTGAAAACGGATACTTTCAGCAAAACAAGGGAAGAGAAGATGGAAGACCTCTTTGCCCAAAAGGAGGTAATAGACTATTTTTGCATCAGTGGACCACAGGCTAAGTGTATGGAGGAGCTACTCAGATCCTGTGTTATCTTGGGTGACAGAACACTAAACAGCTTTTCTTTCGGCAGATGGAAGAAGGGGAGTTTCAAAACTGGACTGAGAAAATCCAAGCAAGGCTGCTTTCATCATCACTGGACACACCTCAACAGCTGCAATCTGTTTTTGAGTCTCTGATAGCTAAAAAGCAAGGACTTTGTGAGATGCTACAAGCCTGGAATAATAGGTAAGAGGACATATGGTGGAATCAAGAGCAACACTGATACTGTGTTGGTTCCAGGGGGGAAGAAGTTCAACTGTACAGCTGCTCTATAGAGCTTGTGCTGAATGTCCTCTACTGGTTAAGACCGCACAGCTGATTGGTTGGAACAGAAACTCATTTGAGACCATATGATAAAAGTATTGTGTTGTAGAGCACAACTTGCATCTGGAGGAGAAATTTTCATTTGATTAAAGGTAGAAGACATGGAAAGAGGGAAGTGTGGGACCAGTTGTTTGGGGGAAATTATCTCAGAGGTGAAGAAAATGTGCTGTCTTTGGCCATTTGATACATCTTTGGCACATGTTAGAGGCAATCTGAGTTTACAGTAAAGACTTGTGAAGTCATGCTTGGCTGTATTCCGGTATGGAGCAGCTTCATAACTTGTGTCATTCAGAGATAAGACCAGTAACCTATCTTTTGATGAATTTTTCTTTGGTGGTGGTGGTTTTATGTGTGTTGGTTTTATTTATTTTTATTTTTTGTTTAAGATTGCAGGATCTCTTCCAACAAGAGAAAGGGAGAAAACGTCCATCAGTACCACCTAGCCCTGGGAGGCTGAGGCAAGGTGAAGAAAGCAAGGTATGGGTAACAGGCTATAAACCTCTTAAACTTCTTTTTTCTGGGGCAATACAATAGTCTTAAGACTGGCTTCAGTTCTCTTTAATAATTAGTAAACTGGTTTTACTGCATCTTGTAGTTTTCAACTGTAAAAGCTTTAATTGCATGTTAGTATATGTATGTTTTCCTAAAAGATGTGAACTAAGAGCCATAATGTAGAGAGAAAGACTAAGTATGGAGTTGATTTTCTGTGATGCCTGTGCAGTGTTGATGTGAACACTGCCAGCAGAGAGCTGCTGTCATTGTCAAGTGTGCCTAGATAGGAACTGGGCCATCTCCTTCAGCCCTAGGTTGTTGCCCATCAGGTGCATCCCTTGTGAAAAAGAAAAGACAAATAATGTTGAGAGGTAGAGCAGATGACATGGGAAGGACTAATAATGGATTTTCAGGATCATCCCTGTTTTGTGATGTATCCTGTGGGAACTGACTGAAGGGATGTATAAATGATTTTGGACTGCTGTCTCAAGAGCTCTGTCCAAGGATACACATGCCAGCATGCTGAACTTCCACCCTTTGGGGAGCTGGAACTCTGAGGATATGGCTGGGCTGCAAGGCAGTACAGTGTCAGCATCATACCGAGAGGCGGAACTCCCAATAGTTCTACTATAGCAAGGTGCACTACAAACCCCTAGAGACCCTGGAATTGCTCTGCTGCATGCACATGTGCCCTTTCCACTTAACAAATTATTTGTGAGGTGCTAAAAGAAACTTAATCTTGTTGTAGCAGGGAGTAGGTTCATTGAGAGGGAGAGTGTGGTGTTTAAAGCAGCATGCAGAGATAACAGCCATCATAAGCATCTTGTGAACTTGAGTTGCTCTTGCCTTGTCTTTTTCCTGTGGTAACAGATTCAGTGACAGCACAGAGGCTGAGAAGTGGGTGGGAGTGCTCTGTTGTAGTAAATCTGCTTTTGAAAACATTCCACACAGGCGGGAATAGAGCTGTAAAGAGCTTGGCATCAACGTTGGTGTTTTGTTATTCTGCCTAGATCAGTAGCATGGATGCTTCCCCACGCAATGCTTCTCCATCCCTGCAAAATGGAGAGAAAGGTCTGTTACTTATTTTTTATAAGCTGCCAATAGAAGTGTGTTGTAGCCCTTTTCCTGATGTAACAGGGGAGCTTTTGTCAAATTTGATAAATCACAGAAACAGCAAATCCCCATCATGTCACATTTGTTTTTTCTAATGGTAAGATAGAAGTTGGCCATCTCCTTCTAATCTGAAGCTGAATTACTAGTGGTTAGTAAAGTGGCCAACAATGGTCTTCCTTTGAACGTGAGTTTAAAAACTTTCAGAGGCTTTCTAAATAACTGAATAACTACATGGAATTTGGGAAATGCTTTTTGCCTCTTCTGTGATCTGGTTATGGGTGCTGAGACCTCTTACCTGTGAGGCATACTGAGAGTTTGTGGGAGCTGAAGGTAGTAGTTACAAGAATATGCATGTTCTGGAGGTTATGTGCTACTTGATAAGCCTTCCTGGTCCTTTGATCTGCGTGGCCTTACCTGCTTTCTAAGTAAAAACTTCCTGAAAGTAGATCCTGGTTATAGCAGGGAGCAAACAGTATGACTTCTTACAGCCACGTAAAATGCTTTCTTCTGTCCTTGTACTCTCAGAGGATCGTTTCCTGACGACTTTATCAAGTCAGAGCTCCACAGGCTCCACCCATCTGCAGCTGCCCACTTCTCCAGAGGTTGCATCGGAGCATATGAGTGCCAACACACTCTCCGAACAGGACACAACAAGCAGCTCAGAAGGTATAGTTCAGTTGTGATCTTGTTTTCTTTCTCTTGCTTTTCTGTGCCAAGTGTGCAAGATCCATTTAGGAAATGATAAATCTGGTAACTCTGTGGTCTGTAGTCATCTTTCTGAATTTACAGCTTGAACTTTGATATTGTGATGCTGACGTAACATGTCTGTTCCAGATGTGTTTGATGGACACTCACTGGGATCTACAGACAGCCAAGTGAAGGAGAAGTCTACCATGAAAGCTATTTTGGCTAACTTTTTGCCTGGAAACAACTATAACCCCATTCCCTTTCCTTTGTAAGTACTGCATAGTATATATAATGAACAAAATTAGCAACCTTGGAAGATTGCAGGCAGAGCCATGCATGCTTCCTTGGCTCAGTGTATAATTTAAGTCATTACTTAAGTTTGCCTCTGAATAAACTAGAGAACTTTGTCAAAGTAGGAAGTTTTCTGTGTCCTTTCTAGGTGATTGTAGTTTACTCACCTTTCTTATGAATGATCTGCCCTTGTGTAAATCCAGTATCAGTTTCTCCTTCTCCTAGCAGGCATGCCTCCTCAGAGCTCTTGTGGGAGATGAAGGGGTGGGGGAAGAGGGGAGAAAGGTGCCTTCTAACTTCATTGCTGCAGGGAGGGAGTGAAAGTGCCCTTCCTTAGCAAAGACTTAACTAAAGCTACATGCCTGCATCTTGTTTTTGCTTCCAGACCTCTTCCAAGGGTTGGACTCAAATTGGCATTGTCTGGGTGTAGGTCAGGTTCAATGGCTACTGCATGTGCCCTCAAGTCTCCCTCCCATGTGAAGATGAGCAGGCTGGAAAGTCTTTCAGCTACTTGGTCTGCGTGCTTTGTGTAGTGTTTCTTGTTTGACATGCGCCTAACGTTTGGCACCTGAGTTTAACTTGTGAATCCCACCCCCAGGGTAGAAGCAGAGGCCTTGGGCTGTTGAGGTAAAAGCTAAATGACTGGACCCTGCAGATAAGTAAAAGAAAATCGTACAGAAATCCAGGAGGCTTTGGGGAATTTTCTGTGCTTGTTAAGAAAAGAGTCCAGGTTTGTCCCCTAATTTCACTCTGCAGGCTATGCTGCTGGACAATCAAACCAAACTCAGGCAGGTTTTGGTGCCATTAGAAACAGTGGCTGCTAAACAGAAATAGACTCTAACTTGGAGCTGGTCTTCTGGTCTAAGCAGCTTGCTTGAAATGCTGATTGCCCTAACACTCTACCATTTAGAATTAACCACATAGTTATGAATGTGTCTGTTGGGAGAAGCTGATCTGGTGAGCCTTGGTTCTATGCTGAGACTTGCAGCTTGGGAGTGCAGTGATGAGGTCTGGGTTTGACCAAAACTTCTTTTCTTTCCACAAATTTTTATGATGTACTAACAGTCTATGTTGTTTTCATTTAGTGACCCAGATAAGCACTACCTGATGTATGAGCATGAACGTGTACCTATTGCAGTCTGTGAGAAAGAACCAAGCTCCATCATAGCTTTTGCTCTCAGGTACTGGTATGATTTTGCTGTTCATCTGACTGCTTTGTACTTTTGCAGCTTTTGTGTTTGAGGAATATTTGAATTTTAATGACAGGGAAGAAGCATGACAGAATTTCTACATTAAGCTGTGTTAGAGTTTCTGCCAGAGCTGGGGTTCTTTCCTTTTTCTGCTGAGATATGAAAATGCAACTGGATTTTGGACTTTCTTAGTGGAACTCTGGTATGCAAAAATGACTTAGTTGAGTGGTGTTTCTTTTAATGAGATATTACTAGAGAAAGTAGTGCAACTAAGGTTTGCTCAGCCTCTCCAGCTGAGGAAGTGCAACTGAGTTGGGGATCAACTGTTGGTATTGATATTGTAGTCTATCCCTTGCCTACCTTTGGTCATAGCAGCTCTTGCTACTGCTCAGCTCTCCACACCAGCTGCTTCAGTAAACCTTTGGGTTTCCATGTCACGAGGCAGCGGATTTTTGAAGAAGAGCATTCTTAAATTGTGGGAGGGGGAAAAAATACGGGGATATTTTTCCCGCAGTATTGTCTAGAGCGGCTTCTGTTCTAAGAAAACTAAGTTCTAATTACAAGAAAAAATAAAGCAGAGGTTTTTCTACAGTGGTGTTTTGTTTCCTGTGGTTGTCTCTGAACTCAATCTTTGGGCTGTTATGGCAGTTTCCCAGAGAACACTTAATTATTTTTGGTTCTGTTCTTTCTTTTCTTTTCTTCTTCTTTTTTTTTTTTTTAAATTTTTTTTTAAATTTTCCTTTCCCCATCAGTTGCAAGGAGTACAGAAATGCCCTGGATGAGTTGTCCAAAGCATCTCTGAAGAACAGTTCTGAAGAAGGACTACAATCAAACAGGTTACATGCAGGAACTACAGTACATAGAGTGAAGACACAGTGATGGTAGTGAATAAGCCAAAACTAGAATGGGGAAGAACCTTCAAAATATGCCCCTGTTGTTAGGATCTCTGCTTTCTGATGGAATCTGACTCATTCCATGTAACCAACACATACTTCAGTGTGTGGGTTTCCGTTTCGTGTTAGGGACCATGCTGGCTCCATCACCTAATCCCTTGATTGCGTGCATGATAGGAACACTGGGCCTGCTTACCTTTGCTGTGGTCATGGATGGAACCATTGCTATGGACCCTGAGAAGTATTTTTTAGGAAGGCGGAGGAGGACAACTTTGGAGAGTCCCATACCGTTTTAAATGGTGTCTTCTTCCCTTAATGTTTAGGCACGGGGGAGAAAGAAATGTCCAGGCATAAAGCAGTAGTGGTAGGGGGGTAGTGGTAGTAGTAGTAGGGTGGCAGTATGTGTTGGCTCATGACTTCTTTGTTCTTTCTCCTTTCAGCATGTCAGACAGCAAACCCAAGAGCAGCAGCCCTGTCCGCCTGCCTGAGGCTAACATGTGTCCACTTCGCAGTGCAGAGCCAGAACAACGTAAGACCATTTTGCCAAAATCATATCCATGATGCTAATCTCAGCTCAGATGTGAGTCCACTTGGATTCTAGTTCTTGTGGGGAGAAAAGAGCAGCATTCTGAGTTGAAATTGTGACTAGTCTTAGTGTTGACTTAATGTAACACATGAGAAGGGTGGGAGTGTGTGGTTTTTTTTGTTTTTTGAAGTCTGTGGCTTTCTCTCATTCTCATGAGATCAAACTGTCATCCCCTGATTTAATGTTATTATGTAGTGGACCTAAGGTTGTTCTTGAATCTAGCCTGTTCAGTGGGATATGATGCCTTCTTTTGGCATTGCCTTCTTTAGAGAGATGCAGTTAAATATTTTGAAATGAAGACATGAAGTTCGTACTGTGTTAAAGACACTCAGGCTTGGTCTGTGTTTTCAAATGTCTCTGCATTCTAGGATGCTACTCAGAATACTAGATCGTCTACCTGCATGGACCTTGGTTGCAAATGAGTTGAATGGCATCATTCCTCCAGTTAGAACAATGAATGGGGAATGTTCATAGGAGTCATGCTTTTATTAAACTGCCAACACCATCCATTGTGGAAATGCCAACACCATCTTTTTCTATTCCTTTTCACTGTAGCAAAGAAACCATCTGGTGTTTTGTCTTTCTTCCGTGGCACGGGAGGGAAGAGCCCAGACCTGTCTTCCCAGAAGAAAGAGACCTTGCGTGGTGCTGACAGTGCTTACTACCAGGTTGGACAGATGGGCAAAGAGGGAGCAGAAAACCAAGGAGCAGAGACTCAAGGTACAAGACTGCAGAGCCCATCTTCTCTCTTGCATTGGTACTTCTCCTAAACCTTATTCATACGTGCAAGGCCCGGAATGCACTCCTGCTCATACTTTTTCAACAATCCAAGGTTACTCAGCATGCATTGAAAATGAATCATTTGGACATTGAATATGGTTTTTTCCTAAGTACATTGCTTTTCTTTGTGATAAGAGAAACAGGATCTTTCAAACCCAAACTATAGGTACATGGAGTAGTCTGGTCTTGAATGCCTTTGGATTGAGTTGACTCTAGTTAAGCTGCCCAGTCTCTCTCTCTCACTTGCTGTTTAGTTCTCTTTGTTTCAGCATATGGAAAATGAATGAAGAGAAAGACTGGACTTGTGTCCATAAACAGCAGTGCCCTTGTAGCATATGTATTATATTATACAATTATAGCTATATTTCTAATTCCCTGTGTATAGTTCCCTCTGTATTCTTGGAAAAAAAAATAAAATATTTTTCTTGTAACATGAATTTACAAGTAGTACCTAATGTGGCTTGCTCAGTAATAACAGTGAACAGCCCTGACAGAATGGTCCTTTTATGCCTTCAGATGATGGAGATGGAGGAGATGGACAGAAGAAGCAGGTGGTGAATCCCCATGTGGAACTCCGTGAGTAGTTGTAAATAAAAACTTAGTCTTAGCTGACAAACTCATTTCTTCATGCACATGTAGTGGGAATCTTGAAGTTAATAATGTTTTTTTCTTTGTATTTGGCATGAAGGAAAAGCAAATCAAGAAAAAAGCAATGCACTTTTTACTTACTGCAATCAATCTCTTTTGCAAAAATACTTCATAAGCTTTTTTTTGATCAATCTTTTGTCCAAACACTTTCCCATGACATATACTGGAAGCTAATCTAGAGGGAGTTGACTTTCCTGTAAATTTTCCATTTAAATCCTGTTGGTTAAAACTTCTGAATTACAATAAGCATGAGTGGGATATTTAGCACAATAATGCTCCTCTAGACATCAGTAAAATCTCAGTGTTGTCTTGGGTAGTCGGTGCATATTGCATGCTGTTGTTGAGAAAAACCCTTTCTTGCAGAGTTCTCGGATGCGAATGCCAAGTTCTACTGCCGGATTTATTATGCTGGGGAGTTTCACAAGATGCGTGAAGTGATCCTGGGGAGCAGTGAAGAGGATTTCATCCGATCCCTCTCTCACTCGATGCCCTGGCAGGCACGAGGTGGCAAATCTGGAGCTGCGTTCTATGTGACTGAGGGTAAATGCAGCTTCTTCCCCCTTTGGATTAGAGGGTATTACTTGTGGATGCCCGTGGTTAGCGTGTCATTTAATCCCTGATAACCTCTGTCCGGAGGGTTGCTGATGCTGAAGTGGCCACTCAGAAGGGAAAATTAAGTGGATTTTTCTGGGGTCTTGAACATCAAATTATTTGTCTCTTTGTACATGCAGGAGAACGAAATGTAGTTCTGTTTTCAGCAGTAGCAGCTAGGAAGGCCAGTTGAACTGAAGGGTTGTACTCTTAGGCAGGCTTCAGAAAAACAAAAACTTGAGTATAATTCAAGGAAAACTTGTTACTAAAGACACAGTGTTTCTTACAAACTCACGTGCTATAGTTAATCTAATTTTTTTAAAAACTGTGTCTGTTTCTAGACTTCTGCGTAAAACAAGTATTGAACAGAGTGGTCTGTAGGCTGTTTCTGTTGTCTGTATAGGAAGCCCATAGAGCTGAAGTAGATCTAGTGTAGGCAGTCTCTTGTCCATGATTTACTAGAAGATAGAAATCCAGGGAGGCTGAAATTCAAAATATGTGAAGTTAAAAGAATCTAGAAATGAGCTTTTGTAGGTAAGGATTTAAGAGAATTGTAGTGCTTTAATTTTTCAAACCATTTCAGCTATGTGACAGTCCTAAAAAAATTTCAAATAGTACATCACTTATTGTATGTAACCCTGTTGTGTCTGTCTGATGTTATAACAGATGATAGATTCATCTTGAAGCAAATGCCTCGTCTGGAAGTCCAGTCATTCCTTGACTTTGCTCCACACTACTTCACTTACATCACTAATGCAGTTCAGCAGAAGGTATTAAAAAGTGCCTTTTATTTTAGGCAGTGTTCTGTATTTTACAGACTAGTAGAAGTTTCTATTAAGCTTTTTCATTTAAATAAAAGAAAATGTTGGCGGCTATGAGTTACACTAATAATGTGTTTTTAAGGTGTAAAGTGGAAATTATGCTTGGGCTTCTAAGCTGTAATACAGAGTCAGAGCAGTGGTGCTTCTAGTATGGGACTGCTGATTGCTCTACACAGAGATCTCAACCCATGTCTTGTCTTCATTAGAAGCCCACAGCACTGGCTAAAATCCTTGGGGTATATCGAATTGGTTACAAGAACTCTCAAAACAACACTGAAAAGAAGCTGGATCTGCTTGTCATGGAAAACCTTTTCTATGGCAGGAAAATGGCTCAGGTAAGAACAAAGTGTTCTGTGTCCTTGCAGTGTGGTTGTGACTGGGAGAAAGAGCAGGGTCATTTGTGGCCATCTAGGTAACTTTTAACTTGGTGTGTGCTGTCTGCAACTAGTGCTCCTCAAAGCTGACAGTTCGGGCCTCTTTCCTTGGTTCGGGATCCCCAGGAACTTGATGCCTCTATTGGCTAGTTCAGGTAGCTGTTGCGTAGGATTCAGTCTTTAGAAGTCTTGTTTGTCCCTGTATCTCTGGTGTCTGAGAGAAAGCATCACTAACCTGATGAGGAAAGTGTAAAATCTTTGTAAAAAGCTTTCAGAGGAACTGACTGGAATTACAGACTAATTTATTTAGAGTGAGAGCCTTACTCAGATGGTGAGTTACTCTGTAGTGTGGGGGGAGTTTGTAAGTTTTTCAACCCACTGTTCTTTCTTGGAACCACTTCAGGTGTGGGACAAGATTCTGAGTTCAGTCTTGCTCTTAGTCAAGGAAAAGCAATCTTTATGAGGTAGTAGAATGAAGATCTTAAAATGACTAGGGGCAAATTCTCTTTAAATAGAGATTTGAAACTGAAAAGGAAGTTCAAACAAACATCACTTACAAAACTAGATAGTATCAGTTCTTTCCACCTTACCTCTCAGTGCCAGACCTCAAACAGGGAATGTTTGTGGGAGGAGGTGGATGGAGGGAATTCTAGATAGATGTAAAGGATGTTGTGGGTTTTCTTTTTGTTTGTCTGTTGTTTAAGTCATGAGGAGAGCTCAGGCACTACAAAACAGAAACCCAGACAGACTGTGGACTCTATTCCACAGAAGTTAGTGAAATCTTGACTGGACAGAAGTTGAACAACCTTCTCCAACAGGGCCTGCTTGAAGCAGGATTTTGGACTGGAGAACTCCAGAGATAATTTCCAGCCTAACTGGTACTTCATGCAGCACCCACCTCCCTCTTCAGTGGCTTTGCTTTTGTCAGCAATTAACTCTGTAGAAACTGGCTGGAAAACTGAGTTTACCTAAACAATATAAAAAGCAGGGACAGCTTTTTTTCTTGTAATTTATACAAAATATTAATGAAATAACTTGCCTAAAACTTGTGAATTGAAGTGGCGGAACTTTCACCCAGGCTTACATGCTATTCTCCACAAAATGCTTATTGTTAACTGTCTTCCTTCTAAAGAGAAGGAAAGAGTTGCCCTGCTGTGCTGCCTTCTCAAATGTTAGGTACTGAAGTCTTTAACCCAGAAAAATGCAACAGAGTAGTGCTGTTCTCCATTTGCAGGTGTTTGACCTGAAGGGCTCCCTCCGGAATAGAAATGTTAAAACAGACACAGGCAAGGAAACTTGTGATGTAGTCCTGCTGGATGAAAACCTTCTGAAGATGGTTCGGGACAATCCCTTGTACATCCGTTCCCATTGCAAAGCTGTGCTGAAAGCTTCCATACACAGTGATTCCCAGTTCCTCTCCAGCCATCTCATCATCGACTATTCCCTGCTGGTGGGTCGTGATGATACCAACAATGAGCTGGTTGTTGGGATCATTGGTAGGTTGTCTTTTGTATTTTCTTGCTCTCAGATGATGAAACAGTTTTCTTCTGGTTTCGGTGTTTATCGTTCTCTTAGAACTGTGCTACCACCAGAGAGATGTGTGTCAGGAAATCTTATCTTCTCCCTGGTGGAATACCACCCTCACCTCTTACAAGTATTCAAAGTGGAGGCAGGAAGTCATCTCTCCAGGTCTTGTATAGGCTTAGATTAGTATTTGTATTGCTACGAGTATATGTAGGAGGCCTCACAGGTAGTTTAACCTATGCTTTGCAGTTGAAGCAGGAAAGGTTATTTGTATGCTTTTATGTGTTTAATCTGTAAACTTTAGTTTAGTCATGTTTACATAGTCTTTTAAATCTTGTGTGGAGGAGCTCTAAGGGGAAACAGTAGTGGTAGGATTGGAAGAGAGAAGTTAAACATCATGGGATCTCTCATGATCATGTAGTCTGACCTGGGTAATATGGGTGGCAATGCAGTAATTACCTTGCTGCATCCTCTGACTTGTGACTGGTAAGTAGAGCCTCATCTTTAGACAGGCAAACTTCTGTAGTATAGAAAACTTAGAGATGAGGCAATATTGCAGGATGTGGAATTGACTCATGGAAATGGTCTTGAAACCCAGCTCAGAAATGCTTCCAGATGAGATCTCAGGACAGGAGGTCTGGATTACTCTTACTGTGATAAAGCTTGCAAGCCATTTCAATAACATTTCTAGTTGAGAACTAAAGTCCCAGCTACAAAGAAAGCTGTTGTTTGTTGCAAGTTTTTATTACTTTCTAGATTTGTAGACTCTTGAATATTGGAGTAAACAGGATGGGTCTACATTGACCATGTGCTTCTCTTGTGTGTGTGTCTTTTTGTTGTCCTATGTCAAGTCTTACCTGATTGAAGAGTATATTTTATATGATATTTAAAGCTACCAGTTCCTTCAGTGTTTAACACAAATATCTGAAGGAACTTGGTGAACACAAATATCTTTAAGAGAGAACATGCTTGCTGTATCAAGCTATCAGAATGTTCTCTAGATGATAACCCTGAGAACTTACAAAGCAGTCAAGCTAAATTTTTGTCAGACTGGAACTAAAAACTCTTAGTTTGGATTGTTTGAATCGGAGGTCACTATCTCTACCTATTTTAGGTCATTATGTGGTAGAGGAAACAAGTAAGTTAGGTCTGTGAAAAGCTTTGAAAACGTTATTCATAGGCTCTGTTGTGTGAGACTCTGGGCCTTGGGGCATGAAATTGTTAGTGAACAAACTGTTCACTGATATCTGTCCCAAAACACTCTAAGGAATATTTTCAAAGAGTATTCAGATAAATGGATAAGTCTTAAGATTGTCAGGCACAGGTGAGATGAAATGTGAATATTTATGGTGGCCTTTTGTAAATTTAGAAACAGTAAATTCAAAATTGTGTAGTTACGTTTGTAGTCAAGTGTTAGGAGAAAATGACATCCAGTAATGAAAAACTGATCTTACTGCAGCTTTAGCTTTGCAGACCAAAGTGTTCATGTGCTTGTTTTGACTGAGCATGCTTTCTCTGGAAGGGGCTTGGAAACAATTCAGAAGTTGTCTTCTTGCTGCCCCCCTCTTCCAATACAGGTCACTGGTGATGTTTCCAGTCCTCCCTATCATGAAGAGGAAGTCACTTGCTTTCTGTTATCAAACCTGCAGGTGGCTGCAATGATGAGAAATACTGGAGAGGTGTCCAAGCCTCAGTGCGTGTAGTGGGGCTTCTGGGATAAGGGTGAGCAAAGTGACCTTTGTAAATGAGCCCTTGACACTCTAACATGGATAAAGACAGACATGCTTGGGCAGCCTGTTCTTGCAGAGACAGGAAGAATTGATTGTGATCTTGCTGGGCTTTTGAGGTACTGTATTCACCCTACTCAAATATAATCAATACTACAGAAAGTGAGGCAAGTGGTAGGGAAAACACTGAAGCTCTGACTCTGAAAGCCTACTGCTTTCCTGCTCGTTTTTGGGGGAAATAGATACATTTTAAAACAGTGTGACTTGGATTAAAACAAATACAACATATTTGTGTGTGGATTTTTTTTTTTTTTTTTTGTAACAGACTATATTCGTACTTTTACCTGGGACAAAAAGCTTGAAATGGTGGTGAAGTCAACTGGCATCTTGGGAGGACAAGGTAAGTCCAGAATGAAAGCAAAAATTTTGATCATGTTTCCTTGTTACAAGGAAGCTTTCTGTAACACTGCTAATAAACTCACAGCTTCCCCACCATTCAAATTTGTGACAAATTAAGTTGTCCAGAACAGAGGAAGGAATCATAGAATTTCAGGTTGGAAGGGACTTCAAGGATCATCTGGTCCAACCTTTCTTGGCAAAAGCACAGTCTAGACAAGATGGCTCAGCACCCTGTGCAGCTGAATCCTAAAATTGTGCAGTGTTGGGGAATCCATCACTTCCCTGGCGAGACTATTCCAATGGCTGATTGTTCTCATTGTGAAAAATTTTCCTTGTGTCCAACTGGAATCTCTCCAGGATAAACTTGTAACCATTACCACTTGTCTTTTCCATGTGAGTCCTTGTAAAAGGGGGATTTCCATCTTCTTTATACCCATCCTTTACATACAGGAACATAGTGATAAGGTCGCCCCTAAGCCTGATCAAAGCCAGTTCTTGCAGCATTTCCTCATATGGCAGGCTTCCCAGTCCTTGGATCATCTTTGTGGCCCTTCTCTGGACCCTCTTCAGCCTGTTTTGTGTATCAGGGACCAAAACTGAGTCCAGTATTCCAAGTGTGACCAGGAAGTAGCACCTCCAGGAGAAGCATAATGCTGGGATACTGAGTGGGATAATGACTTCTTTCTCTCTGCTGGTGATGCCCTTGTTGATGCAGCTCAGTGTCCTTCCTGCTGGCTTGCTTTGCCGTGGCAGCAGCAGCAGCACTGTTCACTCACACTGAGCAGCTTGTCCACCAGGATCCTCAGGTCCCTTTCACAGAGCTGCTCCTCAGGGAGATCCCAGCCTGTACTGTGCTCCTGCATTACATTTTCCCAAGTGTAAAACCTTATGCTTGTTGAACTTCCTAAGGTTCTATCTTGTTGCCTTCAAGTCTGTGTTGTCTGCTGGTATAATCTCATGTGACATCTGTCTCTACTGCAGTATCTTTAGCCCATTTCTGACTGCTCTTGACTCTTACACATTAGGTAAGATGCCCACCGTGGTCTCGCCAGAACTGTACCGGACCAGGTTTTGTGAAGCTATGGACAAGTATTTCCTGATGGTGCCAGACCATTGGACAGGACTGGGCCTGAATTGCTGAGCTAAAGCCCATATTGGGAAAGCACAAGAGGACACTGGCATTATAGGCCACTCTGTTCCAGCGGTCTGTCCAGCAGCAAGCAAGAAGATTGCAGTTCCATATCTACACTGACCGTGTGCATCATGTTGTGAAGTGTGAAATCTGCTTGTTGCACTTTAATCCTCTCTTGGAGGACAATAAGCAAACCTGCCTCAGTAACGATCTAAGCTGAAAGGTACCACTGAACAGCACTGATAAGAGACATCCCTCATATCAGTAGGGAAAGTGATACTATCTCCTTGTAAGTACTGAACTGAGATTTTGTCCAGGTCCTGATGGTGTAGAAGTACATGATCTCTGGAAGTGGTGCACTGCCGAAATGGTGTTGAATATGTGCAGCTCATGTTTTTGTAGTGGATACTTATGAAAATGTGAAATAAACCCCCCAAGTGTGGATGGGGGAGAGAAGAATGAAGTTAATTCATGAGTTCTACTATTGTTGCAGTGGTCTGTAATTGACCTGTTTACGATCCATTAATAACTTGTCCTGCTTATGCTCTGTAGTTTTAATTTTTACTGGGTTCTGTAAACTATATATTTTTTTAAGGCAGCTCCACATCCATAATGCCCTATGACTCCATCTTTTATGTTACTGCAGTACAGCTCTGGTTTTCTGTTGTAATTTCATTTTAGCTGAATCCCATAAAAATGGGTTGTCGGTCATTAGTATACTGCGACACTCAGAACATATCCCTTTAGTCCTAACCAGTACTTTGATCTGAATGTTACTCAAATTCCTGGAAACAGGGAACCAATATACCCTTTAATTTAACCAGGCTTGATTAATTATAGTTACGAAGCAGATTAACCTTTTCCTTATTAAAGGCAGTAAGTTGCTGGACAAAGTGAAGCATACTGCTTTAGTGACAACTTTCTCCTTAATGCAACCATCATTCCTGGCAGATCGCTTCAAATCCAGTTCAGTTCCCCTTTACTTTCAAGCAATGCATTTACCTCATGGTGAAATTTTGCTGGGAGAATGTTTTTTCTTGCATTAATAACATGATCTTTTTTGTCACTGAGATGAATGTAGTTGTTTCCTGTAAAAAGGAAAATCTGAGCTAACAGAACTTGTATGATGGATAAGATGTGCAGAGATCTGAGAGTCTCTTTGTTGTGACAATAAGCCCTTCTTTCCATTTTTTTTTTTTAAATTTTTACTTATTTTTGTAGGTGATGAGTTTACTTTTTACTTTCATTATACTATAGGCCAGTAAATAAGAGGAATTTTAATGAGTTTGAAAGGCAAGAATACTGTCCGTTGACTTCCAGTCTCTGATGGAAGTACATCAAATGAACATGGAGTCTGGGACAGGTAGCTCTTAGTGATCACTTGCTTATTCTAACCAGTTGCCTGATACTGCCCTCATCACTGTAACTATGGATTGAAATGTGCATTTTATTCACTCCTCCTGTGTTCAGTATTTTCTTCTGCAGCAGATGGTGGTGGCTCTTTAGGACTGACCAACAGTGGGCAACACTGAGAAAGGAAAAGGCCAGCAGCGAGAATTGAGCTGTTTTCTCCAAAACCGACCAGTGCAGCTCTTGTCTGAGCTGCCAGGAGGCGAAGGTCATTTGTGTTGGAAGGAGTCTTCTCCACCCTATTGCAAAACTGTACTAGAGAATGAGCAAAGATGCTGGACTTGAACCAGCAGAAAAGAAAGTGTACTCATTTCCTTAGTACAATGTAATAATTGTTTCTGGGGGTGCAGTGTTGAAGGCTGCAGTGATGTGTGCTGTGGAAAGATGATCCTTGCTTCCTCTACCCAGAATCCCTTCAGACCAACACAGCACATCAGATACAGCTGATCACCTCTGGGATCCATCTTGCCTCTTCTGTTGAAATGTTCTCCCAAGATGCCTAGCTCTGTGTGTGGCCTTGCCTAATGAGGTCAACCAGTCCATCAGCTCAGTGCTACTCTCACTTCTGTGGCCTCTACCTACTGTTTTGGTTTATCAATGTGAAAGAACCTGCTGTGCAGTGTATGTTCCAGTCTCAGCTGAAGTTTACACATGGTGTTCTCCTTCCTTTCTTGAAGTTTACAGGGAAAAAACTTGATTTTCCTGGCCAGCTAAGGTGACCCAACAGCAGCTAATTATGTTGTTTTCCACCTGTGTCAGTATTGTGGATTGGTGGATGGAGCCCAAGTGTGGGCTTGTGTGTCATGGCAGCTGAACTAAGCTAATGTGGTATGCTAGCCCAGTCTGTCACCAGTAACCCTTATCCTGGGATGTGTGGCTGCTCTGTACTGCTTGTCTGCCAGAGTCCTGAGCAGATGGCTGAAAGCAGCTTGATCATCTGACAATTGCTAATACTCCTGAACGACAGCACGAGGCCCTCAGCACTGTAGAAGTGAGAGAACCTTCCACTGTTTAGCAGCCTATGAACACAGAGTCCGAGATGTGAATTGTGACCTTCTTGGGCTGAAGTTAGAGCAGTTGGAGAGATTTGCAGGAGTGATCTGGAGCTGGCATCAACAGCTAATGCTTGGCCAGGATGTGGCTGATAGACTAGTCCTGACTAGACTGGAGTAAACTACTGGTCATGAGTATCACAGTAGCTGCTGTATCAACTGGAGTTGGGTCATCTTTGGTGTCCTGTGATAAAAAGCTGTAAGCATTTCTAGTTCAAATCCCAGCAGTTGAATGGGTCTCCTCAAATGTTCCTTTTTCAGAATAAGAGTTGTCCTGACATTTCAATTGCTACAAAGCTTAATTTTCTCAGAAGGAGAGCAGTACTTCATGTGGAACAGATCTTTGAGAGCTACTTGGGAGGCTGTGTTAGGTCTGTGTCCCTGTAGAATTCCTAAGAATGAACCCTTTGGTCAGAGCTTATTTCTTTCTTTGTAACACAGGTTTAGCATATGTGTATGTAAGTAAATCTGCAAACATGAAGAGTGAATTTCTTCAGAGTTACACTGGCTCTTCTGTTGTTTTGATCTGAGGCCTTGAGACAAATGTCTAAATCTTGTCCAAGTCAGAAGCAATGACTTTGAGTCATCAATGTGGACAGCAGAATGCCTTGTAGTGGCCCAGGGACGCATTCTGTCCCCAAAAAGCACATGTAGGACTCTTGCTGGTAGAGGAGTTCTGCTGGGCTCAGGGGAGTTACCTGTGGAGTCTCCTCTGTGAGAATGACCAAAACCAAATGAATTGCTCACTAGCTGGTGACCAGACTAGTCATTATTTAAAGCACTTAATGTACTATAATGTATGCATTTCTATTCTACCTTGGTTTAGCTGTATTTTATAAAATTGATGTACTAAACTATTTGAGAATAACTGCCTTGACTACTTGGAAAATCAAAATGTAATGTATATATATACAAATAAAGTGACTAAAAGATACTTGAGTCTGTTCTATGTGTGGAATAGCTAGCTCTCACAGCACCCCATTTTCTTGATGAGAGGCAAGGCTCACAGTGCAGCGATTGCTGTGCTGGAGAGTCCCAGCTTTGTTTGCAGGGTAAGCTGCCTGTCCTGTCTCTGTAGCTTGCAGCTTGTCTCCTCTGATGGAGCAGCACCTCTGGGCAGCTCCCCAGGGCAGTGGCAGTAGAATGTGCAAATAACCTTTCACACAGTTCTGTCTTCTCTGCAGCTGCTTTTCACCCGCAGTGCTGTGTGAGACAGGGATCCAGTTTTGTCCAGCAGATGGTGGTGTGCCTTTGCCCAGTTCTGCCAAGAGGTGGAACACATTCCAGGTATTTCCATAATCTTCTTTTGAGTGGACTAGACAAAGAAAAAATCTAAGGAGGTCTGAAAATAAATGTCTTATCTTGATTATTTCACATTAATTGGTATACAGTAACCTCCTTGCTAAGGCTCAAAATCATTTGTGATTAGTTCTGGGAAGGGGACTTCCTCGTTCCTAGAATATAAAACTCTATCTAAAACTTGAGGATTTTACCTGTATTATGTGCCATCACCATTTTTTGCCAGATGAGTTTGAGTTCTTTTATCTGCTGCAGTATGAAACTACATCAGAACCTGTCCTCTCATGGGGGTATGAGCAAGGAAAGGATGGGATACTCAGTTCAGGGGCAGTGCTGCCTTCTGCTGGTGTGAAGATGAGTGGTGGGACTTGAGGGGCTTCTGGCATGAAGCTGCAAAGCACAAATGCAGGGTTATCAGAAGAGTGTTCCTGTATCCCAAGTGGAACTACCAACACCTGGTAAAGGACTGCTGCCCCTGCTTCAGCTCATCTGGTGCGAGCGCTGGCTATATGTCTGCTGAAATTGCCTCACAGGATATAAAAATTGTAAGAGAAAATACAATCTTAGTGACAGTTCTGTATTGTTTTCCCAGTCTCTAATGTGCTGTGAATCTGCCTCTAGAGAGGTGGAGGACTGAAGTCCCATAATAGCTGAATATGTGCGTTCTCCTAAAAAATTTGGACTCCTGATTTCAGAATCAAATCTGTATCTTTTACTTGCCTAAAATATTAAAGGCATTTTGTTAAATACTTACATGTACATTGCAATGCTTAGTTATTTTTAGCTTGTTAGATCCCTGTGCTCTACTAATGATTCTGCAACAGGATAACACAAAACCTTATATTACTACAGCTGTCATTCCCCACGAGCCTTTTTCTGACAGGAGTGACTGGAACAGGGGTACCCCACAGCTGCAAGGGAGTGTGCTCATGCTGAAGAACAAAGCACAGTAGGTGGTATTGCCAGAACATCAACTGGCTCTTCTTGGCCCCTATGGCTGGCCAGGTACACAGGTACTTCCTGCAAGCTGTTCCAGCCTCGAGCCTGAACACAGCAATGGTGCACTGCAACCAAAGTTCATTCACTGTAGCATGTAACTGAAATAAAAGTCATTCAAGAAATAATGATCCAGTGACCAAAGGCAGGATAATAAAGTAAGTGAACATAATTACCAAAAAGAGCATTGAATTACAGTTGAAGAGAGGGTGGGAATATAGTAACTTTTCTCCATTGTTTACATAGGATATTTTTCTACTATAGCTTCTGCAAACATGAAACACCCTGGGTATGAAGAAATGAAGTATCCTGGGTATGGGCTTCTGTTACTGGACTGGCTGAGATCATAACTAAACTACCTACCTGGTGAAAAAGTTACATATGTAGGACAGCACAACTGGGATTGCTTGATGTACACATGTGCACATAACAAGAGAAAGAAAATGTTTTCATTTTCTAATAGGATTATAAATATTATTTAAAATACATACTATAGGGAGAAAACTATTTTCTGGAAACAGGTCAGGTCAGCCATATGAATTTCTAGTGGTTGATCTGTAATCAGTTCTGACTGAAGTGTATTCTTGTTCATGTGTCTGTTAGCACGGTAGAAAAAAAAAGAATAATGTAACTTTGTGACTCCATAGCAGCCTATAACATGCACAAATTGTATCTTCTTCATGTTAGTTTGAGCTGCCTTATGGAAAAACAATATTCTGCTTTCTGTCTCTTAAGACCTAAAAAGCAAAACATCTTCAGGCTGTATTTTCCATGCCAGCTCAGTTGTACAGTAAGAATTCACCAGAATTAATATGTTTTTACAACAACCCAACCCCTACTTCATTTAGCTCTTGAATGTTTTTTTGAAACACTGTCATTTAAGTAAAGTAGCCATTTTCTTACAGGAAGTGTTGGCTCATGCATAATACACACCAAATTTTAACCAATATGGCTCTTGTGGTCTTAGTCAAGAAATAGTCTGCAGAATACAGCAGTCATATACATTAATTGGAGAAACATTCTTCTTTTTATGCTCAACTAACTGTAATTTAGGATCTGTTGGCAGCTAGAGAAGTCTACTAGATCCTAGAAAGTTGGCAGTACGAGGAGGAGTCTGTTCAATGTTGGGGATAAGTACTTAATATCATGTTGATGATTTATCTTTAGCTGTTTGTTGTCAAAATTGTGCTGGCTTTACATATATGTGGATATAAAATTAGTACTGAATTCTAGCATTGAGAGAAGACCAAGGTTGAAAGTGTTTGGGATTGGGACATCACTGTTTGCAGATGCCAAGTTTCCATAAATGGAGGAAGTTCTTGTCTTGTTGAACACTTTAAATAATAGAATTTTAAGTCTTTTTATAAACTGATAAAAATATATTGAACATCCACAACTAATTAAATGTGAAGTATGCCCATGACTGGCAAAAAATCAAACTTGCCAAGTTTGGTCAAAGCATGATTTTTCCAACTGCAGACCATATAAACCCAGGATGTTGCTTGAAACTTTAGCTCTATTCTCTCTATTCTATTTTTATGCTTTTTAGCAGCAGTAGAAGCTAAATGAGCAAAATGTCTTTTGAGAAATTGGTTGTTTTAGGATAAGGCATGATAGCTTATCAGTTCAGTGACACTAAACAGCCACAGAAGTCCTTCTTTTAATTAAAACAAGATAGGATGCCAGAGATAAATTTAAAAGCCTTTAGAATTCCAATGACAAAGAACAGAGCATGAGGCTGGTCTTTACCTTTTCCTTCTTGTGTAACTACACATGCATAAAGAAAGGGCAACACAAAATAGAACAGAAAATACATGTATGCTGCACAGTATGTGGAGCAGTAGATACGGAATTCTAATGCTGACACCTCCATGATCCTACGGGAGAAAACTGAGGGACTTGGTTATTTCAAGATATTTTTATTCTAGAATAGTGTTGCTCCACTGGTCTTGAATAACCAGTTTAAACTCTTCATTAGTAAAAATTAGATCATGTAACTGTGAATTTGTCCTTAGGGAAGGCTGGAGATAGAGCTATTTATAAAAGGTTGTATTTATTTATTCATAGCTATACAAATAAAGGCAAGGTTTTATTACCTACTCCATTTTCCTGCCAGGCTGCTTACTGAAAACTCTCAGAAAGGGTAGCATGCAAAAAAACCATGAAAACTTGGAAAGTCTTAGAAACCTCCATCATCTAGTTTTCCTTCTGTTTGGAAGATTATTTTCCCTCACCCATACACATCCATTTTATCTCCATATTTGAAATTTAAAAATCTGGTTGCAAAGATAAGATCTTGATACAGAATTAGATCTTCAAAATGAACATTATTGATATTTAAACTAAATCCTCTTCCCCTCAGCCTAAATATGTTTCAAAACTTTTCCTAGACCTCATTCTCCAAGAAGAGGGTAGAAAGTGGGATCTGCAGTTACAATGACATGCAAAAACTGACCAAGTTTGTTTCAAAATTTTAATTTTTGACTGTGATTGAAGATAAATTTGGATGTAGGAAGGTCTACTTTATTAAAAAATAGATGCAATACAGTCTCTTAGAATAATATGCTGCAAAAACGACAAATCAATAGCGGCAACCCTGAAAATAGGGAAAAGAACAGTTAAATGTCTCAGTTACTAGTATCTCTTCACTTCTTGCTGCCTTCTTTGAAATAAATTACTTGTCAATAACAATGTATTTACAAATTTGTAATACTTGTACTACACTGACCAGTTGTGCCAGGTCTAAGTACACAGAGAGCAGGGAGGAAATTCCATCTGTCAAGTTCTCGGCAGCATTTTACTGAAATTATGAAACAGTTGTTTGAAGACATTTTGTCGTCTTCTGTAATTTTTCTTGTCTATGGAGAAGCTATGAAAAATATTACTCTTTAGAGTAGCAACTCTAGTAAGAAGTATGAGGAGACATTGCAATGTACAGTGTTCATGATTAAATTAAAGAAGGCACTTGCTCTCCTTCTTGCCTGATGATTATATAAAAACAAAAAAATAAAATACCTAAAAACATGTCTGCAGGGAAGGGGAATGTGGTAATGCCAAAAGAGGTTAAATATGTCCACAGAATACATTCATATTTAAAAAGACAATGATAAAAGTGATGATCTAATGACTTACCCAGATGCTTCTATTGCATAATTTAAACTTTGAAAGTCAACACCACGTTTTAATTACTTTATTATTTTTTTCCTTACTTAAAAAAAAGAATAAACACAATCCCAAAACCAAACCAAGCAACTAAAGCAGCTCTTCAAAGTTCTGTTCATCCAGGCAGCACCTCCACTGCCACAATAGAGTAATCACTCAAGGGCAAGAGCAATTTAATTCAAAAAACATATCCTGCTACCAGTTCTTGATTTTATTTCTTGACCCTTGACTAGACAATAATGCAACCCCAAAGCAGAATAATCATCAGGTACAACTGTTTGTCTTTCAAATAGACAATCCGTCATTATGTTCTGCATTGCAGAGCGGTTTGAGTGCATATTCAGCCACAGGCTGAGTGCCACATTCAAAAAGCATTTGAGAAGAGACAGAAAAAAATATAAGGAACTAGTAAATGGGTAGGCAAAAGTGATGAGTGTCCACATTTCTGGTCAACTCCAGTGTTTGGCCAGGAAGAAGGTAGCTGGTATATCAGAAGAGGGACATGCAGAAACACTGCCTCCACCAAAACCAAAATGTTTTCATCTCCCCACAGTTAAACAGAACTCATACAGTCATGTATGCCTGTGAACTCAAACTTGATTTCATGTGTCTTGTCCTGTCATCAATGTAACTATCCTTATATTTTCCTTGTGGTGTCTTCTATCTTCACAGCTTCAGAATACTTTGAATTGTATCTACCTTCAGTACCAGTTAGAGTTCATCCTAGTGACAAGAAAATAAACAATGGAGTTTCTCTGAAAGTACAAACAAAAATATTTTTTTCACATGATTTTGAAGTTTTCTGTAGCACTAATTTTTCACTTGGACAAATGTTTCTTAACTAGAATTTAGGGTATTTAGTAGCTGTGTGCTAATACCTTCTTAAGTTTACCTGATCTTGCACTGATGAGCCTCTGTAGTTTGCATTTAATACTACAGATAAAGAACAAATACTAACATTGTTTTAAAGAGCTATTCTTTACAGCAAGTCTTTTGCAAAAGGCCCCACAGTAAGTGTTCTTACCTTATTCCTAGTTTTTTTTCCTTTTCCTTTGTTTTCCATTGCTTCTAATTTTTCATTCAAAAGGTCAGCAATACCTTTTGCATCTCTGCTGTCTATATATTCCCCAAGAACACTTTTCTTAAAAGAAAATAAAACAGAGCATGGGTAATATATTACACAATTTTCAGACAAAATTCAAGAGGAATGCAGGGCAGAATACAATGGCCCTGGTAGCTTCATTTATTATTCATGAATACATTTTTGTCTGTTTAAACAATGCTAATTTGTATTGTCCTAAGAACCTTAGCTGCTAGTTTTCAGAACTACACTAATTTTGTCCTGATCATTAAAGAAACCTGAAATAGTTAGAATTTGGTCACATTTATTGAGGTAGGTATTTAAGCTAGACAGCTATTAAACAGTCTGCCACTTTGTAATCTATGTTTGTGAAATCTGTCCCTGTGGAGACCTAAAAAGCCTTCACTCTTTATCACAGAAAGTCTCATTGACTTTGGTGGGATTGTGTGAGGAAAGATTTCTAGAACTTCCCATTAAAAACTCAGTTAAAAAAAAGGAAAGTAAGGGAATTGGCTTAACTATCAGAAATCATTGAATACTTTCTCTTCAGCCTTAATACATTTAGAAAGATGACTGCAATATTCCTGAAATTTAATAGTGTTACAAGAATAAAGGCAATTTCCTAGAACTATTTGGATACTCTTTGTATTTTTAATTTATACTATTACTCTATGAGTAGGACATGTTGATCTAAAGAGTCCCACTGATAATTGAAATGGTTTGATAAGGTTTGTTCATGAGACAACACAACCATATATTTTTTATTATCTATCTTAAAATACATTATATAAAGTCAAAATTGTTCTTTCAATATATAACAGTTATATTTCCTGTTAGCCAAAATGAAGTTGTCCACATTTCATTTAGAGAGAGATTGTCTACTTTTGGGTAGCTGGTGATGGAATTGGTAAAGGTTGAAAAACATTTTGTCACCTGAGACCCTGCAAATTAAACCCTAGTTCTGGTTAAGCCCACATTTTAATTACTATTAGAATTCTATTTAAATTTATTTACTATTTAATTCTATTAATTTGCAATTTATTATTATTGTATCACTGTCCTACTATTTTAAGTATTACTGAAACTGATTATTTGGAGATACAGTAATATATAAATAATTCACTTTAATATGTCACAGAAGTATTCTCTTTAGTTTTAATGTGAAATGAAATACATTTACTAACAGTATCTGCTCACCAGTAACACTTTACCTTTGTTCCTTGGTAGGGGTAAAACTTAACAGTAGGATAGGCTCTGATATCAGCAGTCTGACAGGTGTGACCATATGCCTGACAGTCTACTTTTCCAGCTTTTACTTTTCCTTTAACGGCCTGAAAAGAAATGTTTATCAGAAACAAACTACACGTTTCTTTCCATGGGTGAGTAGAAGCAAATAAGTGGGGCAAGCCAGCACTACAGCTAACAATAAAAAAAGTGTTGCTCAAATCTTTGAAATATCTCAGAGTAGTTGCTTGCTTCCCACACTGTCAACCTTGTGTCAGGTGTCTCTATGTGTTCAGAGAGCACTGGTACTTGAATTCAGGGCAAAGCACAAAAGCACACCACACTGCCAAAGGCCACTCCACCAAAAGTTGAAATCTGTCTCAAAACAGGGTGGGTGTGTGTGTCTGTCTGTGGAAGAGACAACACCCACTGTCAAGTGGGACCTAGAAGTGTGCATCATTCCATGAGTAGGAGGCTCATGTAAGTATTGTGGTTTTTGGATAACTGCTAAGAAATGAAGCGTTGATGAGTAAGATTTTAACCACTACAAGTCTAACAAGCTGCCAATACGCTTAACAACATACCCTTGCAAGGATCTCAAATTCAGGAGCAAAATTTTGGCAAGGTCCACACCAAGGAGCATAAAAATCAATGACCCAATGATCTTTCCCATTCAGAACTTTTTCTGTGAAACTCTGAGGGGTGAGATCTACAGACACCTGTGGTAAATATCTGTGTAAAAGAAGAGTAACAGTCATAACACATTCAAAGCTTTAAACAATATCCAAATTCCATTTAAGAAAAGGTTCTGAAAGTAAGAATATGAGTAGTCTGGAAATCCCTATTTCACACTTTGTACTATAGGACAATAACTTTAAAAAAGTGGTAAAATAATACGGTCTTCAGGAGCTGGGTGAACAGCAAGGAATATACTATTTCTCCAAATTTTAAAAGCAGTAAGTTAAAAGATGTAGAAACTTGAACATCTTAAATTAAGCAATACATATACCCAAGTGTTTCTAGGTCTTGATTTACATAGTATTTAAATATTTATTTATCCTAGCAAGCAACTACAGAAGCAGCTCACAAAGTTTAATGCAGTAACTTACCCCAATGCCCAGCCTCTCAGTGAATAGGCATCTCTGTGCCATCCATTGTAGCTACTATAAAAACATTGAAGAGAAAACAAAAAGGCAGTTGTGCAGTAGTTTGAGTTATTTTGCAAAAAAACCTCTATAGACAATCCACTCTGAAGCGTGGTGATAATCAAACATTAAGAATGTAAATCCATACGTTTGAGGATATATTTCTACCCTGCTTTCAACTCTGAATAAATGAAAGCTTTGTAAATATAATTCAAACCTACAGAATTAAGGACTAGAAGATCAAGAGAAGAAAGAGAAGAAGCAAATACTAAGATTCCTGTGTCAGTTCAACTTCCTGAAATGAAATGGCAAAATAAAATCACTAGTTTGAAGTAAAAAAGCTAATGGCATCCAGTACAGTAATATCCTAACAGCCTATTTTAATAGCTGTGATGAACCTCTTCTATGCAACAGAAGAGGTGTACTTGTCTTGTTTCACATCATGGAATGTTTCCCATCTGAAGCAATGTACTTACTAGTATTGGTAAGCTGTGTTTGATTTTTGAGGAAAGAGTCTGATTTCAGGATAGCCTCGAACACTTTCTTGGTGACAGAAAGAATGATATTTTTGACAATCCACACTGCCTACACTGATTAATCCATTTAACATCTGAAAAAGAAAGAAGAAAACCTACCATCAAATATGTTAACCAATACTATGACATTTCAGTAGTACTTCAGAATTTAAGTCTTTATAACTTAGCTGGGTGAAAAAAATCTCAACAAAACAGACCAAGATTATCACGAGGCTTTCCTCTTCCCTGTAAGTGGATCACTGGTATCAGAGCCAGCCACCCAGGTGCATTCCCATCATGCACATATTTAGTATAAGCTGCCTGCACATGGCTCACAAGGCACCTACCTTACCTCAAAGGTACCCACGAGTGGGATTATTTAGTATAAGGAATGCCCTGTTACTGTGTTCCCCATCACAGCTCAGTAACTATGGCAAATGCTGATGCAGGGCAGATTTGCTATCAGTGTCACAGTGGGCCTCTGTCCTGAACACACTGTATTAAGGCCCAAACTCCCAGGCATGGGCAGGGAGGCTAACTGAAAGTGTCCTGTAGAGCTACTAACATTTCTCAGGCATTCCAACAGAATAGCAAATCCTGGCTACACATCCTAGTCGAGTTCTATGTGTCTCAAAGTCATGGGCTTGTTTCCAAAGCCTGATTTTATGCCCCCCACAATTTTCTGGTTCAAATTCCTGGAAACATCTCCAGGAAGGGTTGTCAGTAATATCACTTTTGCAAATGATAGAATGCTGTGAAAGCCTTACCTACTTGTAACCAACAGGAAAAACTGGACTACAGTATCAATGTACTGAATATTTTAAAAAGTCAAATAAAAGCTTGGTATTTGAAACAACACAAACTGTCAGGTAAGAACTGCCTGTTTTGTTGACAGTATTAGACTCTAAATTTTCTCAGCTGACAATTCTCTTAAGCAGTTGTGCCATCTCAGCAGCAATTTCACAGAAGACGAACAAAAGCAGTGAAGTGTTTGAATGTCATTTACCCTGGCCATTTTCTTCCATTCTGGCATTAAAGCCTGACAAGGTCCACACCATGGAGCATAGAAGTCCACCATCCAGATTTCCTCTTTTTTTCTTCTCTGAACTAATTCAGCAAATGTCTCTGGTGTTAGGGAGACCACCGATGGATTCCTAAGATCCTAAATAAAGACAGCTTATGGACACAACTTCTTATTGCACATTGTATCCCCTATTTAGGCCATCATGTACAAACAGACCACCAAATTCCAAGAATGTTTTGTGAAATTTGCTTGCTGCTCTGGTAGGGAAGACTCCACACCACTGAAAGGCAGGGAAGCATCAAAAGACATTCCTTCAACCCAAAAATCACATGCCTAATTTGTTGAGAAAAACTATCCAAAAAGTACAGCCAGGTTCCAAGAGGGAGGTTTTCTGCCTTTTCTCAATAAAAGGAGGTAAAAGGTAAGAAATTAATCTTACCTGGCAGAAACAGGCATTATGAAACTCAGCCATGCTATTTGAAGTAGAATGCAGAAGAATACACATTAGTGCTCTATGGGCCTCTGAATGTCAACTAAAAGACTAATCTCCACCTGTTTCTGCATGTGTGTTCTTGGAGCTGCTTTTTCTGAGCTACCTGGAGAGAACAGTCTCTTCAGAGAGTGAAAAATAGCCTGTGGCTATAGCAGTGAACCTGAATGCTGGAGCCATGTTGGGTGCCAGAACTCTAGCATCAGCAATGACCCATACCAGTAGTTTGCAGTTCTGAGAGTGAAGAAAGTTCAAGGACAGCTGAGAAATGTGGACAGCAGCAATCTAATTGACAAAAATGTGAACCCCCTCCTATATCAAGGTGTGTATGGGAAGCATTTTCACCTTTGAAGAAGAAAGTGATGTAATATTAATTCCTTTATCCTCTCTGTAAGAGAGAAATCATTACTATTATTTTGCGATTGGAAGGGACCTTTATTTGTTAATGATCTCAAAGTAATTACATGACAGAGTGGGGAAATTAATCCATTAGTTGTCAAGTCTCTGACTGACAGTTGCTGGACCACATTTCTTGCCCAAGTTTTTTTCACCTTTTATTTTCCTTGTCTAATTAAAAAAAATTAAAAATCTTAGAATCTTCCAACTAAAGAACATATTTGTGTATGAACTGCATAGAACAAGACTGCAACAAGCATTATCATTTACATACCTCTATAAACTCCAAGATCTGCTCAGCAGAGTGATGTCCTTCATACTCGTGAACATCAGACTGATTGAACACAACTGTTGTTGGGTAAGCTCGAATGTTATGCTGACAAAACAGACAATAACAAATTGCACGGAATGATTAAGGCTCTTGGACTTGCCTCTTAACTGTCATTGGTATTGGTGGCTCACAGCTGCTCATCTGTTCAGTTTGTACAGTACAAGTGCTCAGACTTACATGCAGGGGAGAATCTGACACCATTACAAAGCAGTCCAGAGAAGATGCCAATTGTTATTTGGAGATGGCATAGTGTATTCTCAATTTAAAAACCAGCCAGTAAATCTTTTGCCATGCTCTACAAATACAGGAATTAATCCATGGGCCTCCTAAGCCTTAGCTTTAAAACTATTCCCAGTCCTCAGATGGAATGTTTGTACTGTATGAATAACTATTGTTTACCATTGAACACAGACCGTTTCGGTCATTTGAATTCCTCAGTGGGTAAACACATCTAAATAAAACTTGAAAAAGCTTGTCCTTTTTTGCTCATTTTCCATGCATTTTCAGACATTAACCCCACCCCCCAGAATTATTAAAATCAGAAATTCTAAAGTCTTCCAGTAACACTATGAAATTAGAATAAAATCTGACCTGACTGAAAAAGGTATTTTGTATTAATACCTTATCTGTAGTGGTTATACAGTTTGCTCCTTTGAAAAAAATTATGATACAAGTGCCTGTTCAATTTACTGCCCTTTAAGAAAGTAACATTGAAGGACAAGCATTGTCTGCCCATATCCTCCTACCCTCAACTCAAAGAAAATAATATTATTTGAAAGGATTCTATTTGTATTTCTTTATTTTTAGTTCCTGCAGCTTACCATGTTGCAAAGGCCTTCATGGACAGTACAGTCTAGTGTTCCAAATTTAAGCTGACCATAAAGATGTTTAGATGCTTTTCTCAGCTCTGGTAACAAAGCTCGACAAGGAGGACACCACTAGAAAACAAAATGCAAGTAAGTGCCATTGCTTTTTGCACAGGTAGCTGTCGGGAGAATTAATAATCTGATTAATAATCTGTTGCTTTGACAACAGACCCCACTAAATACAAAACCCAGTTGAGGAACTAGAGCTGCCAGGGAATAAGGAATTATAACAGTCTCTCATGATGCCTTTCAAGATATGCCTTGTTACATAGCTACAGAACAGATTTTAGAAGAAGGGAAATGTAGATATTAAATATTTACCGGTGCAAAGAAATCCACAAGCCACGGTTCCTTATCTTTGTCAGGAAAATTCTGAGGTCCCAGTGTGATGACATGGGAGTTCACACTTTCTTTGGCAAATGCAACAATGTCATATAAGATCTTCTTTCCTTCAAAGAACAACGTAGAAAGGAAATTTTATTTTTATCTATGAGAGGTGTCATTAAAAAACTGTGAAAGAAACAAGAGTCTTTCAGATCCCTTGTCTAATCTTTAAACACAGCCTGCTTAAATAAATTTAGCAGGGACTGACTTGCTTTTTCTCAGGAGGACAATATTAAACTGTCCAAACCTACACAGGCAGGACATACTGTAGTTGATAGTTGATATGTGGCTAAATATTAAACTGGACAGTTACCAATATTAGCCAAACAAATGCTTTATCCAAGACAAAACATATTTTTGTCAAACAAAATGATGGAATTTTTTGTGACAGGATTATTGGTCATTTTACCATCTTACTTGTGTTGGAACTAAGAAGTACAATTCTAGATACACCTGACTTGGCAAAGGGATTGACAAGGTAAAAACTTCAAGCAAAATAAATTATATTGATAAATCACAGCTATTTAGGTGTAACTGAAATTCCTGGTCACACAGCTCCAATGGGCAAAGATCCTGTCTCTTCATACCCTTTGTATACATATTTGTCAGCAGGAACGAGAGTTTATCTGAGAATAAGAACTTCCGTTAATCAAATCTGAAGTCACTGCACAATGACTTACCAAGATTTATTACTCTTCTTAGATCTTAAACTGCTGAAGCCCTTCAACATAACATATAAAAAAGCCTGATTCTTTGAGGATTATTTTCTCATAAAGACTGGAGTGAGATGGCTGTTGGTAAATGTTCTGCATGCCATCTATTTTCTAAATAGTAAACCAACCATTCAGAAAAACCCCTGTATGCACTGTAGTCCAATGTACTTCTCTTCCACTGTAATCCACACCATTATAAAAATGCTGTATGGATATGACCTTTTCTTGCCTTCTCTGCAGCAACATAAATTGCAGAAAGTATATAAGGCTTTTCCTGGCACCAACCATTAGATGTATGGGATCATCTCTACCCCTTTGATAAGCCTAATCTTTTCTAAACAGTGAAAAACTTCTCTTTTCCTGTTTATTACAGTATGGAGGTTCTGACTTAATCCTAACAGGCTATTTCTAATACCTCAGAGGCTGAAAAATGAGAACTTCATCTTGCATAACTGCCTTGTGCTATATTCTGGATGAAGCTACACCTGTTCCTGCAAGCTACAGTTTGGCTTCAGGCTCCCTTCTTCTTCAACCAGCATTTTTGAATCCTTTCAGCAGTAAACAGTAACATAGTTCCAGCCTTTCCTGAAAGGAAACTGCAATATTGGAAATGAAAGTAAGTGGTAGAAGTCTCAATATATGTTTTTTTTTTCTTGGACAGAAGTTATCAAAGCTTGGAATTAGTTTTAGCAGTGATACATGAAACCAAATCCAGGTTTGTCAGACTGGCTGCACTGTGTAACCAGCACGTTAAGCCTCACTGAAGGGCGTGTCTTACAGCATTCTTTGGTCATCCTATCCAAAGCAGAAGCTGTCCTGATCAGAATCAGAGATTTCATTTGTATGTAATTATGTAAATGATGGTGAAACAGATTGCAATGACAAAATACATCCCTCAGTATCTGATGACTGCTTACCCAGGAAAAATAGAAAAAAGAAAACCAAAGGAAATTATAAATAGTTTGTGCAAGGCTACATTACAGCCAGAAGAAAGACACCAAATATTAAAGCTACAAAACTGTTCTTTGGGAAAACAAATGCAGTTTGCCAAACATATTGTCATCTCAAAGGGATTAGGTCATGATTTAAACTTGCCAAAGTTTCCCTTACCATGATGGATCTCATAATCTCCAGTTCCTTTGCCTTTGAAGACTGCTAAACAAGGCTGATAAACATATAGTTTATTGCAGATGGTTGGTGAGGAAAGACAGTCGAACTTCCCAACCTATATTCAACAGACAATGCCATTTTAATTAAAGCAGCCTAATTTTTATCAATTGACATATTTTGAAAGGCAGTAAGAATTAGAAAATAAAGGTAAAAATATGGAAAACTAATAGCCTTTTTTATAAAAAACAGAGATCTTAAGACAAACTGACATTCAAGAAAACTACTAGCACAACTATATGAGGTTGCTTGCTAATTTTTAATTTAAAGGCCAAAATGGGGAATAAAAAAAGAATTCTCTTCCTCTCTTCTCCCGCCCCCCATCAAATATAAAAGCAAGGAATCAATGTGGAAGGAATCAATCAATCACCTAAAATAAATGTGACCTTAAAATTCTTTGAGTCAAAGCAACAATTTTTAAAAAATAAATACTTCATAGAATAATAGAATCCATAGGCCTTTACTACAAAGTTTGAACTAGATTTCTTTTTAATAAGAAAATATTCAACATGATCACAGGGTTTTTTGAATAATTAAAATACAGTTCCACATACATATATTTGATGTTGGAATGTTAACTTGTAATTGTTAACTGAATGGGATCTGCAGGAACATTTCCAATGAGAGAGCAGATTTAAAAGATAATCTCTCTCTACTTTTAAATTATTCAAAACGTACAGGAAACTGAAATGATTGCTTTACATAAAAAACTTTACTTCAGAGAGATACTATATGACACTGTATCTCTTTCAGTACCAGAGGTGGCACGTGGTGGTAACAGCTAATAACAATGAAAACCATGACTTGTTTGGAATGTAAATGGCATTTAAACACAAGATGAGTGAGCACTCTTACCTGAATATGCTCATCTTTAAGTAAAAACTTAAGTTTCTTAAATTCCTGCACATTTGATTTATCGCCCTCCCCAAACTGGAAGAAAAGCAGCCACCGGTGGTGAGCCAGACGGTCCTTTAACCACAGCAAGAAACAACAAACAACAAACCCACAAAAAGTTAATCCCAACTATACTAACATGTAAAATCCTTTTGTGTTCTGTAAACGCAAATATCCAGTTATTCATCTCCAAGAGACCTCCATTCAACAAATTCTTTCATTTAGTCCTTCTACTAAACTTCCTTTTACTGCATCATAATCAAGGAAGTGGAAAAAATCGGAGCAAGCTGGCTACAAGCTGCATTCTAATATTTGATGTTTCTATGTGCATTTCCTGTTGTAAATTATGTTGCTACATGCAACTACAAGTGTGGAAAGAGGCTTCCTTGTTTTTCGTCCACGACATAAGTTACTTTTAAGACCCTCAATTGCAGTTCATACATAACTTATCATGGATTAACAAATATTTTCTTTTTCTTTCTTACATTACTGAACAAAATACATTTAAACTAAAATTCTCTACAACGTACTTGATTCCAAAAATAACTAGAAAGCTACAGTTGCAGAGTGAGTCGCAATGGCAATTTCTGTGACTTCCTATATTCCTACGATATCTCCTCCCCTTACTTTTGTTATTTTACTAAACAACTTCATTTACAGAAGTAAATGTAGACAAACAATGTCACATAATTTGGGGTACACATAAAAAGAAGTAATATTCAGTTAAATACTAGGCTGTTGTGTCAACAGGATTTGAAAAACGTAGAAAATAACAACAAAAATTTATTATTTGAAAAAATCTTAGGATATTTTTTAAAAATTACCTCTAATGATGCTGCAGAGATGATTTCAAAGTCTGGTAGATGCTGCATTACTTCCTGATATATTTCTCTGGCATCCAAAGAGTTAAGAAACTAGGATGGAAAGTTAACTGTCTTTATTACAAGGAATTACAAACATCAACCTGATTAGTACTGAAAGTGTCAGGGAAATTATTCTGATCTGTTCCCTTTAATCAAATGGAGAATACAGTTAATAATATTTTATTTGATCAACCTTTTCATACATGTAATTTCACACACATCACTTTCAGAATACTGTTTTTTACCTCACTTGCCTACAATATTAAACTCAAGAAATCCTATTTTGTCAAGACAAGGACCAAAGCCAACAATCAAGTTTACAAGATTTCCAATCTAGTTCTACAGCCTTCCTTAATGGCATTGTAGAGATATTTAGGTTTCCTTAACTTGCAAAATTTTGGAAGTAATATGAATCAGCAGCTGAGTTGGTAAGTTAAAAGGTTCAAAGTACGTAGGTTGCAATTTAATTTCCTCCTTTTAAAAATATAGGTAACAGTAGTGACAATAAAGGAACAAGTCGTGCTTCAAACTGAAATGTCTCCCATCAATTAGGGAAGTTAAAACTACCATACAAATGTGGGTTGCAATATTAGAATAGAACTGAACAGTAAAATTTGTACTGACAGACACCATCAGGAGTACTTTTATCCCACATGTCAGGGTAGCATTTCTCAAACTTGTGATACCTGGGGCATATTATTTCTGGAACAAAAACAGAGGGACACATCGAAGATCATAGAATCATTTAGGCTGGAAAAGACCTTTAAGATAATTGAGCCCAAGCCTTAACCAACTGCCAAGTTCACTACTTTAAATCATGTCCCTAAGTGCAACGTCTACACACATCTTTTAAATACCCCATGGGACACTGACTCAACCACATCCCTGGGCAGTTCCAACGCCTCACAACTGTTTTGCTGAAGAACTGCTAATATTCAATCTAAACCTCCCTTGCTTGACAGCATTTCCTCTTGTCTTATCAGTTTTTACCTGGGAGAAGAGACTCCCAAGCTGGCCCAGGACAGCTGAGCAGCAGCATTAGAATCAGCTCTTGGGCCAGTCACAGAGCACTTCCTAGCCCCGGACTCCCAGAGCTGCTCAGGGAGGCTCCCAGGGAGGTGGCCAGGCAGAGTTACAGGCTGCTGCTGTTCTCTCTCCCAGCAAACTGGAACCACCTCCAGGATCACTGCCTGAGCAGACAGAGGGATAGAAACTCACAGCAGAGCATACAAGCTTAGAAGAAAAAAGAAAAAGCATCTTCAGTTGTGTATCATCAGTCTGGGAATGATTTATACATTCCTTTAGCATGGTTATCACTTTGTTTTATCTAAATAGATAACAAAAAACAAGTCATACCAAAACACCTCCTTTCTCTTTGTTATTTATGGTGGCTCCAGGTGGAAAGTATGCAGTAGTACTAGATGAGACATCTAAATTATCACAAAGCTCACCCTGGGTGCCACAGTCCATCCAGCCCACATTAACAAGACCTTCCTGTAATCAGGAAAAAAAGAACACAAAACAAATCCAAAGAAAAGTATTTTTTAATTTCAGCTTCAGAAATGCTTTTAAAAATCCCAACACAGGCAATTATATATAACACTTAGAAAATGAAAGGAAACAACACTGTAATTTATTAGCTTATATTCATTCTTATTTTATAAAATCCTTAAAAAAAAAAATGTTATTTCAAAAGCTACTCAGTCAAAGTATTTATGTCTTCCAAAAGTTAATGCGTGAAATCTTGGTTCTACTAAATGCAGTGAGAGTTTTAGTTACAATGTGATGCTTTCACTTCTGTTATTTTGTTTTAACTATAACAGGAAACGCTTTCAGAGTGAAACGCTGCTTACCAACATGCCAGCTAGCTTAAGGCGGGTTTGGTAACTCAAGCAATCTGCAAAACACAAGTTATTTATTTACAAACATAAAACTTCACCTTATTAATGCACTAAATCTACTCTTGCTTAGAATTGCCCCTTTCCTCCCAAAAAACGTGACAATTTCTAATGGCATGCTTCCTGGCTGTTCATCCAGTATTCCAGTGACCTGGAGTTGTCACAGCACTTAATGATCGTCTACTCTAAGTTAAAATACCCTCACAAATAACATTCTCTTGCTTCATCAAGACAGAATTCTCATTTTAAAAAATTAACTATTTTTACTGTACTAAGACTGATCTTTAAAATTTGTTAAGCAATGTTTAAAAAAATTAATCCAAGTATCTACATAGAGTCTTGGAATGATATTTCAATGGAAATATCCATTTCCTGTGATACAAATAATAATTCACTACAATAAATACATCATATGCTTTAATTATCCATCCAGACTTTGAACAGTTGCCTTTGGATGCAGATTTTTTTTTTAAATTAAATGCATCAACCTCTCTTTAACTGAAACAAGTTCAAAACTTATTAACAAAAGGGATGCAACTTGAAATCAAGCTGTTTACAAATGTAAATCCAAGACTGCAGCTCTGATTATTCCATTCTCAGAACAAAGGTCTCTTTATAAGGCTGAGAAATCTTTATTTGTTAAAGGTGTAGTGCATTTACTTAGCTCTACCAGCTAACCAAGGTAACTTTCTCATATACTGTATCCAGTACTGATCCCAAGAAAGCCAGGGACAAACAGCTACAAAAACCTATTCTGACATGAAACCAGTGGTTAAGACCCAATTACTGTGTGCAAACCTAACATAAGAGAAACTACTCAGCTAAATTTTAATATTGGTGGTTTAAGGGGGAGATACAGCCTTTCTTCTACTCAGCTATCACGAGAAGCTGACATGTACCTAAGCAGTATCTGTCACCTGAGCTGGAAACTGAAGGTAGAAGCCTTTTCTGCCACTTCCCCTCCTGATGGGTTACACTTGAGTGCTGCTTTAATGACTCACAGGACATTACAGAAGCACAATAACCTAACTTATCCATTAATGTCCCTTTTGTCAAACTGCCTTTAACACAGAGCTTAAATGACCTACAGGCCAAATACTGTGGTCACCTAAGATGTTTTAACATTTTTTAGTAGCAAAAGGGATTGTGCTACTATCAACAGAAGTCTTTTTTTTCTCACCTTATTTGGAAAGTATTTAATATACCTACCCCCACGTTCAGCACAGAAGGTGATCAGCCAACCAACACCAGAAGCAAATGAAGTTTCAATAGCATTTACAAAATTTCCTAAGAGTGAAACAATTTGCATCAGTTTGTGACTAGTTAAGTGTGACCATGAAACTAGTTTTATATTTGTACTAGCAAATTACATAAACTATTTTTATTCTCAAAAAGAAGACTTAGCAACAGTTGACAGATTCAGTCACACGCATAGTTTCTGCCATATTTTATATAGTAAAAACAATTTCAACAGCCCACCAGGCAAAACATGAACATTACCTGCCCATAGCTCAGTGACTGTGCTTGTAACATACTGCATGGCAAAGTTCTTTAAGCTCTCTTTTGACCTGTCTCCATAATATTTCACTGGTTGCTATAGAAGACAACAAATAAAGTTTATAAAATTAAGAAAAAAAAAAAGGCAAAAAACCTCATCCCAAAACCTACTGTGTTCTTCTAACAGTGCTTACACAACTGCAGGACCAACCCCCACTACCACCCTAACTGTTCTCTCCCTCCCCTATTGGAATGTTTGAAACTTAATTTAAATTCCATAATGTGATTTCTTTCCAAATACTGCAACACAAGGATAATTTAGTCTTAGAAACACCAACTCCCAGTGATTGTATTTTTCTATTTAAATAAAAATTGCTTACATCACTCCATTTAGCATCCAACCCCTCAAAACTTATCATTGTCAAAATGTACCCATCTATTCAAGTGCACTTTGTACACCACCCAGCACCACGACTTAACAAGCAGCTATAAAGAGTGATGTACATCATGGAGGTAGCATGGAGGAAATCTTGTAGAAGGAATTTCCAGGTTTCTTTAGGCATATGATCATATTCTTTAGACTCAAAACCACAGACTATGCTTTGTACTTGAAAAGTCCATTACAACACTATAAGAGAAACTGTTCAAGGAGACTGGTTGCTTTGCTACAGCACCTCTGCTGACAGTATCTTCCTGAATCAGCAGTGATATGTTGCACAGAAAAATGATTCAGAAAAACCATTGTAAAAATATATTAGCATTTACTTTGAATTGTATATATATAACATTAATTGTATCTATCCAGAAATATTTATTTTTTAAGTTAACTTTGTAAATTAATTTGACCAAGGTAAAGAAGAAGTTATATATACTAAAGGATGTAACATACTAAACCAGAAGATCTTTATATAAATCTCTATGATTGAACAAGCATTAAAGAAATACTTCTCCAGATTTCATTCTAAAAACACCTGAAGTCTTATCACTCACCATTCCAGTTTTGAAAACATACAGACTGGGGTAACTGTTAATCCCTTTAATTCGACAAAGCATTCTGTTATCTCCACAGTTCACAGCTCCAATGCGTATTACTCCATCCAGCTCCTTAGCAAATTCTCTCCACTAAAAAAAAAAAAAAAGTCAAAAAAGAGGCTATTTTCCTATAAAGATATAATGAAAAATGAGCACATGTTATATTTCTGGCATTTTGAATTGTTGTCTTTGATTTCAGCTTCAGTGTAAAAATCCACTTCATTAAGTTTTGTGCTATTAAAACCAATGAATTTTCAGAGTTAATTTACTTGTTGTACGTACTGTAGGTGCTAAATCATGGCAGTGGGAGCATCGAGGAGAATAAAAATTCACAAACCACAGTTCTCCTGAGTTTACAGCAGCATCTAGATGGAGAGAAGAAAATTATAATTAAATAATGCACATCTGCAATGTAATTATAGAATGTACATTTTTGCTATATTGTATTCCCCAAAAGCTGTATTAAGTATTTAATGTCAGGCACAGTAACAGTAACACGGATGAGATAAAGATTGTATCTCACTTGCACATATTCACTGTTGCAGGCAGGTGCACAAAAAACATATTTCAGAAGCTATCAGCACCCTAACTTTCAGCATCTGTTCTATTAATTACGAAAAAATGTACTGTCTGCAGATTATTCTAGCTGAAATGTGTGATAGTGTAAGTCTGGTTACAAAATACGATTTCTAAAAGATTTTTACCCACTAGAATTTTCCATTTCCTTATATTACTTTGTGTACTTAGTGGATGCCACAGGGCAATCTTTTTACGAAGAATTCATGTCTAATACAATTTAAAAATCCAAGTTAAGATCATTACTAGAGAAGTCAAGGGAAACATTAAAAAATAATCTTGCTTTTGAAAGAAAACAACAGCAACAAAACATACATGAAGAGCAGTTATCAGCTTGAATTGCTTGGCTTTTAGCCTGTCCACTTTTGGACGTAATTCTTATAGCGGATTCTGTAACTAATATTTGCCCATACGAAAACTTCTTCACAAAAAAGACAACTAAGGAACATGTAGACCCCGCAAATAGAGTAACCAAAGCAAGACTGTGTTCTCAGGGCGAGCGTTGTGAGGGTCTGCTATTAGAACAGTTTACAAAATTAATTCAGTATGTAGGTCCAATCTTGTACACAGGAAATTGAATTCAAAATGCAGATAAAAAAAAATCCAGTATTTTTTCTCTCTAGTCTCTCTTAGGAATACACAACTTAGCTGTAATTTTAAAAGAAAAAAACTGGATGATATTGTCCTTAAAACTTATCTTTCCAGACCTTAGCTGTGTTTTTTGTCTCTGGTATCACCTTCTGGTTTTGAACCACACACAATTGACTGGATTTCACAGAAAAAAATATATTAGAAATGTTCTATCAAGTGCATTTTTATACAAGAGAAACAGCAGTGATAAATTAGGAGAAAAAAAGTTTTAATTAAAATAATTTCCTTTTACAGATTTCACAAAACTTTTAAACTTAATGTAAACTGTTTACTGATATTTATTTATTTGCTAACTAGTGTCTAACACGAAGCATTAAGGGGAATTTGGTTTGTCGTCGTTTTCTCATCTGAAGATGATTTTCCAACACGTGTTTGTGGAGATGGGTAAGAAAAGCCTACAGAGACACAGCTCAGCATGTAAAAATTGCACTTTGGGTTGCCATGTTGTCAAACAGTCATTTATTTTAAAAACTTACCAAATTCTCCTCTATCCAATGTTATAATTTCGGGATCATCGTCATAAATACCTATTAAAGATACAACAATTGCTTTTTATTTTTCCATCTTTAAAACGAAGAAACAAATTATCATCTTATGCACAAGGAAAGACAGTAGATTTAAGGTGAAATACTAAGCTGGCAAAGAGATTGTACAAAAATGCTGTCCTTGTTTAATAATGTGGAACCTGAGTTTAACCTCTTGCTAGTTCACTCATGCTACAAAAGCCACTATCTGAACAGTTCTTTCCTTTATTTAGTAGCCAACCAAGGAGAGAGCAGAGAATTAGAACTATGGCTGGTATGGCAAGAGCATTAGAAATAACATCATCCAGTTGCCAGATTAAAATTCAAGAAGCCTCAGCTCTCACTGAGAGATTTATGTAATGTCCAGAAGCTTCCACACTTTCTCTCAGCCTCTGGTTATCTAAACATTTAGGTCACAAAGGTGTTTCCAGCCACAAACTTTTCCACTATCAGATGTATGAATGTAGTGGAATGAAGCAGACAGAATAAAGGTAAGGAAGACAAAGCTAACCAGTCCTACCTAGGATATCACTACAAAACACTTTACTGCATCAACTACACAAGAAAGGCAGTGGAGAGTTACCAAAAATACCATTAAAGAGCATTATATTATGCTACTACAGTTGCAGATCTTTTACAGTACCTAACACGGTGAGATGTCATTGCACCTGAAGTATACAAGGATTAAATGCAAATAAATAATGAGAGAAATTAATTTCTACAGGTGACAAGGTACTTTTTATATTACTATCCACTTAAATCTCATGTAATATAATGCATACACTCACCTATACATATGAATAGATATAAATCTGTATTTTCATATATACACTCACACATAAAACATAAAAATAGATGCTCTCCAAATGACTGATTAATAGAAATTTAAGGATACTGTTTCTCAAGCAAACAGTGAAGCTTCAGGCAAATAATTTATCTGAAGAAGTTTTAGGGTAATTTCTGTATTTTCCTGATAGTTGCACCACTGGTTTATACAATTTCAATCTGCACAGACACGAATTTCTTAGAAATTGGGGCATATTAAATCAAACAACACCAGCAAAAAATTGTTGCCAAAGTGGAGGTTCCTTTCAGCTCTTTCTTTCATCCCAATCAAACTACGTTTCTCAGTTCTCTGTTTTAGTTTACTCCTGTTACACCACCTCTGAGAACCATTTATTGCAGCCTTTCCCTAGAACTACCTAAAATCTGTTGAGACAAACCTTAAATAACTTGTCTCAAGATCATTTTAGGTATGATTCTGTTACTTTTTTCAGTTTCTACTACCTCTTTACTGATCTCTAGTTGCATAACTGCATATCAAATAGGCTTGACAGTGCAAAAATTTCCTCTCAAAATCCCCCTGAAGAATACAAAACAAAAAGGTCTTCCTGCATTAATAAGTTAAAAAGAATCCTGATGAAATATTAACACTGACATTTAAGTGAAAAAAAAGCTTTGCACTTAACCAAAAATAAGCAAGAAGTTAGATGACCTATAAAAAAGCAAGCGGCCGGAACAAAAGGCTAGGTAAATAGATTGCACCTTTGGGTAGCCATACAGGGTAAATAAAATACTGGGCCAGCAGAGAGAAAGTGACAGCTACAGAGCAGCCAGAATCTGGAGAGGGTACATCAGAAACACGCGAAAAGCTCTGATACAGATCTCAATACTGCATTTCCTTGTGACTGCTTTAAGCGAATCACAAACATGCGTCAAAACTTACCAAAATCATAGCGATAAAAGTGCCAGCTTTCATAACGACCTCCTTGCTGCTGATCTTCGAGACCCTTCTCTCCATATTTATCATACTTCTTCCGGAGATCTTCATCTTTAAGTACTTCGTATGCTCTATTTATTTTCAAAAAATTGTCATGTGCATTTGGATCATTCTATGTAAGGAAAACGATAATTAGTAATTAATTAATAAATCATATTGTGCATATAATGCTGAGAAAATGATCTTTGGAAATATTTTTATATCCCTGCTATGGATGGTAGTTGTGATGGAAGCAGACATTGCACACTGATCTCAAAACAAACTGCAGTAAAGTTTTCCTTCCCTGAAGTCAGATGTGCCCTCTTATTTCTTCATCCTCACTAAAGTCCCAACTGAAATACAAAGTGAACTGGTAGGAGGCTGTAACATTCTCCAGTGATTCCTCTTCTTTCAACTCTCTCTTTTCAGTGGAATTACAAAAAATACTCAAGAATGAAGACACACCATTTCCTCTATAATCTTTTCCACTACCCTAGAATCCCCACTCAACCAGTTCAAAATCTCTGTTATAAAGACAGACTCATGCCTTCTGGTCTTACAGTGCAGACAGATGCCCCTTCCTTTTATTTAAAAAGCATTCTTGTTTTAGGTAGCTTGGGAATTAGAATGGTGAAAAACCTGCAGACATATTTTGAACCCCAGTTTGGGATCTGCATTGGTGCAGTGTAACAGTGGTGTGCATAATGTGCCACACAGTCCTGCTCTTTTAACTTCTGCTTACGCATTTCATTCAAAAGCCACTTTTTCTTAAAGATTTTTGATTTTTTTTTTTACCTAGATGCACAGGAATTAATTACCATTATGGAATTTGTCTAATGGGGTCATCTTCTAAATAAAATCTCTAAGGTTGAAAATAACCTGTTGAAAAATATCTGCATGCTTGGAAACTACAGAATCCGAGCCAAATTGCCACTGTTTTGAAAGTATCAACGCAAGGAAAACAAAACTTTCCTTTAGTAGCTACGAGTTGGCATTCCTAACTTTACTGACATTTGGCTTTCTCTCTGAGCTGTCAGAGGCTCCAACGTAGTCAGTGAATGCAGGCCCTGAGCTCATATGAAAGACTGCTGTCTTCTGGGACTCCATGCAGTTGTACATACAAAGATCTAAGCACTTTTATTTCCTTTGAATTTCTGCTCGTTTCAATTCATTTCAGGGAAAAATTGATGATGTTTAAAAGTTATTTTTTTGTATTTCAGAAATATGGCAGCACAGACACAGCCATTCCCAATCTTTTCTCTCCAGTTAGTCCAGAGCTCTTTATAAGCTTCACCTTATACCTTGGCAAGTTTGATACTTGGAAACTGATGTCTCAGAACAGGCTGCTCTTATTTGATGTTTAGAGGAGACTTCATGGTAGGGAAACAGCAAGTTAAATAAAAGCTAAATGGAAAGAGGAAAACTCATCAGCTTACCAACAAGGTATGGTACACACGTAAGTTTTCCTCCAGTTACGAAAATATAAGTGAGACTTAAAAAATCTTTACTTTTTTTACAGCAGCAATTTAATGCAGCCCAAATTCAACACAACCATGTATGATCACTCTTGTCACTTTTTGTAAATTTTCTCTGCAGAAAATCTGAGTTGAACTATATTATCAGGTGGTTACTTCACAATAACAGAGAAACATTTGTGATAAATTGAAACTGCTTTTTGTTTAAACACTAAGATCCACTAAGTCAACAACTTTGACTTGTTAAAAACGTAACTTACCTGATTTTTATCAGGGTGCAACTTTAATGCCAGCTTTTTGAATGCTTGTCGTATTTCTCTACTACTTGCTTCTTTGGATACTCCGAGTAAACTATAGTAGTCCTGATCAGTGCACACAAGAACTATTACACATACTAAAACTAGCAATAAATGCCTTTTGAAATACCTAATATAATCTCCTTTGGATGCTAAAAACTCCATTATGAAGCTTTTGAAAGTTTCACAGGTTCTGATTCAAACAGGCTGTGAGAAGAGTCTCCAGTAAATGCGCCAACATTCAGAGATACAGCTGTATTTATGACAGAGCCCTTCAAAATGCCTGTTGTTCTACTTCATGTCACGAGTCTTGCTAAAGAGACACCCTGTAAGATGACAGAGGAAAAAACAATTAAATACTACTTATTCAATAAACATAGGTTAGTAACAAACCCCACCGCCAGCTTGTGCGGACCGCACGTGTACATTTAAGTTTCTGGATGGCTAATTACCTTCTTTCTAACGACCACACAAGTGGTAGACCATCTCTTAATTGTGACTGCACTAATCATACACAGCCTCACGGAATGACACTAAAAGCCCCGCACCGGTATCGCATTAAAAAAGGCGGGTTTAGGAGGGCTCCTTCTAACCTACCTTCAGTAGGGGGTCATTCCTCCGAAAGCGCCGGGGGGCTTTGAGCCGGCTGCCTCCCCGGGGCGGGGGCTGCCCGCCAAGGAGGCGGCGGACGCCCCTCGCAGACAAAGCCGGGAGCCGCTGCCGCCGGGAGGGCGCAGGTAGGAGCCCCGAGGGCTGGGGGCCGGGCTGCGGCGGGAGGGCGCGGGGCCGCGGGGAGGCACCGGGGCGGGGCGGTCGCCGCGCTCTGCCCTCCCCGCGGAGCGGGGCCGGCCCCGGGGAGCGGCGCTCGCGGGGCTGCGGAGCCGGCGGTGCGAGCGGGCCGGGCGCGGAGCAGGCTGGGACGGCAGCGCCTTTCCCCCGGCGCCGGCGGAAGGGCGGCGGGATCCGGGATCCGGCTCTGGGCCGGAGGCGGGCGGGGCCGCTCCGGGGCTGACGTGGCCGCCGCGCCCGCCTCGGGCGGGGGGCTCGGCGCCTCCCGACCGCTCCCTGCCGGGGCACCACGGGTCCGCCCCCGGCCCGCCCCTTTCTCTCCCGAGCCCGCCTTCGGCTGCCGCCGCCCGCTGCTGGCACCGCGTCCCTAGGGAGCCCCGGCGGGTCGAGGGGGTCACGAATGGAGAGATGCCGGTGGTAGAGTTGAGCAGGAGGCGGAGAGCTCGCCAGAGGCTCTCGTCCAGTCCGCGCCCTAAGCGCAGGCCCCGCCCGAAGGTGCCGCGCGAGTTTCTGGGGATCTGAAGCCAGCGAAGGGGCCCATTTCCGAAGGGCTGTTCCCCTCGGGCAGCTGCCTCCGCCGCGGCCGGCGGTGGGGAGGGGATGAGGTTCAGGAGTCCCCGCAAGCAGCCCCTTTCCTCCCCTGATGAAATGTGCCCAAACACGCGGGCCCGGGGCACCGCCAGAGGCTTCCCGGTGAGGGCGGCGCTCGCCGCCGGGCCCCGGGGCCGAGGACACGCCGAGCATCTGGGGCGCTGGGTGCTCCTGCTCTCTGAGGTCAGGCTGAGAGCCCAGCCCAGACGAGGGTTCTGAATGGATTGGGCAGTGATAGGGTGATAGGGTGTTTTGGGGTTGTGGAGGACTTATTTCAAAAGTTCCCATCGGGTTAAGAACTATTAAGCTCTTAATGACCAGTTGTTACTGTTAGTGGAGAAAAACCATACATTGTTTTATGAGCAGGACCTGTAAAGCAGGTTAGCAAACACATATACATTGCAAGAAGTCTTTGCAAGTATCTTCTGTTTCAGAGACAATTCGGGATTGTTGTAAAGCCTATAACCCAGGATTTCTTACAGTTTGCCTCTCTGTACGCTTGCTTTGTTTGAAATTTTGTCAAAAAAATCTTTCGGTTCACTCTCTTGATCTCATTTATGTAGATGGAACCAATCACAAGTTCTGACTACTTCTGCTTCTGACAAAGTCAAAGTGACACAGAAGTACCTAAGGCTCACTGTTGAAAGGGAATTCTTTTTGTGCTTGTAGTTTAGTCTCAGCTACCTGAATAAAGATTTCTGTTGTGAAATATTTTTGGGAAAAAAACCTATTAAATTAACAAATACAAAGATATACTCCAATAGAATGTACCTGAGAAGTTAGCTTGTAATGTTCATGTTATTGCATGTTATTACAGAAACCAAAACATTGTCAAACTAATGGTGAAAAACATATCTGCTGAAACATTATATTTCCTTCCCAGTGGTTATGTGACAAAGTAGCTTAGTGGGTGGTTCCTTTGCTTCTAATTTTCAATTTTCAGAATTTAAATGAGACTGCACACAGAAGCACTGACTCTTCGTTGCAACATTTGTTTCTTTATGTGTGTATTCAGTGACTTGGGGTCTTTCAGAGGGGCTGGGGATAATGTATTGCAGTCGTTATGAGTTCATTTAGCATGTGATGATACATAAAATCAGGCATATTGAGAGAGTACGGTATATAGTATATACACCAATAAAAAATATATGAAATATGTTGGTCTGAAGTAAGTTTTGTGTAACTGTCAAGTGTTTCTAGGTAAGGAAAATAATTTCTCTCTCAGAACTCACATGCAGCAATGAACTGTATATTGTGGAATGGGTAAAAGCTCTCCTGTTCTGCTAGAGGAGTACAAGAATAGGCATTTCTGGATCTTCACTTGTGATGAAAACTTTAATGACAACAACCTTAATTTAAATTAATGTTATATTTTTGCAAGCAGTGCGCGTCTGAAAATATTCACTCAAATATTTACTTGAATTCCTAATGGTAGTGAGTTCCATGAGTAACTCTGCTGTTCTTTTTGTCAGTGTCTCTGAATGCCTAATTTGACCATTAAAAGAGATGGTGAGCAAATGCCTTTATAGAGTCTTGAGGATTCTGCTCATTTGAACAGTTAACTATCTTAGTTTTATCATATTGCTGTAATTTTTTTTCAAGTTGATATTCTGTTTTAATAAATGCTTCAATTTTTGTTGATTCTTTGTTGTGGGGTTTTTTTTGGTTTTTTTTTTTTTGTTGTTGTTCGATTGTTTTTTGGTTTTTTTGGAAACTGATGTTTTTTATCAAGGTGTGTGTCTGCATGTCTAGATGGATTGCTTCTCTGTGTACACTGTGCTGATCATATGTAAAGAACTGTGATGTGACATAGCTGCATTTCATCAATTAAGGAACATCTATGAATATTTTGGCTTTTCTCCCCTGCTCAGTGGTGTGGGCTTGGGTCAAGAGGAGCAGGAGAGATGAAGGTTTTGTGGAATTCTGAGCTGCAGCGTGCTGAACAAGTGGTCAGAAAGAACCAGGAAAAGCTGCTATAGCTTAAAATGTGTAGCATGTCCTAGTGCTAGAGCCTTGGTTTTCATGAAGGGTGTAATGACTCGTGTCCCTAATGACTTCACGGGACTCACAAGCCACTTAATTCACATTTCACTTTGTGACAGGCATTTGTCACCTGCTTTCATAAGGACCCTGCTGAATTGTAACTAAGCAGGCCCATTTGAGCACACAGTGTTACCTTTGCTCACCAATTTGATCTATAAACCCAGAGAAGGACTGATGTTCATTCTAATCTAAGGTTGTCTTTGGTAGTCACACAGTTAAATAAGTCCCTGGCTCAGTGATTATATTGTTGTTTTGTCTATTTCTGCCTTCTACTGTTTGTTTTGAATCAGATTTAGAAAGTCGTGCTAGGAACTATACATAATAATTGCGAAATCCTTCCTTTTGCTGGAAATACTGCATCAAATTTGTACTTGATAAAGATTTTAAGACCTTTCCCCTCTATGCTCAGTTTTTTCTTTTCATCCCTCTTTTTTCTTCCAACTATCTGATTGTGGCTTTGTGGAACTGTGTAACCTGATTTTATTTTCCCCTGGGGGAGTTGGGGACAGTGTACCTTTTCATCTTTTATGAAGTGCTTTCTAAGTGATTTCATTAGACCTTCTTCATTATCTCAAACCTCTCACACTCATCAGAAGTCATGTCTAGCTTTTATAGCAGCATCCAAACGTGTATCTTGTTTGGCATTGGTTTTAATATTTCATTTCATAAAATATTTTCATCTTATTTTTCCTGTTTTTGTAAAGGGGATAAAAAAGGAAAATCTAAAATATTGGCTTTTAAATTAGGACTATTTAAAATAAAGGAAACCAGTAGAATTATGGAAAAAGTTAGCATTATCCTCAAGAAGAAATAGGAAAGAAGTGGACAATTAGATTTTTCACATGTATTAGAAAATAGAAGCCAGGTCAGTAAGTTGGTATTAGATATGAATACTTTAATTAATTATCTGGTTAATATGGTACATGCATAAAATTACTTTGTAATTTAAATTTAGAAAGCCAGTTGGAATGAATGCCATCAAATACCATTTTACAGAATATATAAAATGTTTAATTAAGCAGTAAAGCTATATAAACCATCTGCTTCTGTTGAAATAGTCAAGATGTTAGAGAGCCATTTCTTGTAATTTAAAACATCTATGCATTTTTTGATTGCTTTAAAATTAGCATTCAACTTTCATAAGGACTTGCTTATTTTTTTTCCTGCAGTGAAATATGCAATAACTGTTAATGAAGAGGACTTCGAACAGAAATTCTGTTCATTTAGCACATTTTGAACTTTAACATATCAATTTTTGTCATCTAAGTTTTTTGTTCTTGCTAGCAGTTTAAAGGAGATCAAAAGCTAAAGTAGACTGCTGCAGTTTGACACTTTCTGTACAATGCATGGTGGGTAATTTAGGAGGAACTGGGTTTTGTTTTATTCCATTCATCAGCTGGGCTTTTCCCTGCAAACTACTTCATTGATGCTGAGTAGCTGAAAGTGTCATGGGACACAGCTCTTTCAGGCCATGGTGCTGCAAACTAACTTGTCTAGTAGGCTGTTGAAGAATCGGCAGGAACTCAGAATCACGTCACTCGTGCTTCCTGGCAGGAGAAGGGCTGTGAGCAGAAGGGATATGTCTCTTCAGTCATTCCCAGTGGCAAAATTCCTGGGGAATCCTTGCACAAACAAAAGCCACCTGACAAATCCAAGCTAAAACCTAAACATTCAAAGGAGCTTACCAGGAATCCCATATCCTTTTTAGCAGATTTTCAAAATCTGTAAATGGAGTGTGGTGAATTGAACAGGCAGAGCTGTATTTGTCTGTAACTTCCAGGTTTGTTTGGAGATTCTCTGATGCAATTGGAAAGCTTTTGCAAGGTGCTTGTCAGAAGGGCGGTTTCTGCCAGTTTTGTAAAGATGAGGAGATAAAATGAGGTATGGCTGTGGGGGCAGAAGTTTCCTGTAATGTATTCTTCACAGTCTAAGGGTTTCTTTACAGACCTTGAACACAAAAATGCACTTTCTGTCTGACTTGGTCTGCTAGTTGTTGATTTTTGAATTCCTGACTATGATGTTATAAAGTGTTTTTTCCCTTGTATGTTCCATGGACTTACACCTCACTCTGTTTCCTAATAGCCTTGCAGAAATCTTTATAACTGTTTTGATGCACAGTTTTATATATACAGAAATTGTTATAAGAACATCAAGTGTTAACACCTGTGCTTTTGTAAATCCAAATAGGACAAATAAGCTGTGAGATCCAATATTTTATAGAATTTTCAGACATCTTAGGTGAAGAGACATTCAGAGATGACTTCACTGTAGTCCGCTAAAAGGGTAAAACTGTTGACAGATTTGATTCCAAAACCCCTGTCTTCCCTTACTCTGTAATGGATTAAGAGTTTTTCCAAATTTAGTAATAATTTAAGGACAGGGGTGACTAATTTGTATGCAAAGCATCCATAAACTTGACTGGGTCTTAAAAATCTCCACATCTGCAGTGAGACCTCACATAGTGAGGCGTGGAAACCACAGCAGTGTAGCAGCTGGTGGAGCTATCTGAGTATCCTTGAAGGAGTTTTTAAAAAAGGAAACAGAAAAAACCCCAAGATTGCAGCTCTTCAAAAAGTCTAAATCAAAGCAGAAACTTTGAAAAATTATGATAGATGTGTCACTTTGGAGAGGAGTGGCAGTCATTTGTCAATGTACAAAAAAAAAGCAAACAAATGGAAGTTGTTCTTAATATTCGCAGCCTTTAGTCAATATGATACAAGATGGGCTTGTTGCTTCTCATTTATCATTTAAACTTCCCTTTGGGGGTTTCAGAGTTTTAGCAGCCTACTCTAATTTTGCTGACTTACTGCTACTTTGTGTGCTGCACTGGTCCCTTTTCAGCAATTCTGAGCTGTCTGGCACTGTTTGGAAAAAAAACAAAGCATTCCTATGGCACTACTGAGATTTCCCATCTTCACAAACGATGTTCTATGGCCCATGAAGAGCAAGTCAAATTACTGACTTTAAGCTGATGATATGAGTTAGGATAAAATGAGACAAGTCTATTTCTCCTGCTTCCTGCCTTCACTGCAAGCTTTGTTGTTCCTTAATGTTAGGCCTGCCAGTGTGTGTGGTGTGTGTGCAGGTGTGGCTGGATGACTTGCTCCAGGCTGAAGCCCAGATTTTCTGCTCCCAGTTCATGGATTTACACCTGCTTGCTGTGCTCTTTATGGAGTGCAGTTATTCCCTGTAGACCCTTTCGTTCAAATGTAGCTACTTGGACTAGGAAAAGGCATGTTCACAGGAAGTAGAGGCAAAAGTTAAAAAGGTGAAAGAAGTCAGTGACTAGGCAAATTTGGTTGGAGGAGGCAAAGCTGGATATTTTGAGGCTGGGAGATAACAAATCATGCTTGTTGTAGGCAGTGAAAGGATTGCTTGGTTATACTGGCTTAGTTATTTAAAGATTAGTACTTTTCCATAGTAATGCCTAAGGCTGTGATCTTTTAGTCTCACTGATGACCACTTATTCACAAAAATAGCCTTGGACATAATGAGCATTATGGTTGTGAAGTGGGTGAATCTTCAGAGCAAGCTGTGTGGTATTATTTGCACAGGGTACCTCCCCTAGTCGGTGTACAAGTCTGTCAGAATTGCATTCTGCTTGTCTTTGTGCTTCAGTATTTCCTCATGGCTGTTGCCTTCTAACCTGAACCATAATACGCAGCATGTGGTGGAAACCATACATCTTCCGTGAATCTCTCCATATTTTCATACACACTATGGCAGCTTGCTTGCAGACTATAAACATAACTGTTCTGTTGTCACTGAGAATTAAAATCATCCTCCCTTTGGGCACATAAGTCATTCCTTTGGTTTTATTTAATATTTTACTATTGAAGAATGAATTAGGTGTTTGACTGTTGTTGTCTATGAAGATGATGCTGCCCCTTCCACATTGGGAGCAGGTAGAGGTTTATTCTTATGGACATGTTCTAGAATAAATGAAACACTAAATTGCATACACTTGGGGTTCTGTGTTAACATGACCTCTTCTATCTACATCATAGCTGTATTAACATACAGTGGGGGTTTTGCCTTAGGTATCATGCTTAATTTGGTTCTGAAGGTGGCATTGTGAGGAAAAGCATTCGTTTCCACTGGTATGTCATATGCATTGTTTATACATCTGACTGTACAGGGTGCTGCAGTGTAAGCTTTTGAGACAGTACAGATAATTTCAAATGGATTTATTTGCATTGTTACTTTATTTACATTGCATTTATTACTTCTGATGAAAAGAAAATGTTTAAGCTCCCAATGGATAAACCAAATAGATTATTTTAAATTTCTTGTGGTTCACATTCAGATATCTTTAACGAGCCTGAGGAATGATTGCCAACTAAACTTGGCTCATTAACTTAAAACTAATGTTAATAGCATTATTTTTATCTGTATTCCTTTAAAATTGTTCCCTGTGCTCTTGTTAAATTCATGATCCATAAATAGATTCTCAATTTATGCTTTGAATCATCAGATAGTTATAACTTCTGTGCTGAAATTGTGATAAAGCAAAGATTTCTAATAAACAGTAGCTTTTTAAAAGGTCTGTCAGTTCAGTCAGCACTTCAGACACTTGGCATAAACCCATATGTACTAAACTTAAAACCCCACTGTTTTAAATGCCCAGTCTGGTTGCTGGGCTGGATCCTAAACCACTTTCCTTGTAGCGTGAACTGGTGTAGTTCTATTGAACTCACTGGGAACTGTCAGTGTCCTCTTCACAGCTTTGGACATCTCATGTTATTTCAACTTCTTTACTGAGTAGTGTTTGAATTTTAAAAAAAAAAGTTTGTTTGATTTTTGACTCTGTCCTTGATTTATGTTTAATGTGAAAAGTTGTAATAAAATGTGATTTCTTATAAGCAAATTAAAAGGATATTAGTGGGACTACTACAAATGAAATACTATTCAAAGTAAGAGGAAACTGTTCAACACACGTGGTCTCAGTTCTGTGAACACTTTGCAGTCATGTGCATTTGAAAAAAACAACCCAAACCATGATTACACTGAAGAGCTTATACTTAAAAAAACCTGAAAATGGATGTTTGTGTGTGTGTGTGTGTGAATGTTGGCAGAAGTTAAATCTGTGCAATCAGGGTCATAGGTTTAAATGCTACAAAAATGCCATAATGTATTGACTTGATGCAAGAATTTATCAGAATATGGTTGAAGCCAGTTACTGTGATTAATTTTTGTTATGTAAACTATCATTCATATGTTACAAATCAACATGCTTCAATCCTGACTGTCTTTGATATTTATTGTAGATATGTAAGCAGTTTTAAACTGCTTGGCATTTGTTCAAAAATGCTGTATTTACTAAGAGCTTTGTAGTTGTCTTTAGAGTAAACAATTTTATTCTCTGCATTCAAACAGTGCTGTTGTTTAAGCTGACTGTGCTGGGGGATGGCAGGTGTGGGCTTTCTCAAGCTGCTCTTTCCTGCCCTGGAACAATGGCAGAGCCACGATGTGGGCAGGTCCGGGTTTGTTGTAGGAGAGCAGTACCAGTGTGTGTGGTCTTGCAGTGGGACCTGGATCCCACACAGGATCAGGTCCCACCTGGATTTGCTTCTATATTGCAGGTGGGGCTGCTGCTGGTAAAGTCAAGGATGTATGTGTGCAGCCACTTGTCTGAACTGGACTGCAGCACAGAGGGGCTGGGCTCAAGCAATTGCACTGCCCTCAGCATCAGGGTGGGGTACTGCCAGTAGTGTTCTGAAGAGCACTGCATCAGAAGGTACCAGGCTAAATTGAAAGGGATGTTTTCCCACTGTTCTCCCCTAAGAAGGGAGAAAACATGGAACTCAGCTAGGATGCAGCAATTCAATGCTCATGTCCCTCTGCTTTCACTCCATGCCATCCACCTTACAAATCAGAGCTCCCAGAAGAGCTGCCTTGTTTTGGTTTAAGCATATTAGCTTTGGCTCAGCCCTGGGCAAAACAGTTTGCTGGACTAGCTGCAGTAAGGGCTTGGAGCTGCAAAGTTACTCTTCTGGAAGTAGGGTGGTGGGTTGGCTGCTGTGGCTGCTGATTTCCTAAGGAGCTCAATAGACAAGTGGTTTAGGATCATAGAACTATTTAAGTTGGAAAAACCCTCCAAGATCATTGAGTCCCACTGCAAATTTTTCCCAATATCCAGTCTAAATCTTCCATGGCACAACTTGAGGCCATTTCCTTGGACCTCTCATTTGTTACTTGGGAGAAGAGACAGACCCCTACCTCTCTACACCCTTCTTTCAGGTAGTTGTAGAGTGATGAGTTCCCCCCGAGCCTTCTTTTTGCCAGGCTGAACAACTCCAGTTCCCTCAGTCACTCTTCAGAAGACTTCTGCTCCAGACCTTTTACCAGCTTCATTGCCCTTCTCCAGACACACAGATTAGATGAGCTACTTTATTTGTTTGAACTTATTTTGTATAGGATGTTTCCATAAAATTATTTTAATCACAGACTAAATATTAGTGTGCTTTCTGATATTTAGTGTACTGTGGGATGCAGTATTTTCAGGTTTGGGGTGAACATTGACTGAAACCTTTTTACATAAAATACACAACTACCAAAAGGGCTTCTCCCTGAACAAACTTAAATTGATAGTGGTTCATTCCTTCAATTATTTTTCAAAAACTTACCTTCCAACCATGCTAAAACCCCCCCAAAAGCCATCTTTCCCTCATCTTGTAGCGAGCTGTAGTACCTGTGAAAGATATAAGGAAGCTAATATGAATTGTAGGCTAATTGAGCTTTGTAGAAGGTTGTAAATTATTTTTGTGTTTGAAAATTTAGGTGATGTTGTATGTAATATTTGACAGCCCTTTCCAACTCATAATAATGGGTGCTAGCTTGTTTTACTAATAGCTAAATCTAAAAGGAAGTCCGAACTGCATTAGTAATGAAAATCTGTGGTATAATTATACACGTAATTTGGCACTGAAGAATAAAGAAAGGAAAATATGACATAATGCATTTATTTGTATTTCTCTTGGTTTATACTAATATAAGGTAATTTAAAAAAATGAGAAACTCTATTAGAATCCAGTTGCTAACTAAGCCTGTAGTTCTGTTAGCTGATTGAACTCTGGCATACATGTACTGAAAGCCCAAGAGACTGCATGATGCAACATTCAACATATTCTTTTAAGCAGTGCCACTGTTTGAGAGATTGTACAGACAGTGTTCTGTACTCAGCCAAAGAATTTGGGGAAGACTGAGATGGTGAAGGCATCAAACTCTCCTCGTAGTCCATTTTCCCTTCATGGGCCATTCACTTAAGAGTTGGACTCAATAATCCTTGTGGGTCCCTTCCAGTTTAGAATACTTTGGGATTCCGTGTGATTCTGTGACTTTGCAGAGGATGACTATGAAACCAGCCCTGGCAATGCTCCTAGACATTGCAAGGAAAAAATGTTAGTGGGGAAATCTGTTCTGAAGAAGACATAATAGCCCTCCTAATGTGCTAGGTGGTTTGTTTTGTTTTTTTAAGTATTATATGAGATTTAAATCAAGACCTGTGGAGCAAAACAAGAATGTGAATTCTAGCATTAGTCAGTGAGGGAAGCATGTGTGATTTTTTTGTGTGTTTCTGTCAATGACAGATTCTAATCTACATGTCAATATTATTTGTAACAGATATATGCAGCGCTGCTAATTGCATATATGTAATGGTCTGGTTTATAGGCAATGTTTTATTTGCTATAGAAGAGGCTGTCATATCTACAATATATTTTTCTGAGGGGCAAAGCCTTTTGTTTTCCAATGAGTGGGAAACAATATAAAACCGCAAGGCTTGGAAAATGCTAGATTTGTGTAGGGATTTTAGGCATTTAAAAGTTGTGGAGATTTTTTTTTTCAATTTGTTTCCTTTGTTTTAGCAGTTTATAGAAAATGAAATGAAACAGTTTATTGTAAAAATCTTATGTGCCTTGTCAACACTGCTGCTTGCATTATGTGGAAGAGGAAGTACTAAATATTTGCATGGAGGTGCTCATGGCGTTGTCAGGGACGATATCCTGAGATTCACCATATGGCTTCCCTTTTCCTAGGGAAGGAAAACCATGCTAGTCTTTTTCCTGGTTCAGCCTACTCCCCTATCCATGCTGCTTCAGCTCAGCTTCTCTGTGTATTTGGTGGGGAAAAGAAGGCTGCTCAGGCTTCTGGTTGTTCATGCAAAAGTTGTCCATCTACCCACACTTTTTATGCCCTGCTCTAGTTACTGTGGAGCATTTAATAATCTGCTTGCATGTTCTCGTGCTTGTAGTGGTGGGGAAAGCATCCACTGACCTGAATCAAGCCAGATCAGACTCCAGGTAGCTGTGAGTTCTACTTGAATTACTGAAACAACTTTGAGGGGTTCATGGGGAAGGGGATATTTTAAAATATACTCAAGGTGTTTATTTAAAGATTTTTTTTTTTTTTTTATATATAGATAGAGGATTCTGCTTCTAAGCTTAGTTTTGGATTTTTGAAATATCTCGAAATGGATTTTGTCGTATTTTCCTTTCTTTACGCTGTAATGCAAAGTTACACGTGTAATTCCATAATATTTGGATATTGTAATAGTTATATGGAACAGCAAAACCACTGCGCTAAGAATTTAATTGCTATGTACAAATAGATAAACCTATTTAACTGGGAATGTGATTCTTGTTTTTCACGAACAGTGAATTTTTTTTGAAGGTAATTTAAGTAGGTTGTTGGTGCATCTAAATGACCTTTGCAAGCTTTTGTAACTCCAAGTTTGTGTCAGAGATAAGACACTAGAGGGAGCCCGTATCACAGTTTTCTGCATTGAGACAAACGGCTTTACAAAGGTAAAACTATTTCTACTAATGAATCATTTAAAGCGAAATTTCTTATGGCTTTGCGATACAAAATAAAATATCAAAGTACAAAAAGCACTTAGTTGAAAGCATTTTTGGGAATATTTCAATTCATAAAGTCAGTTCTCCCTTACCGCTATCTGTATTTTTTGAGTACTATGAGGAGAGTACAACAGAGGAATCTTTGTTCTGGTGCTTATATAACACAAAACAATTTATGGCAGTTCTCTTTTAAAGAACTCTCAAGAGCCTCTGAGTGCAGTAACACAGAGGAAAGGCTTGAGTACATGTATGTTGAGGCATTCTACATGTTTAGGCAGCATGGAGACATGAGATTTTTGAGATCTGCTAGAATACAAAATTTTACCTTTGTTTGTGAATGCCTGTATGTTGCATATAACTTCCTGCCACGTGTCAGTGAGCACATAAAATATGGTTCCTGCAGTAATAACCAGCAACATGTGTCAGACATCGGGCACAGGGCCTTGTGTAATGTTACAGCAGCCATGGGGTCGTGGCTATGGTAGTTATTTAACCACAGTCCTTAACCTTTTGATTGCATTTTTTCCCCTCATAAATAAAGAGGCTTCAGAATTTAGCAAGGTTTTTGTCCAAGACACATTGCCTAAGACTGCACCTGCACTGCATGATGTTTCCATCCTGTGCCTGTGCTTCCTGCCCGTGATACTTTCAGGTGGTAGTGCCCTCCCAGTCTCCTCCTGTTATGTAGTCAAAATGCACACTCAAATCCACAAGACGGGAAGTATTCTCACTTTCAGTCTGGATGCAGTTGGACTCACCTAAAGTGAGAGTGCAAGTCTGGATGAGAATTAAAAACAGTCTTTAATTTTGACTGCCCAGCCTTATATTCACTGTGCTGAATACTTCAATTCAAGGATCTGGAAGATGTAATCTTTTCAAAATTTATATTAGTAGAGGATAGTGGAGAAAAATGTGTTGTTTTGGTAAAATACTAAAATGCAGTATTTATTAATTCTGAGGGACAGCTTCCATATTTCATGTAGCGTTTCACACGGGATTCAGTACTGAAGACATTCAATATCCTAATTGCACTTTGTTTAGTCTCTTGTTTTATAAATGTTGGAGCTAAATCCACCAAAATCTGTTTACAAAGACAGTATTCAGTATTAACTGCTTTTTTTACTTGCATTCAGATCCCTTTGTAATGCTTCTAGCTAACAGCAAGCATTTTTTTTCCAACGCTTCACATTAGCAGATGATTGTGTGTACTGCAACTTATTCACAGGGTAGGTAGTATCAACATTGTATTTACAATTCAAATAGGAGCAGGGATGTATGTAATTTACTAGGACACACTCTCTCCATCCATCTGTTAACTGTGCTCTTAGAATGCTCTGTAACAGAAAATACTAACCCAAATATCTTTTCTCAGCATAGATAGCATTTGTCTCTGTGCACTACACTTGCGATTTACTCCATACTGGTTTTCCCAGACTATTGGGGTTTTGTCCTTCTGATCACAAAGAACGTTTTTTAGAGCTTTGCTAAGATTAGTAGAAAATAACTCCTAATAGTTAAAAATCTCAGTTGCTTGTGCAATTTTTTAAAATTAGCAGCTGTTATGGATCTTTGTGTATGTGTTTTAATATATCAAAATATATTAATTGAAAGATTGTATACATGTAGTGCAAAGCTACTATGAATATTGTTTTCATGGTTTGAAGAGTAGTCAGTGCTTTTTCTAAAGCTCTCTGTCCACAGCACAGAGTGAACACAGAACTGGTAATTTTATAGGTCTTTGTAGTGCTTAGTATGGATGTACAGAAAGGTTTGTAAATATCTACCAGCTGATTTTCACAACACGCCTCTGAAGCAAAGGGATATTTCTATTCCATGATATTCACATCAATACTGGAGTATCAGGCAACTTTATGTACATCTTTAAGGAAAAGAAGAAGAAAAACCTCCTAGCCTTCTGAAACTGAAGTTTAGATGTATGTCTTACCAGCACTCCTGTTTTCCTGAAGGTCTGTGACATGGGCAGTTTCTTACCCATTCGAATAAAAAGAAGCTGAGATAGTTTAAACAGTAGGAATATAATTCTTCTGATGCAATGTTTCTTTCTTATTATAACAGGCCGGGGTGTATTATCATACAGCAAATAGGCAGCAGGTTTGGGAGGTGTGACAGCCTATTTCAGAAGTTCAATGGTAAGCAGCTAGAGACACAATAAACTCTTCAGCTGACATGGTGACACCAAGAAGAGAAAATACTTCCAGATTTGTAGGCTACTTGCATCTTAACAAACTCTCATGTTAGGAAATCTTTTATGGCTACCCACTACTCTTCCATTAACAAATCAATGTGTGTTTGCCCTACTGTCTTGGGGAGTTTGGCTCTAAAAGACACCTGGTAGTACTGTTCAAATATCTATTTCTGTTGGATGTGGAGCACGACAAGCTCAAATTGGAGAAAGTCTCTCACTGAAGGACTGGCCGTGGAAGCAATGTCCTAAGAATTTTTCAGACAACAGTTTACCTGGCTGGGATTGATGTATTAAATAGTGTTCAGGTGTTGGTGACAGGCTGTACTTGCCAAATCTCAGAAATTCAAACTGAGAGTCTGGGAAAATAGAGATATGTGAATCTCAGCACTTTCCCAGTATCTGGAGACAAAGATTTCTGGAGTGAGAGAGAGGACTATTAACAGAACTAACAACTCACAAATAGTGAGAGACTGAGGTTAAATAGCCGTGAAAATCTTCTGAAAGCATGATTTGAAGGAAAAAAGCTATTTACTTGATTGACAATTCAATCACTAGCAATTCATGTTTCCATTAGACTGAACGAGGAATATGCTAGTCCTGCATCATAGTGATGCATTTAGAAAGTATTTCGAGCTTTCTGTAATTGTTTACATGAATAACAAGATTGAAAGAAAATAACTGAAAAATTATTTGGTGACTCTGCTTCCAGTCATGTATACAATTCTATTTTAAGATAAAAATTTTGATGTGCCCTTCAAACAGAAATTTCTTACCTTTTTGTATTTAAGGTGATTGCTAACCTGCAGAAGGAAGCCATGGTGGGGTTTTTCTGTTTGCCACAAAGGGGTAATGGTGCTGTGTGTCAAGTCCCAAACATTTGCCTACTTGTTCCATGTACTTTACAGTCTATCATGTAAAGAAGAAAACTCACTATGGCATTTCTTTTGAATTTGCGATTACTCTCAGGAATATTTTGTTTGCATTCTCTCTCTTTGCTATGTGAAATATGTGAAAGGGTGGAGCTGCTGCAGCAATAAGAGATCTCTTGGTAGAACCTTATGTTATTAAAACTAGTTGTCTTGACCTGCAGGTGTGGAAAGAGAAATAATACACTAGTGGAAATCTGTATTTAAGCATCGCTACAGAAACATATTTGGTGGAAATAGATGACCTGTGCCCTTACTGCCCCATGTAGTTATTGGAAAGTTTATGTGGGCTTGAGTTTGTTTGGCTGGACTCTGATGAAGGATTTTGTGTGGATTTATTTTTTTTTAATACTGCTATGAGTAAACACAACTTCTCAAGAATGGGCTGTGTTTAAAGAAGGGCAGTGTACTAGCCAGAATGCCTCAGATATTGCATAAACAGATGATGAGCTTTTGTCCAGTCTCTGTCTTACTCTGGATGATTCACAAACTAGATACAAGATTTGGGTTACACAAAATCCTTCACTAAGTGTTGGTGACACAAGTTTCTGCAATAAAATGTCCAGGACTGCATTTCAGAGGCTGTGTGACTATAGCTTGATGTTTTTACTGTAAGTCTATAGTAAAAGATTAATTCCATAATAATATACTTATTTTAACTAATTATCTACACTGATTGTTTATTATCCCTTTTGGGGCAATATTTTTGTGAGACTCAATTGGTTTTGTAACTGATGTCAGTATAATTGTGAAGATACATGAAAAAGTAAATATTATACTTGAGAGATATGCAAAGTAAATTTCAATGAAATATGGTTCATTTGAGAATTGTTTCATATCTTGTGAGAAATTAGCAAGCAAATACTTGTGATTTAGATCTGAGTAACACATTTGGTCCATCCTAAGAAGTTTATAAGGTAACTGTGTTTTCCTCTTCTCTAGATTTTTTACCCAGATGTGGCCTTCATTATCTTTAGGCAGATGCTTTTTGGAGACAGTTATGTTTTACTGGACAGCAATTTATTTCTTGCTGTATAAAACCAAAATTCTGTGGTCTAAGCTGAATGAAAAGGAGTATCATCATTGAAACTAAAGCTTCTTTAAGCTAGAGGGTGATGAATCTGTAAAAGAGAGAGATAATAAAGTAGGGGTGAACATGAAGTTGGGAACTTGCAAGAATAAGTTTTGGAGGGTGTCCTCTGTGATACTAACAAAATTGGAGTGCAAGGGAGACTGACAGGAGTCTTGTCTTGACCACTGCTGGTCTTGTTGGTTTGCACCATATTATTTGATGAACCAGAGTTTGCTTTCTCTTCTCCCCTTTCTTTGACCACAGTATATGGAACCGGCTTCTGTATTTTTCCCCTTTCTCTGAAGCAATGAGGGTTTAATGTGGAAGAAGAGATGATGTACCTTACCAGAAAATAGGAAAATACAAAGTGGTTGTTTTGTTCTTATAGTAGTACATATCTTCAATTTCAGACTTTCAGTATTTTGAACCTGGACAGGAATTTTTTTGATTGTTAAAACACACTTTGATAAATTTTTTTGTCTATTTTGTGTAACATGGTACATTATTCAGTCCAAAAGTCATCTGGCAGTTTTATGTTTTGAATTCTCTGCTCTTCTACCTTATATTCAACTTAGGTTTCTATGACTGTCTTGAAAATTAAATTATGTTTTGATTATTTAAAATATTTGCGTTCCTATTTAAGGAACAAGGCCCACTCCTGCTAAATGAACAGCTTTCATTGTTCAAATGATTTTTCATGCCTCATGTTGTGAGGAATACTTGAGTGAACTCTATTTAAAGGTAATCTCAGTTTTCTGTAAGCAGGAGCTACTCTCTACTGCATAACATGACAGTAAGCTTAGGTAATGTTGTTAGCAAACACTCTGAATCTCTGGGAACAGCAGTATTACTAATGGGTTCAAAAAGATAGTTGATTTTTATTTCCTCATGTGGAATCTTGATTCCCCTAAAACAAGTCTCCTATTTACAGGATTTGACCAAAACCTTTCAATATATTCTAAACCTTAACATTATATAATGTGTTATATTTTATACCCTTCACCTTATATCTCCAATACCAGTGCTGGCAGGTGAATTCTCCAGTCACGTGTAGGAAATATCCTATTGCTACTTATGCAATCAAAACTTATATATTTTTTTCCAAATATTTGTTAGCCGTGAGCATTTTATGTAGTCACCTATTTTCTAATAAATACTTGGGGAGCACTGCAACAATTCTGACAGATTGTCTTAAAGTCTTAGAAAAAGTGGATCTCTTTGCCTAGTTTAAACATTAATTGTTCACTTTAGAAAAGCTCATGTTACATGTAAGTCTGACTTTTCAAAATGCTTTCAGAATCTTGCGCATCCAAAGAGGATTAAGAGCTATGTCTTGCATTTCTTGTCAGATGACAGTTTCTCCTTTATATAATTGTAATTCCATAAGCTAATTAATAATTTTTGCAAATTAAACTGGAAATGGCTACTGATGAGTTATGTTCTAGTGCTGATTATAACAGCATGGTCTAAGGTTACTTGATTAAATGTGTTCTGTGCTTGTTTAGAAAGGACAGATAGATTGTGTCACTTGCAGCATGAGCAAACTGCTAGTCAGATCATTGTTCTGCTTTTCAAAATGCAGTCATGGGTGGTAAAGCCTGATCTTTTGAATATGTTGCAAGTGAGATTAATACACATACAGAAATGGAGAAAGTACTTTCTTTAGAGACCACTGCATTGTCTTGCAAGTATAAATAAATGGGATGTACATAAATTCAGCCTCAAACTGTGGATAACTTAGTCTTGACTTGATCTCTTTGTGTTGTCATTCTAAAAATAGAATTAAGCTATTAAAAATGCTGAATGCAAGCAACCTTTATCCTTTTATTCATCGGTGTAATGTTAGAGAACTGAACTGGATATAAAAAAGTAGAATAATTAGTGATACATGTATACATATCTATGTCCACATGAGTATATACCCATCTATAACTGTACGTATGATAGACAACTGCATGTTCAGTGTCCTCTGCTTTTTGTGGAATCATTGATACTTTTTTCCAAAGAAGATCCTATTTTTTAACTATAGTGTCCCTTGTCATATAATTTTGAATAGATAGTTGTTCCTAAGTATTACTTGATGATAATAGGCCGTGCCATGCCCTGCACAGAACTGTGACGTGATAGTGTGCAGGTTTGTTTAACAAGAGTAACCACAGTAACATGAGTGTGTGTTTCTGTAGATACAGGAATCACAGGCAAGTTAATGTTAACAGAGTGGTGCAGCAGAGAATAGAAGAAGAGTGCTTAAATTAGGAGACAGGGGTGCTGCATTAAATGTTCCAGGTGACAGGAATCAATACATGTGTTTAATTTGCTTCTTTTAGTTAAGCGCTGCAATGATAAAGGCTATTTTATCATTTTAGAATTTTAAAAAGAATTTTTTACCTGTGAAATGCAGCTGTATTTTTATCATGGAGTTATGGGCATTGAAGTTTTACCATTTCTTTCTTAATAGGATAGGATCAGTCTGTTTCACTTTCTTATAGTAGCTCAATTCTGTATACCAGTAGTTCTGTAACTAAGAAAACAAAATGGCAATGGGTATCACAAGACTATGTCACAAAAATTTCCCTTTTTGGTTAATACACAGGTTCTATAAAATTTTGCGAAGCACTTTTAGGTGTGCCTTTTTGCCCCGGGGTTTGAGCTGAGTGACTGTAATGTTGTGTCTTGTGTGTTGTGTGGTGAGATTAGTAGAAACCTGCCTTTTTTAAAATGGGAACTGTCTACAGTTCAAAACACCTTTGTACTGGGCTGGTGAGATTAAAATTCTGGAAGAAACCAGGGCCACTTTTGTTATTAACCCTTGAATGAGAATGAGTAGAGCAAAGATGTGGAGAAAACCTGTGTGTAGGCTGGTGGGAGAAGACCGTGTCCTTTTTGCACCGAAGAACAAAATACCAATAGTTTTATAATCTGAAAAGGATATGTAGGTTTAGTGCCTTTAGCTGCTAATTCTTTTGCCCACTGAGTGCTGGGTGGATGCTACCATGTTGGAGATGTCACTTTATAAAAAGAGAAACTTCCAGTTCCAAGTAAGCGCCATTTTCAGTTAGAGAATGGGAGGAAATAGGGATATGGCTATCCAATATTTTTGAACACACGCATTTCCTTGAAGATGTTCCCTTTTGTTGTACAAGTAGGGGCATTGCAGCAGTCTTGCTCAAGTCAATGTTGTAGAGCTCAGTACTGTCTGTATATGCCTTCTGTATCCTTTTCAAAGGCAGGATGTTCTATAGCCAGACACACTAGTAATTCTTCCTGTTTTCTTTCATGTCTAATACTGAATATGTAACTGAATTCCATTCAAGAGACGGAGAGCTTAAATATAAGAAACTGGGATCAAAATTCAGTGTTATGAATACCTGTAATGTCAAGTATTGGAAGGATTTAATTAAATCCTTATGCATAGTTGAATACCTCCTGAATTTCATTTCAGTTGCAATCAGGCATCTGCAAATGGAGTTGGTGTAATCGCAGGTTTTGTGACATTTTATAAAGGATTTTTTTAGCAGTCTAAATCAGCTACGAGATTTGAGAATACTTCTTCATTGCAGCTGTCCAAGTTCAGTAGAACAAGATGGGTTTTATTTCATGAGAAGTCTAGTTAATAGGATGTTTTAGGAAAGGAAATGGTTTAGGAAAAGAAATTGTTCAAGGAGTAAAGATCCTAAAGCTGTCATTCAGCAATAATGAAACAAAAAGTTAAGATCTGATGTTTGAGGTTTTTGTGCTTTTCTGTAACTGCAAGGAATCAGACTCACATTTCCATTTCCTTGGGGAACTGTGGGCTCCGAAGTGCTTGTATCTTTTAAACAAGCCACGCATCTCCAAAAAAGGCAAAAAATGTCATAGGAATGACATTTTAACATAAGCTGTGTTTTTCTTCATTAAAGTTTCTTGTTGAACGGCACAAGTTCTCTTATCCGCACCCTCTTATGGTAGAAATAGATTCAGTTTTGCATAACCACTCCTGCATACTAAGTTATCATGTTGGTGTTGAATACACATAAAAATATGACTACTTAAGAAATAGAATTCAAGAAATTGGATTGTGCTCTTTGGTCAATAATGAAATTGAAAAGCTTTGGTTGCAGATATATCCAAATGATGTGAAACTAATGTGGTTCAAATGTGGTTAGTTTCCCTGAGGAACCCTGAGCAATGGCGATGCCTCAGAGAGATGATGTGAAAGATTGGCTGTACCATGGAAATACATTGAAAACACAATGAATTGAAAGGATCTGCAGCTTGAATTGTTACTTTTTCTCTACTTTATGCATCAAGGTTTTTACGCTGATTAATTCACTCCCCATCTATGATTCATTTAATAGCATACCCAGCCACTGCTTTCATGTTTTGGAACACTGACTGCAGAGCTTCTATTTTGGTCTCCAGAGCAGGCTTTCTGTTTTGTGAAGTGTGCACCATTTATACCAAGTTTCACCTCTAGAAAGACAAGAACAGTGTTACTTTTCACTTCAGTAGACTGATGTGCTTAAAGAAGATCACAAGCACTCCTCCATAATCGAAGATGTTTTACTGAACTAAGTATTTCTGATTTTAATTACTAGGGAAACGGTGTTCTATTTTACAGCACATCTTAATTGAGGATAGAAGGCGTATAGTCCATGGCTACAGTTTCTCGTCAGAGTGTTTAACTGACACCATGTCTCTCAATTCAGTGTTTTTAACCCAGGCTTTTACTGAAGAGATCCTGCCTTCCCTTTCATCCTCTGCCATGTGTTTTGCTCTGTCCTTGGAGCTGTTGCCAAGGGAGCACACATTATACTGGAGCAAGGAGCTGTGCTGATTGAAAGTGAACCAGATTTTATGGTTTTCTTTTTATTTCTTAGTTCTATCCAAACAAGTTTGCTGATAAGCTCACTATGGAGCTGCACAAATGCTGGCACTAAGATAAGGGAAGCAGCAGTATGACACTAGTTAGGGGAAGGAGCTTGCTCCTTTAGGTAGCTGAGTGGGCCATTGAAGCACATGCTTTGTTTTCTGGCATTAAAGAATTAAAGTGGTTGCACTTACATGACTGTTATCACTTATGTCTAGAGTCCCTCAGTGGGTTGGAAGTGTCTCTCACCTTCTCCAGTGTCACTGCTCTGCTTTCCCTGTGAGATCCATTATACCAGGGCTTGATGGTGATGCACAGTGAAGCAAAGCAGTTGAAAACTTCTTCCTTTCCTAAAGGTAGAGATCTGTTGTTGCTGTGTGAGGGAAAGAGGGGTCTTGTATGCACAGGCATTTTACCTTTTTCCTGCAGCAACAGTTAACCACCAACAGAGTGATGCTGAGGGGCTTTAATGAGAGAAAGAAAGCAAGCTGGCCTCCAGGAGAGATAAGCTCTGGTATTAATGGTATTGCAGATACTATTTTTCATTTATTTCAGTAGTTCAATCATTAGTTGCTAATACACAGATTTCTTGTATTAGACACTTTTTTGCTTGTTGATTATTGCTCCTTGCTATCCTCAGAAAGCTTTTATTCTACAAGTGTCCAACTCTTAAAAGAAATAATTTAATTCCAGTGTTCTAGGCATACAAATTATCTTCCACAGCCCAACATGCACATTTAAGTCAGGCCTTGCAGTTCATCTGCCAGTAAAGATTGTTGTTGCTGCTGCTCCTTTGTTCAGAAGTAGTTTATCCCAACTCTGTGATTTTCTTAGTGGGATTTTAATTTTGTGGTGACATAGCAGTAGCTTTTAGAAGTGACAAAGGCAGATCCAAGCAAGATCCAATAGAGCTGGAGCCTCCTTATTTTTTCAAACAGGCTTGTTCCTTAGCCAGTTGTAGCACTCAAACTGGTACCCTCCAACCTCCTGAGCATCTCTTTATGGAGAAGTGTGATCTGACTAACTTGTGGCCAGATATGTAATGGACTGGAGCTGTTCTGTAGTGAAGAACTGCTGCTTTCTGTAGCAATGGATTATTACTGTGTTCCTGCAGGTCTGTGATAGTCTATACCTGCAAATGCTTCCCTGTGGCAGGCGCAATGCCAGGCATTCCTTACTCTTTGCTTGCTGCTGATTTCTAAGAAGCAAAAGAAGCTGAAAGGTTTATTCCAGTCATTAAAATCAATGCCTGTTTCTGTTCTCAGTGTATATTCAAATAACAAGTTGCTGGGTTAATATTTGGGGGTTTTTTAGAGCTAAATTTTGTTAGTTTTGGGGTTGATTGGTTTTTTGTCTTTTCAATGTGCATAAATTAATGTTTTCTGGAAGTCTTCATCCCTACATGACTGAATGTAGGGAAAACTGAATTCCAAGTTAAGAACAGGTAGAAAAGGAGGAAACCCCACATAAAGGGAAGTATTTACTGTCTGTTCAGCCAAGACATTTCTGTGGTACAAATATGTGACCAACGCTTTTTCAACCAGCAATTTATTGTTGTTCACAAATCTGAGACTTTCAGATTCTTTGCTGAATCTCTAATTTGTTTGATTTGTATATTTATTCTTATAACATGAGCTTACTCAGGGCTAAAATCACTTTTCTTTTTTTGAGGGTGAGAAAGACTCATGATTGTGTTTTGGTAAGTAGAATAATAAGGCCTCAGTTTAACCATAAGAGTGATACAAAGCAGCCTAGATATGCTTGCATTCAGGCAGCATTTTTAATGCAGTATTCCTTGTAGTTTTTGATAATTCTTTCAAGTGAGAAACCCTTAATCCTATATACACAATAACATTTTTACAAAGTATATAATTTATTACTGGTCTGTGTGAAATATATGTTACTCTTCAAAGCAGCTCTTGCTAGATAATGTTTCTATTTTTCTTATTTTTCAAAGATATGAAAGGTTAGACACAACCAAAAATGAAAAGATGCATGATGAAATGAAAACATTCTGAACTTGCTTGGCAGCAAATCTTAGATTGTTTTCCCTTAGGATGTTTTTCTTCTATTTTTTTTCTTTTATACTCTCTCCAACCTTTAGATATAATCAATTTTTCTAGTCTTGAGATTAATGTGAGCTTTGGATGTTTTTAAGGACCTGGAGATGGAAGACAGACATTTAGAAGATTAAGTTCTGAATTTTATTGGAATTGCAGAATTTCTGTAATAGGAATAATAAACAATGAAATGAGAGTGCAACAAAAGAGAATGTGAGAGAGATCTTGATGATTAAGTCCAGGTACTTGAGAGACAATCACTGCCAACGCTGAATCAGTTTAAGGGTCTTTTCTATCTTAATTGGATCAAAGAAAGGGTCATTTACATGGCATCCTCTCAGACTCACAAACCAGTCTCTGGAACATGGATTTCAAAGAGCTGCTAAAAATGAATCTTTCCTGCTTGTTCATACCTTTGAAGAGATAAATTTAGACACATCTACGAAGAACTATTTAGTGATTTCTTTCTAATTTTAGTTTTAATTCTTGTACATTTTAGAGACTGTGTGGGTGATGATATTAAGAAAATTAAATACAAGGAATTTTTTGATGGATGGTATTTTGAGGTCACATGAAGTGCACTAATGGATTATCCTACTTTCTTTGGCCATTTGTTTGATCCTTATTTATATGCTTAGTAAATGTTAGAACTATTAATAGAACTAGACTCTGAGATAGTTGAGAAATTAATTGAATAGGCACAGGATTAACAAAAGCACTTGGAGTAGGATGTATACAATTTTTCACACTGCAGTGTTTCCATCAGCTGCATGCTTCCAGGAGTCATATTTGCATATCTCATTGCAAGCATATGAGCACAGGTTTTTAGTAGAAATTTTGCATGATAATACCTAAGTTATTGCTAATTGTTTCTATGAAGTACATGTACTGAAGAACAAATAAAATAAATAGTTATCCACTCATTGCTATTTTCTAATTTTTAACATTAAAACTGTTAATTTTTCAGGTAAACCTAATTATAAGAACTGGGATCCGGAAACATTGCAATGATCAGTGAGTGTTGTGGGTTGTGGTTTTGTTTGTTTGCTTAAATTGCTTTGACTTTTCTTTCTCTGCCTACTGATTTTGCAAACTTTCAAATGTTATCTGATTTTTTTTCTTTTTTCTTTTTTTCAGACTGAGGCTAATGTAAGCTTTGGAAATTTGAAAGATTTTTCCCAAATGCTTTTTGACATTTTACTGTTTCTGCTTAGTTGATGTTTTCTAAATGTGAAACTGTTGTGATTAGTCTCCAGTAGGATCTGGGTATATGTTAGGATTCCCAGATGTTATGCAACCATTTTGTTTTACATCTCCAGAATAATCTGAAAAAGCAGAAGCACTTCAGCCCCTGGGCAGAACATCTCTGTCCCATTCTTGCTTTTTGCCTTGTATTCCTCTTGCACTGAATATGGTTTGGCCAAACACATGAGTCAGAAAAGTTTACTTTAGTAAAGACATTATTCTGATTAATAGTATTGTGGTAGAAGAACATCAGGTTAAGAGTCCCTGTGGGCCAGACTGCACATCTGTTTGGAACAAGAAACCTTAAAGTCTGAGCCTTAAAGTCTAAGCCATATAAATTGCTTCATTGCTGCAATAAAGTTTCTTAGTATGACAGAGGATGCAATTCTCTAAAGCACAGAACTGGTATTTCAAAAATGTCCCATGGAGTCCAGCATTGTGCACAATTTAATTTGGATTCATTGTCCCATGTTTATATGCTGTTGCAATGATTCAGGAAGTTCATAATAGTTCAGAAGTGTCTTGAATCCTGAATTGTCTGTTGACCTCAGAGCTATAGTTTTCCATGTATTTTTGCCAGTTCAGCTGTAGACTGTAAATCAGCTATACTCTGATAGTTTGCCAGTTTCTCTGCTGATATATATGTACCTCGGAGGAGTCATTTGCAGATTTAATTTTGAAAAAATTACCCTGGATAAAGCTCTGAAGAACCTAACCTCATAGCTGACCCAGACTGGAACAGGACCATTTTTACATAGACAAAAAAAAAAAAAAAAAAAGGGGTGGCTTCAGGAAGTCTCCAGAATATTGCTCTGAAGAGATCAATCAATATCATGCTCAAGTCTCCTAACCCCTAATTTCCTAGATGACTGATGCTCTGCACTTGTAGAATGTGCTACCTGGTGATATTTTTAAACGGCCATTTTGATTTTATAAACTATCCCTGAGCAGTGAGGGACTACTTTGAAACTAATTGCATTGTGCAACTGGGAACTCTTGTTGTATGTATAATGAAATATGAAGTGTTTAGATACAATAAATTAGTCAGAAATTATAACGGAAAAAACAAGGCATCTACTAAAATTTATTCCACTTGTATGGAGAAAGGGCAGCACTTTTACCTAGAAGTATCTTTTAATTTTTGTAATACACTGCTGAGTCAGTTCACAACTGAAATTTGACAGCAATAACTGTGGGTATTATTTTAACTTTCTATGGTATAGTAATTCTGTAGTTGATCTTTTCCCACTGTATAAAAAATTCTTTGGAAATAACTACTAGGTAGAAGCACCTGATGAAAGAATAATGTGTAAAAACATGTTACAAAATAAATAAAAACAGTCTGAAGTGGTCCATAGGGTGAGGAGGAAGAAATCATTGATGTAATATCGTATTCTTTGCGAAAGAAAGCACTCTCCCCTTCCTCTTCCCCATCAACACCATCTCACCAGTGGGTGAGATGGGTGAGGCACTGAGGTCTCACTATAACGTTCCTGTAGACTGAAATGACTGACCTTAGGACCCAAAGGGGCAGTGGAAAGCTGAGCATAACATCAGAGAGAAATGGGTAGATAGTAGAAAGCTTGTGTATCTCAGTTTTGACTCAGTAAAAATTGAACTATAATGTTGGTAATGCATTTTAACTGGACAAATAATTCTTTGTTTAGACAGTTAAGGTTTTAATCAAACTAATGTAAATTGTAGCTTTGCATTTAAGTAGTGTTCCCTCGCCCTTTTTCCTGAAAGATGTTGAGTACAATGTGAGTTAGCAGCAGGTACATACACATGCTCTGCTCCTTCCCTATCCAGTTCCACAGTGGTATCAGTATGCTCACATCCTCTATTTTGGGGCAGAACGGAGGGAAGAGTGGCTATGTCACAGATACACAGCACAGAACTGAGTGGACTGTAATAGTTCATACCATATTTTTCCATGCTTCTTTTTTTCTTTGGTGATCTGTGTATGAACAAAATCTTCAGAGACAAAAGATTCTGCTTATGACTATGCATCTGCTGTCTCAAAGGGCTCAAGAGGGAACATTTGGCTCTTTGTGATTATAGTATTTTTCTCTGGTAATTTCTCTAACATGCTAGCTGGCCTCCTACATCAACTCCTGAATGGCAATTGACAGCGCTTTTTCTTCATGAAAAGAAATTTTTAATGGGCTGCACCATAAATAGCTGGAACTTGCAGTCTTATGTGAAAAATACAGGATATGAGTCATTACCAACAGCAGGAGACCTTAGATCCTGTGTAGCTTTATGTATCTTTGGTGGCCATATCAAGGGCTGCATTTAATCTGAGCAGCGCGTGTTCATTCCAGATAGCTTTAGGAGGCAACCTGGCTCCCACTGGCTGGTTTTGTAGTATCTGCTCTCTAGTAAAACATACTCCAGGCTTAAAGAAACTCCAGTTTATTTTGGAGTCACTCAGTTTCTGGTACCTTAAAGTAAAATTGAGGACAAGAGAGTGGATACTGGATTGTCTTTGGACAAGAGAGGAAGAGGCTAACTCAGGAAGCCACATTTAAGTTCTTTCCAGAGTTTCTGATGTCCCCTGTTCTGCCAGAGAGGTCACTTTTCTGAGGATTTCAATGAATCTTTGAAGATTTTAACTAGGTTGACACTCTGAGTAGTCAAAGAGAAATTGTTATTCTGAGAGTTTCTGTAAATTTCTATTTCTAATATTTTTAAGCATTCAGTTCAAACCCAGTGTTAACTATTTTTCCTTATGTTCCACTTCCAGTAGTTACATATGGATTTGAAATCCTTGAATACTGTTTTGAATTGCTTTATGCTTCCATCTTTCACAGATAAAAAAGCCAAAGCACAAGCATTACAACTTATTTTAAGGTAGGGCTCAATGGAAGAGGAAAAAAGCAATACCTTCCTGGTGTTTTGACTCCCAGGACTGTGCTTTAATCAAACACCATCTCCTGGATAATTTAGCAGGAGTCTGCTAAGCAAACTCCAATACAGGAGAACTTATTTCTTGAGTCCAAGGTTGAATAAATAGGTTGAACTCTTCACATCTGTCAGGTGAATTCCCAAGTCTTTTAAGGCAAAAAGTTAAATGTTAGTTTAACAAAAGTGAGGTGATAGTCCTGACACAATGGTAATGCCTGGAAAAATCACATTTCAGGTGGTCAGCTGGAATTTTCGGGATTCTTGTAGAGTAAGAAAGGCTGCATGAAATCTCTTCTCCAATCCAATATTTCAGTATTTCTGTTTTGTTGCCTTATTACAAAATGCCAGAAGCAAATATTGGAAGATAGGTGATAATGCAGTTGTCTTCTCCTAGGAAACCAGCCAGCTACTTTGCAATAACATTCTTATGTACATTCTGTTTCTTGTTCTTTTGTGCAAAAAAAAAAATCTTTAAGTATAGCAGTGAATGAGTGCTTGGGCCACCTGTCCCTCTAGGTCTGGTGGTGAAATAAACTTTTGACAATTATGACCCATGAAGATCATATTTTTATGTCCGTTTGTGGATCTCAGGTCCAACAGACTTGGAATGAGAAACTGAGTCCAATAGCTGTAAACTGAAAAATTACCTGGAATTTTCTCGTCAAGGTCCCTGTGTTTGAGCACCATTACTGTAGATGTTTCTTCCCATCAGAACCTGCATATTGCATTTTTTAAACTGACCTTCATAATGCAATGAGGAAATAATTAATCGTAATTTAAGCTTCAGAGTTGCAATTGTAGATATAGAGAAATTCCATGTCCTGAAGAAGTGGGTGGAGAGAACTCTAGTTAGTACTAAGGGCTCCTCTTTCAAGAAAGGGAGTGATTCAGTCAAGATTATATTTTTCTTAACAAAATTGCTGTCCTGGGGGAAATTCTCTGTATTTCTTTTTCCACATGTGATGAATAAATAAATCTAAAAAAAATGGAGAATTTACTTGAATTGAACTTTACCCAAATATTTCAAATACTTATCATGGAAACCACTGGCTTGGATTTGTCCCCATGGAAGAAAGGAAAGAGAGGGCTCAGGAATATAGCTGGATCTCAGATAATAATGCAAATGTTTTTTTGGCGGGGGCCTTAATAATTATTTATTAAATGTAAAGTAGAAACAAAACTTGTACTCCAGATGTTGATAAAGAGTTTTTCACAAGCAGAATAATTTTGTGGTTGGCAAGGTTTAATCTCTTATTTTAACTTCTGGTATTCAAATTACCTGTTAGGTGCTGCTGCTGATGGCCTGGTACCATGAGGGATGTGTTGTTATGTAAGGAAATCCATTCCCTTGTGGCTGTGATATTGTACCTCCCAAGGAACCAATGCATACAAACATGACTTTTCTGCACAGTGGGAGAAGAGAAAAATTGCATGTAACTGTTGAAGTTCCTTGGGAAGTAATTTTGGATTGGTCAGAATATATGCAGTGCTTTTTAGTGTCACAGACCAGCAAAGACTTTAATCTGAGGGTTTTTTAGTTACTGTGGAAACCCCTTCTGTAGCTGAATTTACTTAATGCTGATGCTTTAATCAGGAATTATGTATGGTATTCCAGCAAATATTGTGAACTTTATGGTATATTAGGTCATACTGGAATACTTCTCAAACTGATTTCTGTGGCTATGACAAGAAATAATGTGGAGATTTTGACTGTGGAATTATGGAAATCTGTTCCATACTTATAGTAGGGTATCTGTACTGTGATGGGAAGGACATACCCATCTGTAGAGTGACCACAGCTGAGGTTTAAATTCAGGTCCAGAGTGGCACCTGGCAAACCCTGATTTCCAAATGCTTTTCGTTGCCAAAGAAGCTACATCATTAACTCCCAATGCAAGAATGTCAAGTGAATACTGTCCTGTTAAAGCTACAGAATAACTCACTGCCAAGGAGGCTGCTGCTGTCACTCAGGTGAAATCTGGAACCATAAGAGTGAATGGTTCATTATGGTCCATAATTTGGACCATAAGAGTGAAGACAAAAACCTTACAGCTGTGTCTGATTAAGTTGCTTATGACATTAGTAAGTAAACAAGTAAGATAGGGCTGATGTGCCCTTGACCAACCTTGAACTGTCAGACCCTGAAAAACGATGGGCGACTATGAGCTTTTTATTTTAGATGTCAGCTTGAAGCTGATTTATAGGTGCTTTCCAGTCAGAGAAAACTGCTTAAGGCTTCAAGGACTAGATTGGGTGTTATGGACTTCCCAGAATGTACACAAGCAGCTCAGAAAGGCCTTCGGTGTGGAGAATAGGGGGCCAAATAAGGGATTTGAAATTTGCTGTAATTCCACACTCTCAAGCTGGTATTTCTGCTTTCTGAGATTTCTGGTTCTGAAACATGAAGTGCATAATCCTGAAATTTGGCAAGCAACAGAGAAGATGAGTAGCTGTTGCCTTCTCTCTGCCTTGATTTTCCAGTTTTATTGGAACAGTTACAGATTTCTGGAAGGTTACAGATGTCTATCTTTGCTCATCAGTCTTTAAAGAGCTTTTTTGTTTTGGTAGCATATCACCTATTTGTATTTAATGGCTAAGGAGTTACCTGCAATGTAGCAGACATGACAAAATCTTTTCCATTTCCTGAATTTTTACTCTCTACCTCTTGCAGGTGTGTAAAAGTTAAGATGTGAGCCTTGTCTGGATAAGGCAGGTTAACATCCCTGCTTGCTTGGTAGCTGAATGGAGATGGAAGTTGTATTCTAAACACTTTTCATTTGTAGTACACTTCAGCCAGAAGGTGAAGGTGTGTATACTGCCTCTGCTTCCATCACTCTGTATGCTCCCTGTTCTGTGTCAGGAAGTGTAGCAGACTGGGAACTAGCGGCTCATGATGTTCACTAAGTGGCAGTCCCAAATTTCATATATGCTTGCCTCCCATCTGGTAAGTGGATGAGTCATTTATGACTCAACTTTCTCCACTCATCTTAAGAATAATTCCTTATGACTCACATAGAATGTTTGCAGGGAATCTTGCTGTTTGAGAGCACTTTTCCTCTTCTGCTGTTGTCTTCTCATCTCTCCTGTACTGTGGACTGCAGTTTAACTTCCAGAGCAAAATCCTCTCATTTGGAACTCAGGATTGGTGCAGTTGCTGCTTTAGTGAGTCATTTCTGATTTTAGTATGACTTTTAGTTTTGTCTGTAGTACTGTCACTTAGTGAGATGGAGATCAGCCCTGTGGATAGTGTGAATTAGTGTAGGTAAAGCCCAGGTACTGGAACCCCTGGAGGTGCTTGTGGTGCACACAAAGCTCCTGCAGGACGTGCTGGTGCAGGGGCAGGACCTGCCCTCGTGGTGGCTGTGTCCACCAATGCTCTAATCCAGAGCCTCAGCAGTGTGGGTACAGGCTTGCCTTCAGCTGGAGGACATGCAGTAGGGAAAACCAGGGTCACAAGTTTGTTATTCCTTCTCTTGTGCACAATGAATAGAGAGAGCCAGCCTGGACTTTTGTACCAGATCGGTTTTAATTCTAGGCAGATCTTTGTCTGTTTGCTCTGTGTTTGAAGTGCAAATTCAATATAAAACCTTGTCATGAATGACTGTACTCTAACCCAAGCAGCAGCAACAATCTACGTGTGTGCAGAGAGCTTGAGTAGAAGAGTTGCTAGTGAAGTCTATAGGCGGTCAAAAGAAGTTAAAGGTGTGGCATAGAATTTTTTGTGGACTTACCTTCTGATGTATATTTGTCCACCCTTGATATATTGCAGCTAAAAATGTAAGTAAATGTATGCTTCCCATAGAGAAAAATGCAGATATTACATCCATGAGATGCAAATAGCAACTCATGTCTTACAATTTTCCCAACCATATGGCCAGTCCTATACATGTGCCCCTTATGTAAGAGAGACCCTGTTCTACACTTCAGTACTGCGTGACAGTTCACTGGAAAGGGAGTTTGAGAATCATTAATTGAAAGAAATGCCAAGTCTCTTCCATATTTGAATTTTTAATTTCCAAATCATTCCATTAATAATCAGTTTGTACACTTATGAAATGAATCTTCATAATAGAACTCATTTTATTTATCTTTCTATTTAATTAGAACTAAGTAGCTGTTTCTCCTCAGCTGGTTCTTTTGTCCCTAAAGCAATTTCTTCTGTCCTCACAAATTACTAAAATCACATCTCAATGGCATCCATTCCTGATGTCTCTGTGATTGTTTCAGGGTTCAGGAGAAACAGCATTTGCTTCACAATTTGTATCTGAAATGAAATCATAAACATGTAATTTTATGTTCGACTTTATTCTCTGTTAGCAGATATTTTCTATTTGGAGTTAAAAGATGATGTGGATATTGCCCCCAAACTTGAATACTTGGCTTCAGTTTTTAGTAAGGATGTAGACACAAAAAAAGGGTGGTTAGCAGAAATAACTGTGTGAAATGAGGATTTCTACATCTGGTAGGAAAACCAAAACATTTTAATGTGATCACCCAAAAGGGATAAAATTATTTCCTCTCCAGATACCTGATAGCCATGGGATGCAAAATTTTTTTAATATAATTTGACGAGTTGGCGTTTAATATGGCCGAACTTGAAGAAAGGGAGCGAAGCAGACTGCAGATGCCTTTGTTATCAAAATAATAATAGAAAATCCTCTTAAACACATTTTTGAAGGGCAGGATAATTAAGCGATCTCATCTGGATACAAACAGTTAAGGAAAACAGAGATAAGATTGGGCCAAGGCAAAGTAAAAACTGTGAGATTATTAGATACTGCTCCTAAATATCAGCCTACAGCCTGGTGTTGGACTTTGGTCTTACTAATATCTATAGCACAAAAAGTTGGAATGTACTGATTTCAGTTTATTCATGCTATGAAGTCAGGAGTTACAAAATATTGAGGGCGATGATAAACATATTGCATAAAAGCAATTTCATGACCTTGTGAAACAAATTAATAGCAATAGGAAATTTAATATTGGGAAAGGTAAGGTTGTGCTTCTATGGGTCAGCATTTCTATTAGAAACTTGGAGGCCCATCTGTTGGGAGTGGTGAAGATCAAGACTGATTGTTGACTATGAGGCACAAGAAGATGTAAAATCCTGAAAAAGCGAACGTGTTCCCAGGAGCCTATGGGCTGAGGTCACTGCAGCAAAGGTGGGGACCCAAAAATGGGTTCTGTACCATTGAACAAGGGACTCACTGATCGTCAATCTTCAGCACACTGAAGCCTTGCCTGTCAGAGAAAAAAAAAGTATGCAAACAATGACTTTTCAATTTGGCATGCTGAGTTAAGTATATGGATTACAGGCTTCCATCACTGTCACTCAGTACCTTCAATGAGAGCAAAGATGGTTTTAAGCATCACCTTGTTGCAGATTTTATAGCTTGAAGACTAAAACATTCTCTAAAATTTGGTTTTCAACTAAGTACTTTGATTTTTCTACCACTAAGCAGAACTACATTTCATTACTGACTTTAAAGGAATTGGGAAGAGACCCAAGAATATCCATATTGGTGTCTAGCATTTTGCAGATGCCTCTGGAAAATCTGGTCTGCAGAACTGATCAAGAATAGCTACTTCCCTTGTGAAGTGAGCAGAGAAAAAGGTCTCTGAACTTGTCATAGTGATTTTACTTAAATTAGAAGAAAAGGTAAGAGAAAACAGTTTTAATGTCACACACACTGCATGTTGTTCTATATTCTTCACTTATATTTTCAATAGCACAAGCTGCCAAGTAAATGCACATATGCACAATAAATGTTTGGGGAGTGTGCAGCAACAGACTATGCCAATGGATCCTTCTGGATTCATTTTTGAACTCTAAACAAAATTTAATAGATGTTTAGACTCAATAAATGTTTTCAAACAAAACCAACACTATGTGGATGTCTTTAGTTTGTTTTGCTGAAATAAATGATGGAATAAAGAAATAAGGCCAAAGCTCATCATTTTTGTTTCAGCAGGTCGATTATTTTGTCATCAATGAGACACATCATAATTAGTAGCATTAATGAAATACGAAATAAAAAGTAGTTACTGAAATATTAACATTTTGGGCACCTTTGCAGCCTGTTAGTCCCACTGGCATTAAAACAAATCCTCTCTCTTATAATTGAATTAATAACTATTTTACAATTACGCTGACCCTCAGCTTCACTGGCAGATTAAGGAACTTCCCTCATGGTCCCTTAAGGTTTGTTGAAGTCTGACTTTACAAACTAATTGATATTTATACTTTGGATCATTTTCTAGCTGAAAAGAATTTTCAGAGACTTTTTAAAAAGGTGGGTTTTTTTGTTTTGTTTTGTTTTTTTTTTCTTAAAGGGAAAGGCAGCTGAAATTGTTCTCCTTCCATATTAATTAATGCCAGTAGATAATTCTCCAATGGATAGTGATTGCGAAATAAAGGGGTGAGGTGGGGCTGAAATGGATATCAGTCATGAAATTCTAGGATCTATAGCCTGAAATAATTTTTACCTTAGATAACACTTATTATTGCATTAATGATTACTTTTTCTGTGTCAGCTGCTGTGTTTCAAATGTTACAACAGAAAATCTCCAATAAATTGTCACTTTCCTCAAAAAGATCTGTTTATCAGGTGAGGTACTCCTGCTAGAGAGCTGCAGCTGTTCAGGCAGGGACATCTGAGCTTTGCAAGGATATTTTGGGTAAAGTTAAAACAAGTAGTGTTGCAATGGTACTATGAGCAGTTAAGAAAATTGGAGAGCTGCAGTCCTTAAGGTATTGAGGACAGAAGGCCTCTAATATGTGAGAGTTTCATTGAGTCTAGGAGATAATTCTGAAAACTGTTGTAATGGATCTTATTTTTACTTTACTTGAAGAGTTAAGTAGGTGCATCTGCGGTTGTCTTCACTTGGATTTTCTGTGCTCGCCTCTGCAGGAGGCTGGTGCTGGGATCCTTCAGTGGGTAAACCAGTCAGTATTTTTAGCTGCATTAGGCCCAAAGAAACCCCTCCACATTTAATGAAGTGTCAAAATTAGTTTCTCTGACACTTTGACCTAATGTGTCTTACAGCAGTTTAAAATCATTTGCGTGCCTGTAAGCTGTAGGTTAAAAAAACCCCAACATAACCCTGAACTCTTCTCATTCAGTCTAATTCAGTCTTTTGCACTTGCACATTTATTCTTTTTCACAGTCACCTTTGTGACGTTACCTGTTCTCCATTTCCTTTGACAATTAGCAATAAACTGAATGTTTCCAGTCAGGATTTCCTTTTGCATGTAGAGGAACACTTCTCCAAGGTGTTAGCACTGCCTCTGTCCTCCTTCCAGAGCTATAAGCATGTACTCAGCTCACTATACTGAAGAGAGCTGGAACAGAATATTTGGATAATAATTTGTTGTTCGCTGATTAATCCTTGCTTTACAAGTTGTGTTTGAATTTATTGCTTTTTTGCACCAAAATGAAAGGATGAAGGTTTTTTTCCTGCACTGAGCAAGCACATGGCAGCAGCAGAATGAGCTTGTCCACACTCCTCTGGCCAGGTGCTTCGCTCCTCTACAGGAGCCATTCCCTGTGTGAGAGAAAGTACTTCTCTGAAGCCTTCTTAACTTTTGTGATTGCCAAAATGAAGGGCAGTTCTACTGATGATTTTAGCTCCTTAAGCTATGTGAAGAATTTTCTTCATCAAGAAAGTTGCTAAGATTTGTTTTATAGACCACTGTAGGCTGAATTAAAATTATTGCAGGGATATGAACTGAGCGTTCTAAAGTAAAAATACTTTTCAAAGTTTTCATTTTACAAAATTAGAACAAAAATTCTGCATTATGTTTTCCCAACTAATTATATAAGTGTTATTATGAATTACATGCCCTGCATTTTAAAACCTGTGAAACCAATTTACGATTTTATATTGGATTTTGCAAAAGAGAAGAATGAGGCACCTTTCTGTTTTATTTTTTTTTCCCACTCTGTATTATAGTTTAAAAATTTTCTATCACAGCTTGTTTCCACATCACTTTGCTAAAAGCTCTGTTTTTGGTGTACCTGATTAGATGACTCCAGACAACATGAGCTGCACTAAACTTAAGCAACATCAGCAGCTGATGGCACTGTGTTGCCTAACAACTTCAGAAGTTTCTGCACTTGTGCTGAGTTACCATAGCAATATCTGCCCACTGCTGGTGGACTTGCTTGAGAAGTTGCAATAAAAACAACTGTCAGACTAACATAATGTCAGATACATTAGCCACAGCAACACCAAGAAACTGGAAATTATCTCTGTCACAAACCTAAATGAAGCCTTGTTTTGCTTCAGATCATCCCTAGGTATGTGTCTGTTTTGGAAGGTCCAACGTTCTGCTGCTTTATTCAATAAATGTAACTACAGAAGTACATGAGATGGGCTGCAATATTTCAATATTGGACACTTAACATGAGGATCAAGTACATATCTTGTGAACACTGCTCAGGGAGGGCCAATTTTAATGCTGTGTTTCTGCAACGCCCTTCATTTTGCCTCTTTTTGTTACAAAACCATGCTTTGTTTTATTTCTTTGACTTGCTGCAAATATTGATATCAACTCATTCTCCTTTTTAAGCAGTTCAGATATTTGGAGATGATAAAGGGAAGAGAGGCTGTTTGTGGATATGATTTAAATTTTTTTTTTTTAAAAGTCTCTGAGTTCTGAATACTTCTGAGTCCTTCGACTTCTTCAAAGTCTTTCAGATACTTTATATGCTAAAGTTGCAAGGCTGAGATTTTTCAGACCAGGAAAGCTAATGTAGCAACTTTAACCCAGCAGTAATTATTAGCCCATCTGTTTTGCTTCACTGGTCTATTCAGACAGACAGAAAAAAACCCCAAATCACTGTCTCTGCTAAAGATGCTGGAGCTTTTACTTTGGATGCATGTTTCCAGATTTGTTTGGTTTAACTCAATAGAGTGAGAACTCTGTTTCCTCTCTGGTATTTGGTTTATCTGTTTAACTTTCCTGGATTAAAATTCAATTTAGTCAAATTCTTGGATGAAATGATGCTTTAATTTGGTCTCCCTGACAGGGATTTTTCCTCCCTGGAGCAGCAACTGATTGCTTTTCTCAGTGTGCTCTGTAACCGTGGCATTAAGTGTTAACTGACCCAAGTTTCTGTCTTGAACCACAGTGTTAAAATCTCCATTTAGAAAATATCACACTGTCCACCTCCACTCTGCCTTAATTGTCCAAAATTAAATGTGACCAGAGAGGGACCCTGTTTAAACAGACACAGTGTGGAATGTTAACTGCTTGCTGATGATGTGTTTGCTTAGCAATTTGCAGGCTATCATTCTGATTAATAAAAAATTCGCTGTATCTATGGAAACAAAGTGTGGAAAATAGCTTTTACGTCTGAGGAATGTTCAAGGAAAATGATTAGGTGGCCTTAAAAATTATAGCAGCTGTCTTCAGAGCAAAACTCAGGGCACTGCTGGTATAAAAGGACTGTAGCAATGTGTGCCATATAGGATCCTAACGTTTTAACAGCATTCCAATCAACTCTTGTTTTAGCAAATTATATTTATGCAAATCACTGAGTCTCTTTTATCTTTTCTTGATAATTTTGTGAACTGCCATATCTTAATTGAGATATCCCAAAAGATGATTTAAGTAATATTAATTATTAATTGACTGCCTCTAGAATAACTCTAAAAGAAATTAAAATTGGAACATGAGGATAATAAATAGCATTTGCACCAAATTTGCCAATTCTTTTGCTCTTCTGGAGAGCCTTTAGGTGGAATTGTGTCTTCTTGCCTGGCTCCTTGCTGTGGAGTTAAGGAAGCATGTATGTAGTCTCTCTTTCTTTCCCATTTTAATTTTCCAGCTAGAGGTGTTGGCCAACAAATGACAATTTTAGAAGTGCTCCTGACATTAAAAATTTAGTCTAAGATGTTTTTTTCTCTCAGATTCGTGACTCCTAGAAGTTATTTGATGTGCTCAAAGCATCTGTAAGTCATATGCCATTGTCACAGCAAATACAGGAAACTTTTGCACGCTTTCAACAGCAAATAAAAATGGGTGACTGAGTTTACTCACCTCTGATCCTGTAGATGAACACAGAAAGTCATCATCTGCCTCGGTTATCAGGCTTCCATTCACATTACAAATATGTTTTGGAAAACATGAACTTGACCCCATTTGGGTGAACGTAAAATAAGATCTACTCCAGGAGCATACACTGCTTTCCAGCCTCTAAATGGTGGTTGATCCAAGGGACTAGGTCAGGGCTTCTCTGGACTAACACATGGAGAGGAGGCATCATGCCCTCAGCTCTATAGACTTACTCCTATTGCAATCTATTGAGGTAATTAACTGAGCTGGGAGTTGACTGGAGTAAAAATCTATGTTTCCCAGGAGAATAGCTCTAAACAGGGCACTTTTCCTTAGAAAAAAAGAAAGGAGCTGAGGAAGCAGGTGGACAATCACTCGTTTATTGAGAATATTTTTCACAAATTACTGTGAATTAAGGAAATGTCAGAATATTCAAATTTGTTAGTAATATATTAGTATAGCATTTTATAATTAATGTCCTTTATTTTATACTGTTTCTAATAAGGAATTAGGCCAAAGGGCTTGCCTGGTTGTTTGATGAAAGGCAAGAAATTGTAAGAATAGACAAAAACTCATCTAATATCTCTTACCTTGGTCCTCATTAAGCAGGACACAGATCTCAAATTCTGTGTCCATCACAGTTTGCAAAGACTTTGGATAAAGGCAATAGAATGGAGCTTTTCAGAATGTACACTTCATGGCCCAGCTGTATCTGGCAGCCTTGGGTGACATGAAATATTAAAAGGGGGAAAAGTTTATTTAGGCTGAGGTGGGAGGGAGCCCAAAGCACGGTTGGATAATCCTTGGTAACAAGAGCAGAAGGGAACAGCTTTCCCAAGGTTTTGGGGTTTTTTTCTCAGTGAAATACTGTTCCTCAGGGGCCAGTGAAAGCATTTGAGTGTGATGCAAGTTGTATTGAGGTGCAAGAGCAGTGCAGTAGCCGGACCCCTCATGCTCCTTGTGAAATCAGCCTTTGCTGATGGCAGGAGAGGCTGCAGGAGCTCTGCTGCAACTGTGTCCCTTTTGAACTTAATGCAAAATTTGATTTTTTTTTTTGTTTAAAACTCCTTGCCTGTAGTCTGTGCTCCAGGGGAAAAGAAACCTCTGGAAGTAAAATACCTCTTGTGAGAGTCAACCTTGGGAGCTTTTATTTGGATCCATCCTGTACACAGAATCTGAATGTTTACTTAGAGTTTTGTGGTCCTTAATTTGATCTGGCCTAGACCTGCTTGTGATTGTTAGTGGGGAACAAAAAATAGATAAAAAGCAGGAAGAAAAAGAAAATGTGATGGAACACAGAAAACTAAAACAGGCATACAAAACAAACCATTTAAGGTATGTCTTACTATATTATGCATCTTAAATATATCTTAAGATATAATGCAATATGATTGAAATATCAATTGCCAAAATATAAATGCCTGAGCCTTTGAATGTTTTGATACTTTTTAGAGGCCCATGTAAGGCATAAAACTTCAGATATTTTAAAACTGTTATTATTGCACTGAGGGACTATGAATGTTTATTTACTTGAAAAGAAACTGAGCTTAGTTAGGAATCCAAGTACATCACAATAGTTCTAGCTGGATGTACACCTTTTCACTTATGTCGAAAGAATTGTATACACAGATTAAAATACTTGTGCAGTTAAGTAGTATTTTAGAATTTATGGGCAGCTGAGTTTGGAAAACATTTGTGCAGAGGCACTATAAAGTGATATAACATCATCTGCAAAAGTCTTTGTAAAGGACTACACAATGTTTTAACTAGCCATAATTAGCAAAGTGCTCCTTAGCAGATGGTACAGCAGAGCTTTTCTTGAGAAAGATTTGTTTTGTTTTGTTTCCGTTCACTTCCAGATATGATGAGAGTTTGCAGGAGTGTTTCCAGATCATCCGTGTGAGCTATACCATGCGTGCAGCTTGGAAAGTCAAATGTCTGCAAATGTGTCTGGGTGTTCCAGACAGTGTTGGACTGGGTTTGCAGTGGGATTCTCTTGGAGGGACACATATTGAATCACAATGAGTGAGACAGGAACTGGGAAAAACTTGGAACAATCTGAACATAGAGAGTCTTTAGATTCTAGCACCATTGATTGAAAAAAAACCCAGAGAAACCAAGAAATAAACTACCCCCCCCCCCCAAAAAAAAAAAAAAAAAAAAATCCCCACCACCCAAGAAACTGAAAAACAGCAACAAAACCCACTCCAGATGTTATGCATAGCAGATAGCTGCAAAAATGCCTTTTCTGGTTGTTTTGGCGTCCTGATTTCCTTCTCCCTCTTTAAGAAACTGGCCAAGGAATGGATGAAAATGTTAAATATTACACCAGCAAACCTATGATGGGACACATGGTTCATCTTTGCTTACTAAAGGGGAGTCTCAGGCATGTGGAGACTGAGGTAGGCAAGGTCATACAGGCAGTGTCCTTCAGATTCTCAGGTTGGTGTGCTTACAGCAACACTTAATTCCACTGTGCCCATTATTAAATACATTTCTCTGAGAAAATTGTATCACTGGTAACATGTAAAAATTAGAAAGAGGAAGTATTTGGGAATATTCTTAAAAAAGCTCCTGATAAGTTAATTGTATTTCTGTAACAAATTTTGTTCGGAGACCAGAATATTACTTAGGTTCTAGGAAAAATTACATCCTCAGTATATAAATAAAACCAACTGCAAATAAAATAGCACTTTTTTTATTTTAAATCTAGCAGATATGACCAACTTACTGCAGTATAATATAATATTGTAATATTAATTTAATATATTCCTCTCAGGAAAATGAATCACAGAAATTCCAAGTTCAGGTCTCTGTATCAGGGAGTATAAAGGAAATTTTATAAAAAAGTAGTCAGAGCTTATTCTTAGGATATCACATCTATTCAACAAATTATTTCAAAAACTCCTGTGTATGTGAATTTGCATCTGAATTAGAATAGTTTATAATTGTACAGTTAGTGTGATACTGGTAAATGATACTGAATTTTCATCTGCTAAAACCATACTTTAAGACACCTTTTCTGAAAAAAAAGAAAAGGCAGTTTGTTCTTTTTAGCTCTTATTCAGTGTTGCTCTAAGTGTAAATTCCCCTTCATCTGAACCTTGAGTGTATCTGCTTTTGTATTCATGTAGTTCAGAAAAAGCTATATTAATGTGACATGTTTTATTTAAATGGCACTAATTAATCTCTGAAGTTAATAAGTCTTATTGGTGGTTTGGAAAGGAGAACACTGCAATTCTTTCATAAAGCATCTTTTTATCAATGGAAGATAGATACAGAAATACCAGAATAAGAATGGCTAAACTTTTTATTTGCACGGTTGATGTCTGTGGAAACTAATGGTTACAAAATAGTTTGACTTGAATATAATAAAAAGTTATTTAAAATAAGGAGGGATATTCTTTCATGTTCTGTCAAGTATGATTAAATACAGGAATTATTTTAAATTTTCTTCCCAGGCTTAGCATTTACACAGTTGTCCTTATGTCCAGTTTCTGTGTGCCAGAATGAATTTTTACTGAAGTATGCATGGCTTGAGTTGATGTGTTAGAATAAAAAAACTGAAATTAATACATTTTCTCATTGTATACAGTACATCACAATAAAATATGTACTTAAAAATTATGGACTTGGGCAGAACATACCTTTGTGTACAATTTAATAAAAACCAGAAAAATGATATTTTTGCAGATTACAATTAGTGTTGATATGATTGGGTGCAAGCAATTTGTAACAGGGGCTGGAGTTTGTAGTTACAGAAGCTAGGAGTTGGACTTGATGATCCTTGTGGGCCCCTTCCAGCTCAGGAACTCATAGGATTCTAAGGCTAAATCACCAATTGCACCAATTTAAATAAATAGGCGATCACACAGAAAACAATGCAGAATCAAACCTTAAAATACAAGTGCCCCATTATGTCTGTGTTGTTTAAAATGCTACATTTTGGTGTTTGTAATACAGGGAGTGTTCTGCAGCTAGATGAGAGAGAATATGGGCTACACAAATGACCTTAATCTAGGACATATTTTATTATTTGTGCTACCTTGCTTAAGTCAAGTTTGACTCTCTGCAGCTGTTTATAATTTTAGACTTTATTTCCTTTGTCAGATTGCCTTTCTTGTACAATACAAAAATGTTGCCAAATTACTTTTGCTTGTAAACAAAATATCTAATGGTTTGTTTGGAAGAGAGGTTCGTCTTAGCTTTGCTTTGTGGTTATATTGTTATAGCAGGGAGGGGGTGTGAGTTCAAGTTACATTTCCATGTACTATGTACAAAGAAAATAGCACATGGGTGATTTTGTGTCCCTGACTGTCATTTCTTACAGAATTGTATTATCACTTAGTGATCACTTAGCACCAGTATTTTTTTCACTTTTAAATTGTCATTTGAGTATTAAATGTCTCCTCTCATTAAACATCAACAGTGTTATTTGTCTTAACTGGTCAGAAGAACATTACAGCTTAGTGTGCTTGTACTGATGAGTTCCTGTATCTTCTTAATTGCAACTACTGTAAAGTTTTTTAGGATTTTGGTCTGCATATTCATTGAACTTCCATGCTGTCTTTAAACGAAAAAGAATTTTTCTCTTTGAATTTTATCAGCTGGAACTTACTTATTTTAAAAGCTACTTATTTTAAGACAAAATGAACAGTGTGCCAACACGTTGATTATTAAATAGTCTGCTCTGCAATAAAGTGTGAGCAAATGTTATTCCCATCTGTGGTCTTCACTGAAGACTAAGAGAGGACTCACATCTAAGAACATTATGAATATGATGCATTTGCTGTTGAAAAGGCCAAGTTTATGGAACCTTTGTATTGCACCATTAGTACTTGAAAACATGGAGACTGTATTGAATCATGTAAATGAGACTGCGGATAAGGAAAGACTGACAACTCTGGAGTAAAATAAACTTGAATATCAGTGTCCTGTTGCTATGCTAGAATGCATTTCATTCAATAGCTTTAAATCTCAAAGGCTGCCTTTAAGATAAAGGTACATTGAGTATATTCCATGCTTTACTGTAATTTTGTTTCAAGAATTCATCTCATATCTGTGTTGCTTCCCACTTTTAAATTCTGTGTGACAAAAAGATGATCTATCTACTCATTTATATGTAGAAAAACACAAAAGCGGAAGTATAGGGTCTAATTTTAATGGCTCTCAGAAGCATAAAGCATGTTCAGTGATACCTAAAATCAGTGTGATTTTATTAGTAATTCCTACAATCCTTAGCTAAGGAGCCAGATTGCTATGACTTGCGCTAACATAAAATGTTGATTTTCTTTTTTCTGTTGGAATTTTAGGAAGCAGAATATAGATGCCGCATTTTCTGTGTAACAAAATTTTTAAAAATATTTTTTGTCCTATGCTAGCTGGAGAAACTCCTAAGTCAGCTTCAGGTTCACTCCCTTGTACAATGTCTGTCACAGAGCACCCAGCACTATATAGGCACTCATGCCTGTATTTCTCTGAAATTCTGGCAGCTGCCTTTGAGCGCTTAATGATCAAGGAGAAACAGGTTCATAAAGTGGTACATGAAGAACCTGACTTGTCCCACTGCAAAAATATAGCTCCTTCAGATTTAAAGACAAGTGTGAAGCCATATCAGCAACTCTAAAGAATGCCTACTTTCTAATTTTACAACATAGTTAGATAATCAGTAATAATACCAGTAATATTGTTACAATGAACAATCACTAAAATCCCCACCTAAGAACTGCAGAACTAAAAAGTCCTATTTCTTATTTCAATTTTTTTGTTCTGTAGGGGTAAGGAGCTTCCCCCTGACAAGTGGCTCTGATTGCATTGTAGGTTGAGGCAGAGCACAAAGATACCTCATAGCTTGAGAAAAGCCAGCAGAACCCTGGTTGCCTCCAGCACGTGGCATCAGCACCATGTGTCCCAGCCCCTGTCGTGGTTCATGTGCACATCCATGCAGGGGCAGCCAATGGCCATTGCTGCCCACAGCAGGGTCTGGTAGCTCCATTAACAAACACTCTGAATCTCCTGAAACACCCGCTGGAATCTGCAGTTCCAACAAGCAGCAGACACTTGTCCATACTGGCATCTTCAAATGGAGAGTAATGGATTTCACAGAATCACAGAATTGTTTGGGTTGGAAAACACCCTGAAGATCATCACTCTCCAACAGTTTATCCAGCACTCTGATCTTCCTATGTCACATCTACACATTTTTAAAATATCTCTAGAGATGGTAGCACAGCCACTTCCCTGGGTCATCTGTTCCAGTGATGACAACCCTTTTCAGGGAAGAAATATTTCCTAATATCCAATCTAAACCTTCACTGGTGCAACTTGAGGCCATTTTCTCTTGTCCTGTAACTTGGGAGGAGAGATCAACCCCTGCCCATGTACAACCTCCTTTTGGGTACCTGTAGAGAACAATAAGGTCTTCCCCTCAGCCTCCTTTTCTCTAGACTAAACCACCCCTGTTCCCTCAGCCATTCTTCTCAAAACTTGTGCCCCAGACCCTTTGCCAGCCTGAACTGATAAATACATCATCTATAAAAGTTCATATAAACTGATTTGTCATTAGTGTGTACTGACCTTATTTCAATTCAAGTAAGAAAGCAGCAGTATGAAGGGACTCAGAGGTTTCTGCCTTAAATTGACCTGGGACCACCTTTATGCTTTTCATTATTTGCTTTTCTAAACTTCAGTTTGTAATTCATGCGAATTTCCAACATGTTTTATCAGTTGATGAAGAATTTGAAAGATATTTTCTCAAATTTATTCTCCTGTTTACACTTTTTGTTCAGCAAATGGATTCTTGGCTTGGGACCAAATAACTGGTTTTTATATAATTAAATCCTAAATGCATTTATATAAGAAGGACAAAAATCAAATGAGTAGGAGGATAAAATGCAAAGATCCAATTTCTTTGAAGTTTCGGTTTGTAAGTTCTTTATTATTCTTGATGTTCTTGCTTTTAAAAAAAATGCTCAGTCTGATTCAAAACTCATGATTAAGAGAGTACAAATTCTTCATTGGAAAGTTCTTTTTAGGCTTAAACTCCATGAGTTTTTTTGGATTTTGAAAACAGGTCGTTTTTGAAGACAGTTTTTTTGGGTAAAACAGTATCTGTGTTAGTGTGATCAGAGCGATGAATGTTTTGGTTTGTCTCCTGTTTTCTTTGTCAGTTTATTTTTGCTTTGTTTCTTTTCAATTGGAGCTTTCCAGCATCTCTGTAAATTTTTTGCAGCATCCTTTGTGATGCCATTGGCTTACAATGATTTTTGGATTATGTCTACTTTTACTTATGCTGAATTTGTAGCAAGAATTTTGAACATAAACCTTACAGGGTTTTTTTTCCCTATGATTTTTAGTGCGTTACAAAAGATCTTTCTAAGCTGCTGTCTTCATCCAAGTGGCAGAAACCTTGTACACAAAATGAAATGAAAAGCTGCTTTGGGAAATAGATAGAGATTATGAGAAACATGCTTTTAAATTTTTTAGCAAAAATACTCTTTTTAATCCCCCAGATATTTGCTATTACAAACATGGAGAGAATAGGGAGAATCAGAAATTCTGGACTAAAGGAATTCCACAGAACAAAATCTTTGTTTTTTTATAAAAGGCCATTTTGTTTGAAGCTTAGAGCAGTGCCAAGCATAATTTTGTTGGTACAGCCTTTGGTGCCCCAGCCTGGTGCTAAGTTACTGTATAGGGCATAGAATGAAAGCTGGTTTTCATTTCTTCTCTTCTGCATAATTTTGTGTCAGAACCACTGCTCTTTTATCACATGCTGTAATCTATTAGTTTTTCCTGAGCTTGATGTAGACTATGTAACACCAAGTATTTCCCATTCATAAAGATTCAGGTTAGAATAAAAAACTTTCACCTACACTGGGTGATACGAAAAAGTGTCAGAAAAGGTTTTAAAAGGATGTTTTATACTACCTCCCTGTCCTGATCTGTGTCTTACCAGATGTACAAACAAGCAGTAACTTACAAAAACGGTGAGGTTATCCCTGAGGGCCTTTCTTAATTTCTCCCTTTATGATGGGAGGGGAGGACCAGTGTCCCCTGGGCACTGCCCCGCCTTTCCTTATGTCAGCAAACGCTGCCAAGGAACCCCCATCTGGAAAACCCTTAAAAGGTGGGTGCTATCCTTATTTAAACTCCTTCCAACTCTAAATCCACCACTTTTAAAGGAGATCAATTGTTTCACATCTGACATGGTTGAGCTTTGATGTCTGAAAAAGTAATTTGGAAGATGACTTTCTGGGGTTCATTTGCATTCAGCGAAGATTATAACCTGCTTTATAAAACAGTTCTGACCAAGCAAATCAGGCTTGTTTTTGCCACTCAGTCTCAATTATCATCTTCCTAACTTTCATGATTTCCTCAGGAAATCTAAAACTGTGTGCATTTTATCTTCTTTTTATTCTCCTTCTTTTAAGAAACTCCACCCCCACCGCAAAAAATGAAAATCCAAATAACCAAAGAAAACACCTCAACTAAAACATGGCCAGCAAACCCACAGAAAACCAGGAAAAAACAAATACTGCTCACATTATTACTGCTTTTGGTAAGGTAATATGGAATAAAAATGTATCAAGACAGAACCTCCAAATTATTTAGGAATTTGCTGTAACGTGGGAAGAATTGCTTTTATCTGGTAGTAATTGCATAGGGCAATGCTGAAAGATTACATTGATTCTGTTAAGAAAGAACAAGAAAGAACTGTGTTTGCCTTCTCTGTACTCAGTTAAACTGTGTTCAATGACTTTGTGAACACAGGGCATATTCATAGCCCACAAAGGGATTGAATGTGTCTATTTTTGTATCTTTCAGATGTTTTCTTCTAAAACACCATATTGTAGTATACAGTCAGCTGTGGTATTCTTAGACACAGAAATTTGATTTGAAGGTATTTATCGATTAATGATATAAAATTAAGGAAACATATGTAAGTAGGTTTTTCATTGGTGAGCATTTTCTTTTCTCAGTGATCACCTTGAAGGCCATGGGTGTGTTGAAGAATCTGATGCTCAGAGTGAGTTAGCAAAGTTCGGGGGTTTTTTGGCATGGTCTCCAAGCTTCTAGTCTAAGGAGTAGGAAAGAATTTCCAAAAAAGTTCCTGGAAATGGATTTTACCTTTAAAGTTTTATTTTGGGGTATACTTATTTGTTTAGCACTTATTCCTGTGAAGGAAGGAGTTGAGGAATTGAGAAGGGAATGGAGAAGGAGAACGATTTTAATATTATGGGCTTGGCACTTTTATGGCATGTTTTCAAATGTTGTAATTAAAAAAAAAGAAAATAATAGAGCATGTGGATGTTTCATTACAAATGAAAAGTATTTACCCTTTTGGATACTTACAAGTAGATATCATAGGAACTATACAAATGCACACTAATGAGGATTAATGAGCTGTTATATAAGTTAGTATTTAATTAATTTGGCTAAATATCAGTCTGTAGGAAGAAAATGCAATTTTTTTCATGCAAATAATGATTTTTGCATATGCAAATATATGTGATTGGAGCTGTGTCAATCCCCAGCAAATTCCAGTGTGGTCTTTTGTGAGATTATAGAAGCCTCTGCCAAGTGTACTTTCAGATAATTTTTCTGAGTGAATTTGGAACCTAAGATTTCCCAAGAACACTGCAACTCATGCAATTTCCTGCCAATTTTGCAAAGTCGGTAACAGGGATGAACTAAGTGCACTTTGATATCTATCATAAAAAGCAGTAGAATACTTTTTATATAATAATACTTATTTTGGAGACAGTTTTTTGGGTAAGAAGCTATAATATTGGTGTGATCAAAGTGATGAATCTTCCTTTTACAGTTGTCACAAATGTAAAATGTTGCTAAATGTCATGGAGGTACGCCTTGGCAGAGAATTTCCTCAGCTTGGATTTTCTTTCTCTATTTCTCTGCCTTGCTTACCATGTCCTACATCTCTCTTCAGTAGTAAGTACATTTTCACCTCACCAATATATCAGAAGTCATCAAATTGTGCCACAAAGCAAGTGTCTATCTAAAAAAAAAGAAAAAAAGCCTTCAAAAGAACTTTGAAGTCTATGTTGATACTTACTTGGAAGGGCACAAACCGTGCTAATAGTAAGCAACATCCAATCGAATGTTGTCCCAAGCCAATTTAACATATATTTTGTCTATCCTTAAAACTGGTTACAGAAACCGTATTTGTGGTTAAGTAACTTTTTATTGTTGTCAGTAGATAAGTTCAGTCAGATGGGTCTGAATCTGCAGAAGGCATTACTTTTACTAAAGCTTCATTGAAATTAAATTTGGAGTTTGAATCAGTGCCCAGGAATGATGTCAGCTATAGCAGATTAAATTTGCTAATGTCTCTTCATTTTAATTGTGTTTTTAAAACAAAGCAGATAATTCTTCCAGGCTTTTGTCTTTTATGTTTTTAGCCTTTGTTTGGGCTGAGTATTTCAGGTTATCAAATATTAAATTTAAAATCTATTTTGCAGTACCTCTGCATGCAGAAACATCGATTTAGTAGACACGTTTCAACAATAATTTGTAAGTAGTAAAATGTTCAATATTTTACCAGTCTTTTGCATACTGTCATAGTTGTTGTTTTATATTTTGGAGGAATGAGTAAAGGGAAAGGCAGATAAATTATTACTGATGTGCTGTATTATCTGTTACTTATCCTGAAAAATCAAATACATTAAATAGTTCTTGAATTCCTTTAATATTAAAACCAGTATATAACATGTAGGGCGTTAGTTAAATAATTCAATTTTCTGTCTCTGATAATATTGTGTATTAGATATACCTGGCCAGTATTTTGTATTATAGTAACAAGATAGTTTTGCTTTTCTTCTATCTGGTGATATTCTTATGGTCTGACGACAGCGTGAGAGATGTTAGCCTTTTTATTTGTATCTTATGTCACATTAATAATGGTTGTAATTATCTTTATCCTTAATCTGCTAAAAATCTTAATAACATAATTAAATCAATTGCATCCTGCAGCAATGAATTCTGCAGGTAAATTGTACTGTCTGTATCCTGCTGCTGAAAGCAATGTGAAGTGTTCAAATTTCAAGTACTTTAAAGGAACATTCAAGTAATTGGAAATGAAAAGTCCTAATTTACTGGAGTAAGTGGCAATACTTTGCTGTGTGTTAGAATCCTAGAGCCCCAGTTTTACGTGGAAGGGAGCTCTCGAGGTCTTGTAGTCAGACATGATGAAGGTACTTGGGGATGTGTCCAGCTGAGCCTTGAACATTCTTAAGATGGCAATTCCACAGTCCTTCTGTGCAACCTCCTCCAGTACTTAACTACTCACAATGAAAATTCTTTTCAAAATATTGGATTTTCTAGTGGTAATTCTTCCCCCAAATGCTGGAATTTCACATGTTTCTACTTGCCTATTGCCTCTTGTGTTATAAATGTGCACCTTTGGGAAGTATCTGCTTCATCTCCTCTCTATCCTTTGACTAGGTGATTGTAGCTGTAGCTGGGGAGCAATAAGGACTCCCCTGAGCCTTGTCTACTATGGGCTCCCCAGTTCCCTTACTATTTCATAGATGATAGAGAGCAGCCTTGCAAGGACCTTGTCTGGCTCCTTCAGCACCTTTGGATGCCTCCAGTCTCATGGATTTGCTTATGTCCAAATTAGTTAAGTGATTCCTTCCCTTTATCTCTCTACAGCAAGTACTGCTTCACCCCCACAGTGTGTGCTAGGAGGCTTAGGGACGTGGAAACCCTCAGGACAAGCCATTCCATGGAAAAATAAAATGCTCTTTTCCATTATTTTTAAATTCCTTCCAATGAAGATACTTGGGAATCTTTACCATCCCTTCTTTTCCTCTTTTCCAGATCATATCTTCACCTATGTGTGCACTTTTCTTTTACCAGTTCTAGTAACTATCCCAGTACTGTGAGAATTTCTTGGCTGAGACCAGTCAGATAAGGCAGGGGGAATAGGTTTGCCATTCTTGCAGAAAACCAGGTTGGCTAGGTTGCACCTATGCAGCTTTAGTCTCGTTTCTGTGGGATGTGACATGTGAGGATTCACTGGTGTATAATGCTGAAATAAGGAGGTACAAAGGTAGCCTTTATCCTACTGTTGCATCCCTCTCTCTCCAGACTTTCCATTATGCAAAGGTCTTTATGTGATCTGACCTATTATTTTGTAAAAAAAATTTAGACATAATGGTACTTTCAGGTGTGAAAAATATCAAGCAGTATGTTGCTGATGCTAGAAAAATGTTTGTAAGGTTTCCCAATGTAATTAATCTCTTTGATCTCAGGAGCGGTACATGAATATTGTTTCACTCTTAGAAAAGCAGAAACAATGTTGGTTTGATATCTGAGGACAAGTAAGAGATGAAATCTTTGTCTTGTTCTGTTCTTATACTCGCACTGCTACATTTTTGTCTTGTGTACTTGTTATAGCACTTGGATAACCTATATTTCTTCTTGTTTATCTATTTTCCTTCTGTTTGCCTCATGGTTTAATATAACTTCCCACACTAACACAAGTTAGTTATGAAATTCAGAACATCAGGTACAAAGTTCTCAGACAACTTCCAGCTGCTTTTTTATACAAGGTGAGTACATATTAAAACTGTCTTAGAAATTATGTTGTCCACTACTGCTTAATTTCTCTGGTTTTCTTTATCAAGGCTTCCAAGAGACAGGGAAAGCTATATTAAGAAAATGTTCCTCTGTACATAAAAATTGTGTAAACCTCTGCTAATTTTAGCAACTCTCTTGAGCAATCAGTCCCAAAAGCTCTTTTTTCTTCAGAACTCATTAGTCACATGGTCAAGTTTTAGCTGGTTTGGAAAGATGACATAGCACAGCAAAGTTCACGGTGAGGAAATTTTACTCTGATGACACCATTTGCACAACACTTGAGCAAGATTTTAGCATTGGACATCAGCACAGGGGATGTTTTTTCCCCTACTTAATTTTGTTCTCTGCTGCAGCTCACATTTTGACCCCAGAAGTGGTCTTGTTTTTCCTGAGAGTGAGTTGGCAGTGTAACCTTCTTGCCTCTGACTGCATGCTCTTCTCTAAGTGGAAAGCACTTTATTTGTCAGACGAAGGGGAGAAGAAATAATACTTTACCCAACTGGGAGGTGCTGGAAAGCATTGTTGCTCAGGGTCCTGTGTCCCCAAACAAAGGTGTGTCACACACCTGTCTTTTGAAATGTCATGAGCACTCGTAAACTGCTTGCAACTGTCCCAGTGACAGACTCACTCCTGAACGATGTAATTTCAAAGTACCAGTGCTGTTGGCAGAAAAGGAACACTTTGTAATTTGAGAGGTTTAGGCTTCCTCCTAAAACTCTCCTAAGTCGGTATTTTTTTTCGTGAAACTGCATTGTTTAGCTTCGGTTACATTCACTAGTGCACTTCTGTCTTCACAGAATACAATTCAAACTTTTTGAATGTATCTAATGTATTTGCAAAATAAATTTCTAATAAATCTCTCTATGAAATGCAGTCTTTAACTGAAAACTTAGTTGTATAACTATAGAAAAGCATAATTTCTAAAATTCAATGAATAATGCATCGATGATTCAGACAGATTTTAAACTCTATAATGGCTGATCAGAGTTCAGGAATAGACCTATCTTCTAATACTGCAATAATAAGCAGATTTCAGTTTAAGACAGGCCACAGGGACCCATCAATGTTTTCCAAATTTGAGGACCAGATAAAACGTGTAATTCAGGTACTGGGAAGGTTTTTGGTATGCAAAATGAAAAAAAATCCTCATGCTGCCAGTTTTCCCTGTCAGTTTAATACTCCACTCAACTTTTAAGGTATTTAAAAGCCAAAGCCTGGAAAACATGTTGCTGAAATTAAGGTTAAAATGCAGAATATGTTAAGAAAGGACCTTTTCAGCTGCCCTTAGATTTCAAATTCTGTAGCAATTCCCTGAAGTGTAGAGGTTTGAACAGACTTATTCTGAATTAGCTATTATTGTGCATATTCTTACACATACAGAACTGCACCAAAAGTACAGGTGATACTTGGGGTTATGATGCAGTTTTGTCTCAGGGAGGGTGTGTTTGCCATTCTCTCCTGAAAGCTCAGATCTGCAATTCGGGTTTGGAAGGAATCCTATGTAGGGTGGGATGATTTGATTCCACCTCTTTGGGACAGCTACTAGTGGAAAGCTTCTGTACAGTAAAAATAGCTACAGTCAGGGTAGATTCCCAAGTTTATCTCTTTAGTTTGAGATGAAGAGACTTTTTTTCTCTGCTAGCATCTGCTCTGTTATAATACTTTATAAATATCAAGGAACATTTTCTTGTTGCTGTGGTCCTTGTGTAAGTAATGTTTAGCAAAAGGGAATGATTTTCTTTTTTTCTTTGTGGAGTAGCTCAAAATGATTGCTCAAAAAACCCCTTTTAGACAATAATTAGCTGAAATTGCTTTACTCCATGTTGTCCATATCTACACATCTTTCCACCATGGAATAGTTATTTTCTTTACAGCTGATGTAGTTCAGTGGGATAAACTGGTAAATGCTTTGTCAAATCTAGATTTCCTGTTTCCTATTGTTTTGTATTTTGTAGTCTTTCTTTCTCTAGTTATATGTAAATACCAATAACTTGGCTGTTACAGGCTTTCACAGTTAACCACAGCTTCTGTGTTCAAATGACTTTTCACCTTACCACTACCTCTTCTGTACATGATTATCAAAAGTATGATATCTCCTAAAGATTGAATTGAATACATCCAAAATGTGATAAAACAGGCAATGGGCTCTGATAAAAGTGAACTAGTCTGGAACATCTGTATTTATTCTACAACAGTTTGTTCTTCACTATGGGGGCAGTCTTGCCTTTTTGACATCATTAATTATCAGTCTCATGTTGTTATGAAGTACATAATCATCCTTGTGATTCACTGTGGCAATTTCAATCCCTCTTATTTCAATGCTGCTGCCTGTTCTAGAAAGGTTTCCTCACTTAGCAAGAATTAGCATATTAGTTTTGTAGACAAATTGTTTCCTAAGGAGTTCCTAAAAGCTACTGTTTGTTTCATGAATGTTACTCCTCAATTTCATTTGATGCTTTTCAATACCAGTTTACCAATTTGTTCTAAATAAAGAAGTTAAAAGTCACCAAACCTTCAAAATCTGTAATCTCTATTGCCTTTGGCTGTGCTGATTGCCCTGTGACGCTGTATGAGCTACGTGCAATTGCTGTTTTCAGAAAATTTAGTCCAATTGTCATGGTTCTCTATAGTAATTTTTTTCCTGAAGTACTACAATTAAATACTAAAAAGTTATAAAGGAATCACTTTTAAAGGGAAATAATACTGAAGAAAATCTCAAAAGTATTTTGTACCTCCCATTCTTTGCTCATTCTACATCTGTTTTGTTCCCTGTGTGAAACAGTTATCTTTTAGCTTAAATTACCAATGAATTTCTTCTGACCAATTTATACATACCTGAAGAAAGATGTAGATGCCAACTGAGCATCTGTCTTACGAGGCAGGTCAAGATGTTCTTTTAATCACCCTGCCTTGAACCACTCTCTTGCTTCATTTTATTCACTAATGTGCAAGGCACTTTCTACTGAAGATTTTTCGAACTTTGGTTCTAAAGCCTCTTTCCAGGTCCATCTGCTCAAGAAACACTGTCTTTATCTTCCTCTGTTTTTCTACTTATGATGCAGTAGCAAGTTTTCCTGTGCAGTTCTTTTTGTTCAGATTATCTATAACACATCTCTTATGTATTACATATCTTGACAATTATTCATTTTTTGCTCTCTCTCCATCTCCTAGAATTTTTCAGATTGTTTGGTTCACTGAATTAAGTGAATGGTTCTATCATTCTAAATTGAGTGTTATATTCAAAGTAAACTTAAAAATAGATGTGCTTAACAGGGCACCTGGATGTCTGGTTCTGTGGACTGCAGTGAAGTCCAACACAAGTGCAGATTTAAGACATCTGCCTTAGTCAACCGAACTTTACTTGGCACTGAATTGGTCTGTGAACACTCACACACAGCCGTGACAGACCTCTGGTGCTGGTGACTTCCAGTAAAGGGCATTATTGAACAATCAAATGTGATAAAGTCTTTGCAAACCTACCTATGTGTCATAGGTAGGTTTGCAAATACGTATCTGTTTGTGCCCTGAGGTTTTCATCTACTTTGCTTGCAAGCTTTTGTGGGTATTTGTTTTCATTTTTAATTGCCTGAAAACTTTGATAAATCTGGCACCATGTTCATTACCAATATGATAGGCCATGCACACAGCAAACAAAAACAGGAGTCTTCTTTTCCTTGCTAAACTTAAAGTTGGTACTTGAAGGACACATAAATGAATATACATACTTTAGTGATTATATAAACAAGCCTCAAATACAGTAAATCAGATGAAGCAAAAAATACTGAAGTAGAAAAAAAAGGGAAAATGTTCCCTGTTTGGTCTCCTTATGTAGGTCATTTAAGCGCTGTTAATATATCAATCCCAGCTCTTTTGCCTACTTAATTGAGTCAATGCCAATGCACTGTGTAGACCATATGCATAACTTTTTAGAGTTGTTATTCCTCAATTATGTAACTGTACTAATTTTGTTAATATATTCTGTGGAGAATCTGAAAATCCAAGATTACTGTAACATCAATATTTTGCCATTGCTGAATTGCTGGAAACCTATGTATTTAAATAAAGTCCATGAACTTTAATAAGACCAAATATTTCTTCTTCCTGTGCTGTGCTTCCTATTGACTAATAATTCAGATATTTGGACGTTGCAAGCAAGCTGGAAACTCTGCTCGTGCAAAAGAGGATTGCACATCACAAATGTGAATAAAATAGACAATGGGGAGAGCAAAAGGAGGCATGGAGGACACTGTCTAAACCATTCCTTTTCTGCAAGGGCAGAATTCGAGTGATATGATCTCTGTGCTATCTGAGGTTCTGTTCACAAAGCATCATGTAGCAGTCGAGTCCACTGGCAGACAGTTCTTCAGTGGTTTAACTCTGTTACTTACAATGCTGTTGAACTCTGTCTTACCCAGCAAATAAATGCAATGCTTTACCTGCTTAAAATTAAATGTGCATCTGTGCTTGGTAGATCAGGGCCAGGATATACAGCATGCAAATCTCTAATACTTGCTGTCACTAATTACAATAAATTTATCTTATCTTTTTGAGGATTTGTTTTGTTTTGGTTTTTTTTCCTTATGTTTTCAGATTTCTTAATTGGTTCATGGCTCTCCTGCAGTTCCACTGCAGGGAAGTTTGTGTTGTCACGTTTGGAGGGATGGGTATTAGTTTGACAAGTCACCCTGCAGGTCTCTTGATACTTCCTTATTTTCCATGTGTCATGAATTAGGTGTTTTGAAGATTAATTTCAAACAAAACAGCATATTTAGTTTCCCTTCAGGAGCAGAGGAATTTAAATGTCTTTAAAATAGAGCTCTCATTCTCCTCATCAAGCCTGCATGATCCCTTTCCTGTTCTTATAGCTAATTAACTGGTCTAGCTGCAGGATTTTCCCAATTTCAAGGTAAGTTGTTTTCATTGCAACTGTGTGATTTTAGCATAACTGTAAAGGTCTGTCAGTATTCAATATTGAAAAGGCAGCCTGTTTTCTTTACTGCTACATGTATTTCAAAATTATTTCTTTGCATTGATATTACTACTGGAGTGACTTACTTCTAGATAAAAGAAGCTTAGTGTAAGTTTTCATTAAGTGTAGATTCTTAGCTGAGGATTAAGTGGCACTGGGAGAGTTTTATTATTGCCATAATTAAAGGTGAAGAAGTTAATTTTTCCTGTTTTAATGTATTTCCATATTTGCTAATAGAAGTGTGTGTTGACTTTAGTATGGAAATTTTAAGATAAAATCTAAAAAAAAATAGAAAAACTGTGGGCAAAGGGCAAAAAGATGTTTTTTAGGACAAAGATGGGACTGTAACAACAACATGCTGGCACTGTAGCACAAATGATGGGTTAGGTAGGGCAAGAACAGAAAACTGGTTCAAGAACAGGAAGTGGAAAGATGAAAACTTTGAAGGATAATTTATCATTTCAGGTGCTAGCCCTCTTGATTGGCCTTGCTTTCCAAAGTAGCTGCTCATAGTTTAGTATTCTGGATCTTCTTTTGACCTGCTTGTACTGCAGGGACAGAGGTCTGTGTCTCTGAGCAGGTCAGGTTGTCTGCAATTCCTGATCCCCTCACTGCTCTGTACAGGCTGTAATGTGTGTCTGTGCTGTGTTCCAGCAGCACCCTCCTGTCCTTTGGCCCTGGATCACCTCTTGCAGCAAGAGCTGTGTAGGCACTGCCTTAGCTCTGTCATTCTCAGCCTTGTGCCTCCCTCCACTGAGCTAGAGGAAGGATGTAGGCTCGGCTGCTTCATTCTCTGAGCATTATTCACAGAAGCTAAAGGGAGGAAAGGTCTCTCCTTTCCCAGTGTTTCCATAAGGGCTTTTTGCTCGTGTTTTCAAGATAACTTAAAAGTTGGTCTTTTGTTTTAGCTGGTTTGTTTCTGTCCCCTTAGGGAACTACAGGACATGCTCTGGCAGATTTCTTGATTTTCAAATGCCTCATCTATCTGTGTTTTTTTGTTTCCTGCTCTTTCTTTCATTTTCAGAGATACAATTTTGTCATCAGAGTCTTTCTTCTCTGGTGGTTTGCTGTATGGATTCTCAGGATAAACCTTTGGAACAAAGGCTGCTCTGTTTGTCTTTTGCTTAAGCCATGCTGGGTGCTTTTGCTGTAGGAATTTCCATTGTTGCAGTGGCAGGGTCCTTTAGGGAGCAGAGTTTTTACAGTTTTCCTTTGTGGAATTCTGGTGACGTTAGCAGGTGTATGTCTGTTTACAGGGATACTGTTTGGGCAGTTTGCACCTTCCTTCCTTCCTGAAGGATATTGCCTTCTCATTATAATTTTCTCCAGTAAATCAAAGCAATATATCTTCAGTTACTGAATTCCTTCTGAGGGAGAGAGAACAGCTTGCAAACACCACTTTTTTTCATTGTAGAATTGGACAACAAGAGCTGGAAATATTTTATGAGAAAAAAAGAGGCCCTTAAAATTCCCCTCTGTCCCTGGAGGTTTCTGTGGTTTCTATAAATACTAAATTTCTTTGCTTTGCTTCAGATATTTGGCAGTTAAAAGGCAGGGAAGAGCCCAGATTAATGTGAGATGTTCTTATTAATTATTCCATGGAAGGATATTTATACTCTCTCTTACAAACTTTGGTTGGACTCCATGCAAAACAGGAGTGGAAAGTTTGGAAGCTTTTAGGTGGTTCAAAAGTACTACTGCTGCCTTTTACCAAATAAATGCCTTACAGTTTTTGAAAACACAGTTTGTATTTCTTCATTGTTGTCTTATGATGCTGTTTGAAAATTTTAAGTGATTTCACTCATCCAGTTTTTCAGAAATTGTTAGTGAATTTTATGGTACTGACTCTTATATAGCTGAGCCAAGAAGAAGTCGGTGAAACTCTGTGAGTTAATAGCAGTTTAAAATTGTGCATGTCTTAAGTCCTTGGAAGCAAATGAAATGTACTGTTTAATTATCCACCTGAAATCAGTGTGCAAAAGATGCAACTCAAACTGGTTTATAACTCCCATAGGGTGTAATTTGTCTCTATAATGTGCATAAAAGGTGCCGTAGAGAAAGAAAATTGATTAGGAAATTCTGAAGTGTTAGGATTATTTCAATGCTGTGAGCCCCTTCTTTATTTTTCTGTAAGAGCTTGAGTATTTAGTAGTATTATCCATTTCTGCCAATTGCATCAGATGGGAGCTCTCATCATTTCACTTCACTGTAAAATTGAACACCGATAAAGCTGTTTACTTAAAGCCATACTGAAATATGCCTCCCTTACCCTTAAGTTCCTTCCAGTCACCATCTGAGGACGCTCATCCTCACTTTTCCAATGTGGACCCAAAGCTCCTTTCCCCAACTGGCAGTGGCACCAGTAGCTGACAAAACTGACACATGTACTCCCTCCTGCCACGCTCCTCTTGCCTGGCTTCTTGCACAGCTCTTAATCTTATTGAAACAAACATGATCACTGAGGCAAGTCTGGGGTCTATTTGATTGTTTTGCTGCTGCTTCAGAAATGAAGATTTTTACTCAGCCAACAAGACAGGTGCTATTTTCAGAGTGGAGAAGCACTCTGCAAACCCAAGTCTGTGACTGAGCAAGCAGTAAGGAAATCCTCTCCTTTGCCCTCTCCAAGCCCCGACTTTGGCGGTACAGATAGGTTCTCAGGTTTGCACTTGGAAGGCAGAGCAGGCAATCTGCTGCATGGCTCATATACTGATTAGTCCTCAACCCTTTTGCTGTTTGTATGCACTTAATTGTTTTTTGCTGGCAGACACACACAGTTCAGCATCAGATTTTGACACACACATGCTGCTGTCCCGGAGGATCCGCAGAGCGGGCTGTCTTGCAGCTGCTGCATTTTCCACCACTTAAATTGACAGTTACCTACTGTGTGGAGTTGCTAGGAGAAGGTGAACAGTCATCATTACAGCATATTCCTTCAATAACAACCTGTAGCGCTCACTGATTTCTCTTCTGCAGGTATTTAGACATGTCTTTGCTACTGACTTAGCATTTGTACAGTCATATTTTTATTGAGAGGCTGGTAGATATTTATTCAATAAGAAACAATTCAGGATCAACTAAAGAGAGGAAAGCTCTGGCATTTGAACATACACTCTTTGTAGGGTGATGTGACTGATACTGGCATCTACCATCTGCTTTCCTATTGCAGACTGTTTCTCCAACCTGCAAAGCAGAAACCAGCCTTTCTTTCCTTCTGGATTGTTAACGCCATTCACATTTATTCTGCATGGCAATGAATTATAGTCCATTTTAAGGAATCTTTTGTGCTTCTGTGTGTATTCCTACAGCAGAAAAAGTGCATGAGAAAGGAGCTTGAGCAGTCAGTAGTATAAGTAGCTGGCTCTCCCATATGGATTAGACTCGTGAGGTCAGAGGAGCTGTGTGTACTTGCTCTGTGCTTGGGGGGGAAGAGTGGATTTGTCTGTCAAAGTGAATAGCAATTCAGGCAGGATCGTCCCTCAGCTGTTGTAATTCTGATGTGTTTTGATATGACAGCAGCTACTGTCTAACATGCGTGGATCTTCTGAAATGTGTAGCGGACTAAGGACTGCTTTTACTTGCTGCTGAGCCTGACTGTAACTGTATCGCTGTAGGACAATAACGATGGGGGCTCGAGCGACAGAAACAACTCGGGAACTGGAAAGCGCCTCTGTACAGTACCAAATAGGAGGACATGCAGAGAAAATGTGGCAACGACTCAAAGGAATGTGAGTAGCTTGTCTCCTTGGCTTTTGTTCTGTTCCTTGGGAAAGATAATTTTCTTCTGTTTGTTAAGATGTCTAATTAGCAAACGGGAGAGTTATCTTTAAGCTGTGAATAGTATTTGCTCTCACAATACAGTACATCGGTCTCGTTTACGAGGGTACTTAGATTAATGTCAGACTCTCTGTTAGGTTCATTCATCTCATTTAAAAGATGTATAATGAGTGAGAGTTATTATCCAAATTGAAATGCAGGTAAGTCCTTCCAAGTTGGCACTTCCATATCTCTGGTATGATTTTGTAAATGTTATCTTCAGAATCAGCATTTCTTGAGCTGTTTCATCACTGCTGTCAGTATATATGGGTAAGTATATTATTGCAATTCTATAGGAAGTACTAATACTTTGCCTTTAAGACTGAAGGTAAAGAAGTCTATATTAAAAGGTGCTTAGCTATTAGGAAGTTGCTGCGTCTGTTTTTTGTCAATTATTTTGGTGTTCAATAATGCTAGAAACTGATTGAAGGAGTATTTGAGGGGACCACTATGTACATGCTGTGTCTAATTCACTCCTCTCAAATGCAATTTTCATGTAGACTTTTGGTGCAAATGATCAGTAAATAAACATCTGCAACCTGTCAGAGAGAAACTCCAGTGTGTCCTAAACCCTTCAAACTTCAACATCTTCTTTTAAGTAACTGCCAGGTTTTTGCTCTGAAAGCTGATGTCAGAATGTGTTGAAGCAAGGAAATCGCAGTGGTATTTTTGCTGGAAAGATTTGTAATCCTGGGTTTCTAAAGGTATTCCACAGATGCTATATAGTGCCTCAGCTGTTGAAGATAAACAGGTTATTTAAAGCGTGGAGGATTAGATGCATCGGCTATGGCACTGCCTGTTTCCTCTGTGCCTTGGGTAGAGACTCAAACTGGCTGTGGGGAAGGGACTTTCCACCATCTGCTTTCTTTTAAGAGAAATTGCTTTGCTTGATTGTAAGTCACTTTTCAGGTGTGGCCAGGGATTTATCTTAACTTCTCTGTGGTATATTTTTGAATATTTGCTCTGCATCCTATCATCGCTCTGTTTCAGATAATTCGCTTTGGGAAAAATGTTCCCATAAAAACTCCAGAGTGTATGCAGCAGAGGAAATTTGATTATTTGATGATGTCACACATTTTACCTCTGAGTTTCTGCTACCAGAGACCTCCACCAGTTTGTGCAGATTTCCATTTGTGTAGGGTCTTAGCTGCTGTTTTTGTTTGTTCCGTAAGTTCTCTGTTACCACTAGGCTCTTGGGTTGAAACACTTCCTTTCAACTGCCTCTGGAATGGTACCATTAAACAAACTAACATAAATAACTAAGCATTGGTGACACTCAGTACAAGAGCTCCAGGAAACAGGGTTTATGGTTCTCCAGGAGTAGTTAAAATGATATTTGGAGTTTGTGGTGTATCAGTATCAAATGGAGCTGAAGTGTTTGGAAACCATGCACTTTTTACAGGTTGGTGTCAACCTCATGACTGTTATGACAAGATGATGCTAAAATACTTGTATTTATAAAAGCCAGGTTATATTATTAGACATGTGCTTAGCTGACTGTTTTTCAGACTTACTAATGGTTTCATTTTAATTATTCACAAGTTAATTGGAAATCACTGACTAGTCAATATTATGAATATTGTATGGGGAAATTTCAAAGAGTTGAAAATTTCAGAGTAGATGTCCAGGCTCACTTTATAGTATAAGCATCAATCATTAAGAAAAAGGATTCATTTTGTTGATGAAGAGATATCAAAGTAGAAGCATGTTTGTATGTGGTAGGGGAGAGGGACAGATAAGTGGGATGCCAGATAATCTGACTTTGGAAGAATTCTTTTATAAACTGTCAGTCAGGGGAATTGTTTCATCTTAGGGGTGGGAACTGTTAATGCAACTACGTATGATGCCAAATTATGGAGTTTTTAAAGTAGTGTGCAGTGGTGTATTTACACTGAAGTCAAGACTTCATGGTTTGAATTATGAATTATCTGTTCTTGCTGATAGAGTCCACAGACATACCTAATTTTCATGTGATTTCAACACAGTTTTACTGTATTTTGCCAGTTGGGAGTGCTGATTATCTTCTGGCAAGCAGGTCATTATTTCTGAAAGAACATCATATTTCATTTAGATAGCTATCTGGATAGTGTTCAAAAGCTGTACAATAGACCCTTAAAATTAGCTTCAATTTTCTGTTAGCATTTCAGATTTTTTTCACAATAGAGTTTTAATTATGAATTTGGCAGCAGAATTCCAATTAACCTCATATGTCTTGGGGTATTTTTGTTGTTGGCTCGTTGTTTCTATCATTCATTTTTGTGAAATAGAGACTATTCTAGAAGATAGGTGAGTTGTATGTGCTTAAAGCTAAATGAAAATCCTTATTTGAATGCCCAATAAGAAAAGCTGTCTACAGTGGAAGCTGGAAAGAAAAGGCCTTTTTACAGGTTTTCTATTCTATAGGCTTTAATAGATCTTGCTAACCTAGTGTTGCAATAGAGGCTGGGATGTTTTGAATAAAATTAAAATGATTTATAACTTTTATTTGGTTCATGGTGCTTTACAACCAAGTCCTTCTGTATGGCTAGTAAAAATCCCACTCTGTTTTCCTTACACTGGAATTGCAGCAGTGCTGCAACCAAGGACATTATCTGGCAGAGAAGATATTAATTTGAATTACATAACTTGATCCTTAACATTGGCGCTGATTTTATTGATGCCTGAATGTATAAAACACAAGCTCAGTGAAACAAGGCCTGTGAAAATTAGTCGTGTAAATTTCTGTCTTGACTGTATCTTCTCGTTTTTGAATTAAGGTGTTTTCAGTATGCAGACTGCAAGCTTCTGATGTTTTGTAGTTCGTGGAGAAAGCAAAAACAACAAGGGACAGCTAAATAACTCATATAATAGTGTGGCTTTTATAATTCCCTGTTATGCAGAAGAATAAAAACAAAAGCCATTCAAGCCACTGCAGGAATTCCAGCTGCCTGACTGAAGGGGAGTGTTGTATACCTTCCACTTCAAAAAACATCTTGTCACAGCCCAGCCAAGGGGCTCCTTCTCAGGCTGCTTAATGGCACTGATTACACCTTTTCTTCCTCAACCTTTCATTCTCTATTGGATGGAATCTTACTTTAGACAGTGAATAAGTTTCCAGCTTAAATGTATTACGGTGTCAATAAATCCAGATGATTTGTTGCCCAGGAGAGTTTGTCTTCAGGTGCTGATAGAGCATCGTAGGGAGCTCAGAAAGAAAAGCAGCATTTTAAAAGCATTTTGATTTGGAATGCAGAGAACCAGGTTTAAAGCAGAGGTCTTTATGCTTACCAGCCTTGCAGTGTTTGGTATTCTCCTTAATCTGCATGTAGACATGACTTAACTCCGTGTTGTTCCTCACTGTGTGAAATTGTGTGCTGTCTGTTTATGGTCTATTTTGTCTGTTTGCCACTTCACTCAGTGTCAATGCAGAACAGTCAGACATCTCCCCCTCACCATCTTATTTTATTTTGCAAGTAGGCATCTTAGACATCTTCTTTGCAAGTAGCTTCTACTATACTCATCACTGCTGAACATAGTATTAGGGTAGGTTTTCTTTCTTTGAATTTCCTTTGAGTTCATCAGTGAGTAAATAACTTGATGTTCATAGATACACATATTTGCTAGAACTGTCTCTTAATTGGCCAAAAAAATCTCTGAGTGGAAAAACTTAAAGTCTAAGGTTCCAAGAATTTGGGGACTTGAAATTCACATGTGGTTATTATAGACTACTTTATGAAATTGTTACTGCTTTAAAATGAGAATGGGCTACTGCTATCACTGGTTAAAACGAATTTGTGTTAACTTGTATGGCAAAAAGGATTGGAAAAACAGTCATAAGCCTCTTTCCTTACCTTCTTCGCTTTCTTCTCCCCCCCTCCATTCAACATAAGAGACTCCGATTTCTGCGGGAAGGAGGGCCTGAAGTGTTTTAGGCACTAAAACATGTAGACCCAGTTTGTTGATCCTGCAATGCTGCAGTGATAAATTGCATGCATACACATTTTGTAGAGACAAAAAGGGGCCTTAGTCACTGATTTGGGGAAATTCGGCTTGATGTCAAAGAAAGTAGAAAAATGGCTTCCTGTATACCTGCTGAATTATCAGAAGATAGAATTCTTTTAAAGGCATTGAATAGAATCCATATTAGCAGCCAAATTAGGTCTAAACTCGACCAGAATGGGTAATTTTATTTAGGGAAAAGTCACTTGTTCTTTGGGTACATGGATACTGGTGGAAGAGTGATAGAACAGTTTCCAGAACCAGATATGACAAAGAGGTCTTTCCTTTCTTTTTCCGAGTTGCTTGTTTACGTTTTATTTTATACTGTATTTCCTCTTTGCTTATTGCCCTTATTTCTATGCTCTATTTGCCTCATTTTGGTAGTTCAGTAAAGCTTAACTGAAGAGATTACCAAAACGTAACATATTGTGATGTAAAGATTTATAAATTTTGTGAGTACTGAACAAACAAAAAGAGGAGGAGAGGTAGAATTACAGGTGGATACCTATGGTAAAAAGTAGCAAGACAGTTTGTCACTTAGTGCTAACTACATCAGGAACAAACAGGTATAGAGTTCAAGTAGTTTTTACTTGTAATGTTGCCTATTTTTACTTTCTTGTAATGTGAAAGCTTTCCTATAAAGTCATAAGCTCTTAAAAGTAATCAAAATGACAGGTATTTCTAAGGGGACTTTAAGTAAAATTGAAGTTGCTTTCAGAAATGCTCTGAACAGAAAATGGAAGGTATATGATGGTGTACCTGTTGATTGATATGCATCTCATTAATGCTATAATTACAGTAAGAATAGTTTCATTATAAATTGTGAACAGCTTTTTTTGCTTTTGAAATTGAAGTCTGTCACCTGAGTAGTCAGGTAAACAATTATAATTATAACTTTGTAGCTTATAAATATGTATCTAATTAAATGTATAATATGATAAATTTCAGATTTTCAATAAGTCTAGATTTTTAGCTATTTAGCACTAGCAATTTAGAGAACTCTTTTATCCAGTCATATTATTTTACTGTTAGAAAGATATTTCCATTATTATCATATAGATAATAGGCATAGAATTAATTTTAAGGTTTATACTAATTTTTTTCTGCAATTTCTGGCATGTACCTATGCTGTTGATGGATTAGAATAAATGCTAGTCCTCAAATTTACTGTGGGTAGGTGAATTGCTGTGCTTATAGAAAGCTGTGCTAGAAATGATTGCAAATTGAAGGAGTGGTGCACAAACCATAATTTGTCTGTGATACCAGTAAGAACAGCAGCCATGTGTTTACATGTGTCACAGTCCCCAAATAATACAATAGAATACTGAGATTCCCTATTAGAGCTTTAAAACAATATGTTCATACACCCCTCACATATCTGTCCAATTAAAATTAAATATCATATCTAAAGACAATGGAAATGAGATTAAAGATAACATTTTTTGAAGCTGACTACTAAACTGCAATTAAATGAAGCCTTGAGTTTCTATAGTCTGTATTTTTGTTTAGCTTAGATGTCTGACTCTAGTTATGCTACACGCAACATTCTAAGTTTTCCTAAAAGGTACTTTTTATAGCTATTTACCTTATAAGTGTTCTATTCAGTTCTCTGCTTAGAAAGAGATTTTATATAATTGACTACACAAATAATTACTTTCCTCATTTTGAACTCCTGCCAGCTCCTTGTGCAGGGGTCCTTGACTGCCGTGCACGCTGAGCAATTGTTACAAATGTTTCTTCAAAACCTTCATTCTCCAATTTAGCTGTTGCACATTGAAGCCTGCCACAGTTTCTCAGAGCTGTGGGTCAAAGCCTCAGAGTTCATATGGCCCTCCCACACGTTACTCTCAGGTTCTGCTCCACCTCCACAACAGAGCGAAGTCAAAATATCTGGATAGGAGAGAAAAGGCCTTTTGTATTGCTAATTATATGGAGCTAGAAAAATGCAAATGCCTAAATACTGAAATTACATAGTTACTAGTGGAAGTTATAATAAAAATAGGCATTCACTTCATACATCTGAAAGAGAAACATAACCTCAGGTTTATCAAAATTTTGCCTGACAGAATTTTTCCTGTAAGATGTCAAAATAATCACTTAGGAGTGAACCCATTTAGTACTGTACCATTTTGTTTGTGTTTGCCATCTGATCTGGCCTACTCCTGGTATCATCTCTGGAGGAGGGCTAGAACAAAACAGTTGCAATTATTTCTGCTGCCATTATTTCTGCTGCCATTTACTGGAGACTATGTGATGACTTAGACTGCAAAAAAGGTGTAAGATCTACTATGGCAGCGAGTCATCCAGCACTACTGTATTGTATCTAACATGAAAGGTTTATTTTTGTCAAAAACCCCCTCCAGACATTCAAAGCCTTCCAAAGGGAAAGAAAATAAACAACTAATCAACCGACTAAGGACCAAATGGGCTGAGCTTGGCTCGCAAACTGCACAGTGACAGAGTTCTTCCTCTGGCAACAGCAGGTATTTGGATTTTTGTTTTTCCTTTACTGCCTTCCCATACAATTTCATGACATACTTGAGGTCACCAATGCAATTTGTGGAACTTTTGAAACAAGACCTCATAAAGAGGATCTACAGAGGTAGTCAGAACTTAATACAAAGTAAATCCTTTCATTTTGCTAGGGAGATGGGGAAAACTGAGCAGTTGTGACTAAAAGGAGAGAAAATTGCACTCTGCTGTGGTTGAGGGAAGCCAAACAGAAATTGAGTACATCACTTATAAAGTTACAGCTGACAATGAAGTGACTCAGTTTTCACAGTCCATAAAGCTTTGCAATTAGTCAGGCAGTGCTGCAGACTGAAGAAGCCAGCATTCTCCCCGACCTCTCTTTTCTTTTACAAAACTGCTTAGACTTGTAAAGAACTGCTACATTCAGTTTCTGTTAAAGGCTGCAGCTGCTCACTGTATAGACACATTTCCTGAATACATATATGCAAGGAATAGTGATTTTAAAGGCGTGTGTGACTTGCTCCTAAAAGCTTGTGTGATTCTGACTGTTGGCCAGCATATGTAATTTCATTTGTGAAGTCAAATACTGTTAACATGATATTGTATTTATTCCTGTGGATTCTGCTAGAAACGTGGTTTCCAAAGTGGTTTTCGGTGAGTGGAGTGAGTTTTTCAGATGCATTATCCCTAAAAGGTGACCTTTTTCTGCAGGTACTGTGGATTAAGTTGTCTCCCACTATACATTCTTGCTTCCCAATTCTCATTTCTGCCTCCATGCTTTTATTTTACCTGTTCTAGTGTGACTGGTTTTGACACCACCCAGGGATTTCTTCTTTCTTCTGTAGTAAAAATAGTAATAATTTTTTTTTTTTTCTAAACCCTTACTATAAACTTAAACTTTATCGGTTCCTAGGTTGGATTCCCTCTGTGTTTTCATCCTAGTTGCATCCTTACAATGGATAAAGTTGTCTGAGGGCACAAATACCTAAAGTTAAAGGAGGTGGTCCTACTTGAGCAGCTTGCTAAGAAAACAATTCTGGTCTTGAATCTGTCACGTTTTAAGTCCTTGATTCTGTGGTATTGTAAATCCAGTACTAGGGTGCTCAGTATTGTACCAAAACATGAGAGAAAATGTTGATCCAATATGAGCTTCTTCTGCAGGTTAATTTTGTTCTGGTATTTTTGAAAGGCTAACTTTAAACTAGCAGGTTTTATGAGGATCCAGTATGGCCCACATCACTCCAGAGTTATGATGCACAGATAACATCTGTGCTTTTGCAGCCTACAAATAGCTGGCCTGAAAGAAGGCCAGTATAAACATCCGTGTTGGGTACTCGGGCTAATTCAGGACAATTGTAATCATTTATTTGCACCTCAGCTGAATCAGTGAAGTGCTGCCCCGTAATCCATAACTAGCAGTTACAGAACTGTTTTCTAAGCCCCCCTGAGCCTATTGTTTGCCTTGGCTCTATAAAGCTCTTTGCCACCACTGGCGATATTGCATGAATCTGCAAATCAAAAAAACAGCTGAAGAGTGCTTTATTAAAATTTTTATTCTTCTTGAAGTGAATGCCCTGAGAATGAGTACTCATTAGCTGCAATTGTACTGTTTACGGTCTCTACATGAAGCTGGACTGTAATGAGATTTAGAATGGCTTATTTTGAATGAGTAAGAGAAGTATGTTCATTTGAGTCAGTGTCGTGAAATGACAAAAAGTATTCCTAAGTTGCTTGTCTCTGACAATTTAGGCAAATACATCTGATTTTAGATGTTCCAGAAAAGCCAGTATACCTTGAGGTATCATCTACTGGAGAACATTAAAATAACATGTATATTAAAGTTTTGCTTTTCCCAGAATTAGTAGTTCTAGAAATATCACTCCAATGTTAAAAAAAAAGAAGTGCTTTTTCTTGTCTTCTTTACTGATCTCATGTTTGTAATCACTGTCATTTAGCATTTTTGCATGATTTTGTTGCTTGTATTTAATAAGTTTTCCAGAGTAAGAGACTGTTGAATTCCAGCCGTTTAACCTTCCAAGCATAATGCAGATATTATTTGAAGTAGTGTTATTTAACAGGAAGCGATCTCAAGGAAGATGTTTGTCTGTACAAGTGCTTATGCTCCATTATCTGTTGTTTGACATTGGCTACAGTTTGTTTGACCCAACCATTCTCCAGACTTTTGGCGCCCCAGGAAAACAAGTAGCCGCCATAAATATTATGGAGATGTTTAATTGTTGTGAATTTCTCTGATAAATAGTGTTTGGAGGCAGTTATATTTGAATGTTAGTGTAATTTATGCCAGAAAGAGAGTAAAGAACAAACTGCTGGGTAGAATTTATTTCTTTCTTCTGTTCTTCTACAATACAGAACTGTTCTGCCTGGGAAATTTGAAATTAAGTAAGTTTTTTTTTTTTCCTTCTGTGTTGTCTGCAGAATTTATTGAAGAATTAACATCTTACACCATGCTTACCTGCTGTTATATGTTTTGTATTTTTATTTATTGTGTTTTGAATAGTTTATTTATTTATTTGGTTTTGAATAGTTTAGGGTTTTTTTTTGGTTTCGTTTTTATTTTGCAATACCTTGGATACCACTTAGTTTAATTCTTTAGCTTTCTTTTGCCATTTTACTAAAGGCTTGATAAAGTTTTGAGGTTTTTTCTTCTAAACTGTAGATTTTTTTTGATATCACTGGGTTTCCTAACCTCAAATACATTCGCTTAAAATAACTCAGATACCTGTTTGGCAGAAATGCCAAACATACCAGGCTCAGCTGGAGCTGCAAATTGTTGTCCCTTTTGATGGTTCCTTTTTATCTTCAGTGTGTGATTTTCTGATGCACAGGCAACTGCACTGCAAAAAGTATTACATTTTTGGCATTAATTTCCATTAGGGTGGGTTGGAATGCAGAATTCCTGCTCAGAAGAGTATATGTAAAAAAACCTTGAAAAAGGCCACCAAGATTAAAAACTCAGAAGAATGAGTGTTCTGAACTGCCTTTTAAAAAATTTGAATAAGTATATCTTTCTGAGTTTTCTACTTCCAAACCCTTAAACTGAAGTGGCAGCTACCTGATTATTTGAAAGATGCTTGTCCTAGTCCCTCTGCTGCCAAAGATGACCTGGGAACACAGCTCTGAGCAACCCAGAGGAATAGTTACCTATAGTCAGGAAATCTCTGAGATAGATACAGTTTTATCAGCAAAGTAAGATGCCCATGAAATCTGAAACTTTCCATTGAAGAAGTTCAATTAGAAAATTGCTGGCAAACTCTGATTTAGGTATTTTCAACTTAACTAGAAAGACCTTGGATTTTATAGGTAATTGAAAATAGGATATTTCTCTTTCACAGAAAACTGCTGAAGTATCAGAGAATGTTTTATGTTTCAATAGCTACCAAGATGCCCTCAGGAGCCGTAATCCAGTTCAAGTTTACAGACCAGGTTTATGGGATAATCCTGTAACAGCCAATGGCAATAAGACAGAGATAGCCTTTTCCCTGCCATATTCTGCTGTGACAAGGAATCCCTATTTTAGTATTATATCTTCCTTGAACAGGCATGATGGGTCTTCATTCTAAATAATTGGAACAAATATGAGACTTCAAATTACCTGTATTTGAAATTTGTCTCCATTTCTTAATTTAATGCATGTATTTTGTGCCTGTAACACATTATATATATGGCACATTATTATATTCTGCTGGAAAGTGTTGAGTTCTTCCTTGATATTTCTGTCCTGAAGACTCCTCAAAACTGCCTAACTGTCTTGATTCATGGAGTGAAATAGTACACTTACCTCTGGAAGGAAAACTGCAACCATTGAATGATAGACAGCATTAGAGTGGTGAGTGTATATGTAAAAGGAGTGAAAAAAATATACTCTTCAAAATAAGTTTATCTCTACTGGATCTGATTGGTGTAAATTTTGTTCTTAACCTAAAATGTGGTAAATAGAATATTTGGCTTATCTTGACCTTTTGATTTTGAAGTTCCTTTCTAAGCAGATTGATTTAATACTGTTTGTTTCTCTAAAATATTAAAAAATAATTGTCAAAGACACATCAAAATGAAGAATGGTAATACCATACACATGTAAATAGTTCAGTGATCATTGTGAGAAAGCTTTGCCTCCAAGAGAGAAATATTTAATTCTATTTTTAGTTGTTTTCTTGGGTAGTTCAGCTAGCCATTTTCTACTTTGTGTGAGCTACACATTGAAAAGGGGTTCCCTCTCCACTTGGTTGCTAGAAAATCCCTGCTGGTCCAGAAAAGTTTAAATATGTAATGTTTAGAAGTAACAAGGCATGAAAGTGTTAAAACATTTTGTTTCAATAAACTTATATGGGTAATTGTATTCCTGGCTTTGTAGTTAAAAAAAGCTTGATGCATACTTAGCGACTTTTTAGAAAGAAATAAAAAATTGGTAATATATTTCCATGAAAGAGAAATTGCATTTCTAAGAATGCCAAATGGACAACTCATGAACACTTAGGGCCTAGGCCTTATGATCCTTAATTCTAGTTTAATATATCAAACATTTCCCTTTTCCTTTACCATTGATGTATTGAATGTGGTTCGTATGCTGTATGAAAGCGAACACTAGCAAGAAGAAAAATGGTTTGCCTTCATAGCAGATAGGGACAAAATGGTTTGAATGTGATTGTACAACAACTGCAAGTCTGTTTTTAGGCTGGATATGAGGTAAACACAGGATATGAGCATCCCAAAAGATTATGAGGGATTTGTGAGAGTTTATAGCTCAATCCAAACGTTGACTTGCTTGTATCACTCTTAGAGCCCAAACCAAAGTATGTGTTTAAGCATGTAGAGCTTTTTAGAAGACTAAATCATGATTGATTTAATACAACTTTGTCAGTATGTCTACTGATATAATATAAAAAGAAAAAATAAGTATGATATTAGAATTCTTAGAGAAAAATCTTACTTTGATTTAATTCTTTAACAGGAACAAACATGCCCTAAGATTTTAATATTATCTATTCCTGAAAAAAATAGTTGGCTCAGGTGGACATAAACCATATGGAGCCAGCTCTGTCATCTATTTTTCTGTCTTGACTTTCAATCAGCTTTGACCAGATAAATTCTGAATATAGGAGACAGTCAACCTTGTCTCAGTATGAGGTCATATTTAGCCTTCTAGTATTGTGCTCATCTTCTTCTCTGAAAGACAGAGCTGCATCCGAAATGTCACGTTTGTAATATAAAAATATCCTTATGTTCATGTAGAAAATCACAGCAAAATGTAGAGTTGAGAATGAGTTAATGAAAATATATAATTTCCTATGAGTTTTACCTAAGACTTTTTACTTTTAAAGTTCAGAATATTTTCATCATCAGGTCAATGCTAAAATCATCTTGTTGGTTTAAGAGAGGACTCAGAAGTTGCGGGATTCTTGACTCATGTTACTATTTGGGGAAGCATGGTTATTAGCAGAATTTGATTTTTAAATACTTTTCAACTTTTATATATCAAATGCAATCTCAGATGCACCTTTTGTGTGAATGATCAAGGGAATAGAATGGAACTTTATGCTTCAATTTATACATTAGCTTTAGCAGAGGAAGATTTTGAGGGGAAGAATCTCAAGGAAAAGGTAGAATTCATAGTTTTCGAGATTAACTGTATTATTTTCATTCTCAGTAATGACAAACGGTAATGCAGCTTTACATATGGTGCCCGAATTGAAATAGACTCAAAAAGTACTGTGTAAAGCTCTATAACAGCAATGTAAAGTGACAAGAGATGTGATTTCTCACACTAAAATGCATTCTTATCATTTGACAATGATTCTCATTATGATGATACTTCTGGCATGGAACTGAAATTTTTCTACATTGTACAAGCTATATTAAATCTGTCTTTAGCTGGCACCCATGCCTTACTGAAGTTGGCAGAGTACCATATGCATGGGATCAATTCCAGCTTCCTATATGGGCATGATTACAAAAATCTCCATATGATGCTTCACTTCTGAAAATTAGTTGATGATTCTCACAAAAGGGCTGCTGCATAATGTAATTTTGAATCTCAGCAAGAAGTACTTCATGGCCCAGTTACGGGCTCTATTTGCTCAGTCATCTGCTTTTATTCAGTTCATTATGATCTAATAATATTTAAATGCACTCCAGTTCCTGGCTGTACTGGGGCTTTGTGGTGACTGCACTTCAGAGATGTAAGAAAATACCAAGATCCAACAATCAATTTTTTTTCTTTCAAGTACAATGTGGTTTTTACTACAAATTTTTCTGAAGTGAACAGCATGAAAGAGGTTTGGGGTTTTTGAATGAAGAATATAAAAGATATGTGTTAGTTTTTGAGGCATTACAAAGATAATACAGTTGTGCCTATGGAGTATAGACCATAGAACTTGAGCCTGTGATTTCTCAATCCAGTCAATAATCAAATAAAATTAGCCTAGTTCTGGTCTCACTTAAACCAGTATAATTGGACACTATTGGATTACAACACAATAAATGAGACCTCAAACCAGAATTACTTTATTGTGACAAAAGAGCACAGTATTTCATGGATGCAGTGGAATTTGGCTAAGGTTTATTGGTAATTCCTTTTTATGAACACTGGGCTATGTCAAGCATGTTATAATTTTCAGAGTTAATTCTTACTGGGTATGATTCTCATTTTCTTAATTGCTAAATGAACAAATCACCTGATAGAACAAGAATGATTCCCTGAATCTTCTCCTCTTTTTTTTTTTTTTTCCCCTTCTCCCAAGGGAAAGAAACATGTTTACCTCCCTTTGTCTACCACTTGGCTGCAGCTATAGTAGTAACGCAGAAACAGATTGCACTGAATTTGCTATTTATTGCTCTGATTTTGGATTTTTGCCACACTCACTAATGAGCTATGTTTTTGCAGATAGACAAATTAAGGATGGGCTCCTCAGCTCACATGCATTCAATCGTATTCCAGTTTGTCATTACATTTATTTTTAACAATAAAATCAGCAGATTGTAATTTGTATTATGATTATCACAAGTAGATCTCACCATGTTTAATGCAACTGTGAAGCTTTGAGAGTGTAGATGAGGGGAGCTAGACCTTGAAAGAAAAAACGGTTGCAGAGTGTCATCTAAAATTTTATTTTGGCTGTTTTTCTGTAGTAATTTGGGGAATGGGAACAGAGGAAAAGGAAGGGAGGGGACAATTTTATTAGATAACACCCCCACTCAAACCAAATAATTACATTGAATTCTTTCTAGTGCAGCATTCAGTTAGCATGGCAGGCACAAGTTTGGACAGTATTTGGTATAATAGTAGAAGTATCTACCACATTAAGTGATGAAGTCTAAAATGTTGTACTTGCATTTTTACAGGTAGCTGAAGGCTTCTCAGTATACACTCAGCCCTTCTGAAAGTATTTAATGAAAGTTAGAAGTTTTGTTTTTTCTCTGTTGAGTTGCCTCAGAGGAAAGTGTCAGAAACACAAAAGCCTTTGTTGCTTCACTTCATGTTTAAATACAGCCTCCCCTATTGAAAGAGCTCTTTTCTTTTTATTATCCTGTTACGAGATGTCTATTCCTATCACAAATATTTCCGTTTCCCCGTGCTTCCCTTCATAATTAACACTGAAAGCCTAACATTGTGAGTCTACAAGCTGCCTTTTCTTCATGTACAAAGATTTAAGCTCAGCAGTTACATGTGGAAAAGAGATGTTTTACTCAGTAAACTATCACATTAACAAAAGTAATAAGCAAATGTAGGCTACTGTTTTAAATTTGAATTTAAATTTCATTATCCACAAGACATCAATGCCTTGCATAGGTAATTGCAACTACCCAGATTGCCCTATCTTTGTAAATGGATTATGAAAGTGAAAATGAGGAAAGGTGTTATCTGGGAAACAATATATTACCAATTATAGTGAAGTGATTATACAATCATAACACTTCTATTCAGGCCTTTGTACTTCAATGGAAGGTAGCTTTTTTTCTGTTCACATTAACACTTTCCTAAAAGATTAAGTAATCTTAAAAAGGTCACATTTATACTGTGGGAAAAATTATTAACACCAGAAATTATCCAAGTTATCTGTGGCAGCTTCAGTTCACAGCTTTGAATTCAGTGACACATGCTTGCTTCAGTAGTCAAGCTATTTTTTCCCCATTTAACTTCCTCAGTCTTTTTTGGAAAGAAGAGTCACCTTTAATTCCAGACTGTAGGAATCCATATAATTTTAAGGATCTGCCTTATTGGCACAGTTAAATGGATAATGAATGTGGCATGGAATAGGATTGAACTGTCAGAGCTGGGATGCAAGTATTAATTCACAGCCATAACTTGTGTATTGAGAAATTCAATCCCTAAATTGTATCAGAAAGGTTTTCCCTCAGTGAAGCTGAAAACCACAAGGAAATGTTATGCCAGTACTGTTCACAGCAAAGCCAGTGCTGAAGCACTGTTAACAAAACCATGAGATTGCTTCCCTCCCCCAGCGCAGTCGGAACAATAGAAAACACAGAATCAAAGACGCAGTGTTTTATATTTGCTTGGCACCATGCTAACTTAATCAAGAATGAACTTGCTCAAGGATTTTTTCCATAGAAATAGGACAACAAGCCGTTCTGGTTCCACTCCCAGAGTATGAGTCACAAAGAGAAAGCAGCAGAGAAAGACAGTGGTTTTTTCCTTTTACAAAACCACTCAATTCCTTGCAAGGTTATGCACTTGTTTTTGTTTCTAAATGTGTTACTTTGAATATTTTCCTATTAATGTTTGAAAAATTAGTCTTAAAGTTAGATGATGCCAGTGTTGATGAAGCAGGTTGTCATCCCCTCCATTTTTGCTGAAAGATGGATGCTACATTCTGTGTTTAGTCACTTCAATGCAATGTGATATCCTGACATGATTGCAACTTCTCGTGGCTCCTTACCAAATGAGTTTCTAGCAAAACAGGCCAAATGATACCTGTAAATTTTCTCTCATCATTCATTCATTACTGTTAAGGAGTATTGTCATGTGCAAGATTTCTCTTGATGGTTAAAGTGCTTCTCACTCAAGCTACACCCAAAAGCTAGCTTTTTACTTCATTATTTTTATCAGCTTCTAAAAAATAAACTTAAAAACTCTGAGAAGGATTTTTTGTCCTACTTGTTACAGGTGATTAGGTTGCAAATTCATGAACTCATATTTAGTTGCAGTTACTTGGTAAAATTAGGTCATTGTTCCACATTCTTGTTAATGTTATGTTTCCTCTCTGCTGTGGTTCATTATCAGAAAATTATGGAATAGGTGAGATTGGAACGGACCATCTGGTCCGACCTCCTTGCTCTAGCAGGGCCCCTAGAACACATGGCACTGGATTGCATCCAGACAGTTCTTGAATATCTCCGGTGAGGGAGCCTCCCCAACCTCTGGATAATCTGTTCCAGTGCTTGGTCACCCGCACAGTAAAGAAATTCTTCCTCATGTTCATGAACTTCCTGTGCACTAGTTTCTGCCCATTGCCTCTTCTCCTATTACTCAGCACCACTAAGAACCTGGCTCCATCCTCTTGGCACTCTCTCTTCAGATATGGACAGACATTGATGAGGTGTCCTTTAGGTTGCCTCTTCTCAAGGCTGAACAGGACCAGCTCAGCTTTTCCTTGTAAGAGAGATGCTCCTGTTCATTAATCATCTTTGTTGCTGTCCTCTGGACTTGCTTCAGGAGCTCTGTGTCTCTCTTGTGCTGAGGAGCCCAGAGCTGGACACAGCACCCCAGATGTGCCTCACCAGGGCTGAGCAGAGGGGCAGGATCACCTCCCTCGACCTGCTGGCAGTGCTCTTCCTGCTGCACCCCAGAATCCCATTGGCCTTCCTTGGCCACAGGGGCACTGCTGACTCATGGGCAGTTGTTATCCACCAGGAGCCCCTGGTCTTTCTCTGCAGAGCTGCTCCAGCAGGCAATCCCCAGCCTGTGCTGGTGCGTGGGATTGTTCCTCCCCAGGTGTGGGACCCTGCATTTGCCTTTGCTGAATTTCAAAAGGCTCCTCCCTGTTATACTGAATTTTCTTCATCTCTATTCCTGCTCATCTCTGCACTTTTTGATTACTCAGTGTTTCCCCTGATATGGACCTGCATGACAATCCATTTCTATGGACTAACTTCTGAGGCCTCTGAAATCCAGAGTCACTGGCAGAACTGATTAAATGCTAAAATCTCCATCCCGTAAGAAATGTTATGTATATTTCTTACCAGATTGTAAACAGTTTCAAGGCTGGAAAGTTCGTTAATCTTTTACTTTTCTTATATGTTATGCAATCAGTTCATCTGGGAAGTCAGTAAGACAAATGATTATTGATTAGTTCAGGTGATTTATTCTAATGGGATCTGCCCAAGTCCATCCTGCGTGGGAGTGCTGTCTTGTTAAAGATGATGATATGCAGGGGGATCAGGTTCTGAAACCTCTCCTCATGCTCTTCATTCCATCTTCCAAACAAAAGGTTCTGGATAGTGGCCAGACTTGGAAAATAAGACTATAGGGTTCACAAAAATAGTATTTTAGTCTGATATTTCCTGATCTGCTTATAAAGACAGTCTTTGCAATAGGGAGTTTTTGTAGTGGTTATACGTGGGTGCACCACAACCTTCCACCCTCTGCATACTCATGTAGACTTACATCTCATTACTGTCTAGCTATTAATTGTATGTGTCTGTGAACAATGATGGCTTCAAGTACTAAGCTGTCAATATGACTTTCCCAGATGAACATCTGAGTAGGCGTAAATGTCATGATAAGCATACTGCCTTCATGTATCACAGAAAGTTATTACCTCCTTTTTGCTGATTCTTATGTAACTATACTTTTGGCTGATAAAGTAGAATAAATACTTATTATTTTTCATAGTCAACTGTGTTAAACATATATATATATCTCTATCTTTGTGAAAATTCCTCTTACTGATAGTGATATTTTTCCTTCCAAATACTTGTCAAATCTGACTGATACTCTTTCCCATATTCTTACTTAGATGAACTTGAATGCTTTCAAGAATTTTGGTATGCAAGGGTTATATACACCAATATCAATTCAAGTCACCAACACCAATTTGCCTTCAGAAAAAATGGAGAAAGAAATTAATTGAATACTTCCTTTTACTTAAAAAAATGTAAGAACCATCTTTAGCAGTAGCATCACTGCATACCACTGCTAAAAATGTATCTGTGGGGCTGGACTCATCCACACCTTTGGAAAGTTATAATAAATTTAAACATAGTATTTAGATTTGTTTTGATCTTTTCTTTCTGTGAGTTTTACAAATTGAAATAGTGTTAGAACTATAATAAATAGCAGGAAAATAATACAAAATTACGGCATGAAATTGATACTTTAGACAAAACTGTTGATGCCCTTCAACATTTCCACAGTTAAGATAGGTATTGTTAATGCAGAATAGCACAGAAAGATATTATGTAGCAAAACCCCCCCCCAAACAAACCAAAACCAGCATGATCAGTAAGCTCTTGTAAAAGCACATGTTATTATTATTTACAATACAGCATGTAAAAAGATTTTAAGAGTTTCCTGGGCGGTATCCTCTGGGCTGTTTATGTTCCTGACTGCTGGTGTAGCTGATAGGCTGCACTGAAAATGGTGCTTCTTCCTGGGAGTCAAAGCCTGATATATGTGATGAAATGCAGAATACTGATAATCAGAAAAGAAAACCAAACCAGAACTTAAAGGCAAGATGTTTGGGGAATTCATATGTGAATGTATGGGCTGCCAGTACTCATTTTATTTAGCATTTGCTGCTACTCCAAACAGACTCTTTTAAAGGAAATTTTTTATTATAATTTTGGAGGGGGGGAGTGGGGGTTGTGTTTGTGTCAGGGTCAGGAGCAGATGCTTAAAATTTCTGATCTCCTCTTAGACCAGTGCATGAAAATATGAATCAATGCTGCCTGCTATTTTAAGCCCTTAGAGATCTTCTTTTCAGTGGCAATTGCAGAACATGAGTGTGAAAATTTTTAAACCAAATTTTCCCATGGCATCTCTCAGTGTTCATGTGATCCTCAGTGCCCAAAGGCTTTCAAAAAAAGCATGGAGATGGAAGTATTTCTTATATCTTATGCCTTTCTAAAAGATAGTGCTGATTTTATGTATCCATTAATGCACTTATTGAATGTAATAGAAAATGGTCCTTTGCTTCCATTTAACTGTTCTAAGTCAAAGTTTCTAAACATTCTTCTCTTGGTCTACCTCAGTGAAGAGCACAGTTGTGTGCAGGACATAAGAAACTATGCTCAGGAGTGACTGATGGTTGTTAATGAAATCTCAGGAAAAATAGAGAAATGAAGTTTGAATTTCTAGGAAGTAATTAGGGTGTTTAAGTGCCTAGACCTGAACCTTTGATGGAAACTAAGCAGAGGACTTTATAGAGACTTTTGATAGTCTTGCCTCAATATGTGATGCCAATAAATTCCACCATTACAGGAGTCTTCTTGGATAATGGACATAACACTAATTATTTTACTGAAGCATCCATTTGTCACAAGAAATAAATGCAACTCGTTGTCTTCTTACCCATTCTACTCCTCTTAGGTCCATTTACATGTACCTGGGTTTCTGCAGATCTTTCGTCATATCTCATAGCTTAAAACTCCTCACAGTTCTTGTTCTGCAGTTTTTTTCTAGTGCTTTTTCCCCAGTTTTCTCCCCATACCAGTGTGGAGAGTTTAACAGTCTGGCAGTTTAAGCAGAGTCTCATTTTTCTGTGTGTCTGTTTTAACCCTTGGTCTGGAAAAAAATGCTGCAGCTTTTTGGGCATATGCCAAAATGAAAAAAGGAAAAGTGCCAAGTTCTTAGTTTTAAAATAAGACCAGCAAAAGTATATGAAATGATTCATCACTTCCTGGCAAGTGTAATTATCACTGCAGTCACCAATCTCTATCTACTTGCACCCTTTAAAGATGTGCTAAATGTTACTGTAAGTTCCAAAAGTTATTGTTTCAACTGAATCAACTAAAAAAAAAATTGGAGCATCACAGGTGTGTGCTTTAAACAGGAAATTATGCTGATCTCCAGGACTCTCAGAGCTGCCTTCCTTTAGCTTGGCCTGCAAGAAACGTGTCACAACTGTGTAAAGATGGAATATGTTGGGTTTACGGTGCTGGCTATACAAAGGAAAGTATTTTAACTGTTTTAGCTATTGTTCATCGGTGTTGGAAGCTGACTGCTCAAATTCGAAACCAGTTCCACCTCTTATCTGGGCATTTATTCATTGTCTAGACTGGGGCATGTACTTTTTTAATACAGTTTAAGCAAATCACTTGTAGCTTCACTCCTATAGATGCTCCCTGGTAATTATCTGTAACCAAAGATCTTATTTTGACAAGGTATAGTTGTAATTTCTCTGTATTTTGAACCTTATGAAAATGACTCAAAGCATAATTGATTCTGCCTATAAGTAAACCACTGTGGGATGCATTCTTCCCAGTCACTGCTGAAAGTCTAAAACAAAAATCAGTCTTGGTAACATCAGTGTACTCATTTCTCACTTAACATATGTTGTGAGATCTTTGGGGTAGCAATGAGCTTTTTTGTTCTGTTTGTATAGCAACTACACACTGATGTCTTTATCTATCACTGGGAAATTTGGGTAGTATCACAGCAAACAAATGTTTAAAATACATGGTTTAAAAATTTTACGGTACAGAAAATTTTTTCCAAATTGTTACGAATGATTGCTGTGTTAGTGAAAAGTCTTTACCTAACAAATAAATGCTATTAATAAGTATTTCAGCATTTATTTTTGCATGCAGCCTAAGCTCTGTTCGTAACCAGGGGAGTTGGTGCAAAGAGCTGCCTTTATTCCCCTAGTCCTCTGGCATTCAACTCTAGCTGAAGGTCTCTCCAGTAACCTTGTGTTGTTGTGTGTTAGGATCAAAGCCTTCCCAAAACATAACTCATCCTGGAATGCTACTAAAAATGGAGGAATCCAATGGTGTGTAACAAAAAAAATATTAAGAATGGTGGAAAGGGAGGAGGAAATTACTTCAGTGGAAGTAGTAAGGGAGGGAAAAGACCTAAAAATCTCCAGAAGTAATAACTGTAGAATGGCCACAGCTGACATTATCTACATTCCTCCTATCACTCTGCCCAGTTGCTGATTAGCTACGTTAGGACAAAACAGCATTTCAAAGTAGCTTTCAGCTTTAGAATGAGTGAATATATTGTCTAAGAGAACTGTGTAAAAGTGTAGACATTTCAGTACTTTTACATCAGGAAAATAAATGGATATTTATTTGTGTATTGTGATATTCAATTTAGAATCTTGGGTTTACCTTTTAAAATTTAATGGTATCAAAAAGGGCTGGATATGGATGTAGATTTCCTTTTAGATTTACATTAGAGTAATTAGGTAGGTGGGAAGAGTGCCAACAACTTATATCATCACCAAATACTGCTGTGAGACGTACTTGTCAAAGAAATTAATGTCAAAATGACCACTGTATTGCACAGTGTAATGGCAACCTTTTATTTTTGCCATGAGAATTTGTAAAAAGTAAATCATGGAAATGCACAATATTTCAGTGTGCTGACTAAGGGGAACCTTGAAGCTCCTGGGACACAACAGAGGAATCTTGCATCTTAACATTAACGATTTTCATCTGAATTGTGTTTCAGTGGTTTGGTTCAAATGCTCAGTTGATGGTATATGATTGCAGTCAGAAGGTACCCATGTAACATAGTTCAGAATCAGAACAACATAATCTTTAGAATACAGAACCGTTATCTTTGACTCCCTCAGGAAACCTGTATGAAGCTGACTTGGGAAATACCAGTACTCTTTCTCCTTACTCTTCCCTCAGTAAAAGATGCCAGTGAAGAATCCTTTAAGAAGCAGAAACAGGACAACCTGCTTTAGTTTTGTGTCTGCAACTTAAGGGGATGCTGTTCTAGCATTATAATGTTGCTTAACTTGAAAGATTGCATTGTGTTGATGAAAATGGGTAAGTAGGTTTGCTGAATTCCAGATTGGACTAAAGAAGTTTTTTAGTTAAAATTAAGATTATGTATATGCAACAAATTACATGTATCCCTATGGTTTAATGAGTCAGACTGGTCAAGTATACTGGCATTTTTCAAGGTTCTTTAGTATTTCTCACTGTGATTTGAAGGTTTATTTGCATTACTGACTGAGCAAGTGTCTGATATCATCAATAGGGTTTGTCAGCAAGCTGGCAGAACGTAAGTTTTCCTTTCTTGGCACAGATAACATTAAGAAGTTTATCAGGGAATATTATGCAGACTCAAAATCTGTCAAAAATATGAATGACAGTGTGACAGAAACCACCTGCACAGCTCATGATATTCTTGGAGCAAAGTACCAGCAGGAAATCACTGCAGTATTTCAAATAGTAAGTATGGTTTTGTAACAGGGCAGAAATCTTGAGAACCAGTACATATTTACTTTTTGTCACTTTAAAGCAGTTCCTTAAAGCTTGTACCATACTGAATGTGTGGCAAATGCTAGTAAGAAGTAGCAAATTACATATCCACAAATTAACAAAATCTGTTTGAAACTAGGGCACCTGCTATATAACAGGGACAAAAAAAGATACTACTAGATATGACTGCATAGGAAAGGGGTTTTAAAAGAAACCGTTGTTTTTACCAAGTCACTGAAATGAAAGTTTGCTTGATACAGGAAAAGAAACAAAGGTAGAAAGAATACTTAGCGCTTGCAAGGACTTTTAGTCCATAAAGTGAAACAGCTTTTGAAGGGAAAAAATTTCACCAGCTCTCAGTGATGAACTGAGGCAGTCTCAGTTGAAAGTGACCTGTCCAATATCAGTCAATGGACTCACAAAAAGCTCAGGACTCTTGGGTCACAACCCAGAGCCTTACCTGTGAGTCCACGCTGTTTACACTTGTATAAAAAGGAAAAATAACCAGGTTATTTTTGCCATTAATCTACTTTAAATGCCACTCACTTCACTTAACAAAGGATGTTCTATGAAGTGATCAGCTTCCACCATCAATATGGCATAAGTGTGCAAGGCTTTGCACAGTATTAGCAGTAACAAGCTAAATTTCTGTAAGTAAAAATTGAAGCTGCCTAGTATGCATTCAGATGTCACTTCAATGTCATAGCTTCAGATTTCTGTAACAAAAACCGTGAGGATAGTGTACTCACTACTCATGATGTGTGTAGTTACCAAGGTAGCTTTTTAGTTGGGGAAATATCCAATGTATATTTAAAATATAGTTGTAAACATCAATTTAGATAGAGTCTAAGGAAGGATCATTCCTTAAAATAGTTGCCAGTAGAAGAATATTTTCTTGCAAATTTGAAGGTATGCTTTTGATACTAGTTGGTTGAAACTAGATTGTAAGTGTGATTTTTTTGCTGTGTGGTGGCTTTTCCTTTCAGACATAGTTTTTCCCCAGCTGTGGTCACTGAATGAATACAGTGGCTTGCTTCATCACACCTTTTTTCTCTGATTCTTGAGAAACATATCCATATAATTGCTTTTAGGGCTCAGATCAACTTTCTAAGAATCATACACTGGCTGTAAATTATATTTTGCAGAGAATTATCAAAGGTTTTTTGTCAGAATACAAATGCAAGGGTGTTTCCACAGCTCTGAAGACCTCTGACATGGCTGTATTTTTGTTCTTTAATTTGGAATAATATTAACTTATAGCAAAACCTGCAAATACAGGGAGAGACAAGTTAGAATTCAAAGTGATACTTACTTGTCCTAAAATGCAGTAAAATTGCCAATCCTTTATCCCATTCATACGATAGTAATCAGCTGTGCAAACATATGATGGGGTTAAACTTGCGACATTGCAATACCACAGAAAAGGATCTGGGAGGTGATCACAAACTTGAACAATAGTGAAGTGTCCTGCTGTTATGAAAACTAATAAAATATCGTGCTGGGAGATATGATCTCTGCTAGCACTTGTGAAAACTGACATAGTGATCTGACTTCTGCAGTTCATGCGTCTCTTTCCAAATGCTGATCATTGTCTTGGCTTGCATTATTTCTCTTGGTTGCAAAGCACTGTTTTTGTATCCCATTTTGAGCTTTGCATGTCTATCACAGTGCTGTTCTTGAAAGGTTTTGTACCCTTTTTAGTGTTTACAATGCCAAACTGAAACACAAAATGTTCTTTTTTTGGAAATAAAATTTGTGAAGAGCAAATACAGTCTTTCAGTCATATTGTTCTGGGACACTTGTCCCAGATCATCATCGTGTTTTGTTTGGTTTTATTTTTGTTTTCAGGGAGCCGGACTGCATGTTTGTGTTAATGAGTGTTTGGGTCTTCCCCATCTTATTCTTTTCAAGAATATGTGTTTGCAGTTTTAGAATTTTCAGTTTTAGATGGAATGCAATTTTCTTCAGCATCTGCAAATACAGTTTCATAGTTAGTGTCATTACTTGATCTAACAGAAAAATGCTGAGATGTAAAGTGCCTCAGAACCAGTTATTCTAAGAATTAAATCTACTTTCTGTCTTATTTCCTCATGGCTGGCAGCCGTTGCTGGAAGAGACCAATGAAGCATTATTTAAATCTGCAATAATTCCTGGTGTTTCCAAAAAGCTGCAGGTCTGTGAGTTATCAGTGGCTCCCTTCTTGCAGTCACGTTTCTTGCTTTTGATACCCTGAGCCACTTGGAAGCCTAGTTCATCATTATCCCAGATCACTATTCCTCCATGGATATGTAACATGAGCTTCTGCACAGCACAGTAACTGAATGCCCCATGAACCACCCCCTGAAGATATGGTTCCCTAAACCAGAAAAATCCAAATCACAAAAACAATAATTTCCACAGGGATATGAAAGACAGATATTATCAGAAATAGAAAACAACATGGTTTTATATAGACCTGTTCCTGGCATTTCCTTGGTCTTCCCTGTATTTTCTTTTCTAAAAATGATCGCACCAAACAGCCTTAGCAGAATTGACCTGAGTAGCCCATGACATTTTCCTTAGGCTATATGTTTTTGTGAAATGTTTTTTTTACTGTGGCATATGAGCTGGTCTGTAACATATCACTAAAAGAATAATTTCCTAAAGGTCGAAGAGTATAATGGAAGAATTCAAATAACTAATCTGGATAAAGATATAATTAAATTGTATTGCTTCAAGTGAAAAAAATTTGTATTTGTGACTGAATTTACTGACAAATGTGATGTGGGCACAGATGCTTGGCTGTATAGAATCAGGGTAAAAGCTGGATTCACAAGTGCCTCACTCTTTAAGGAAGGCTGCTAAATGAACAATTATATTTTAGCGCCTGTCATACAGTCATTAATTATAAAAAGCTCATTTCATTTTACGTGCTACTTAAGTGCACACCATTGTTAAATCCTTTATTGTTTATATATATGTCTCTTTAGGGTAAAGTCACTTCACTGAATCAAACCGGAATCATTGTGTCATTGAATTTAAAGATTTAATGTGCTATAGTGGCCTCGCAATAAATATTGTGGGTTACTTCAAATAAAACTGTGGAATAGGAGCACCTGTCTCAATCTGAACACAAGAATTAACTGAACACAAGAAGTTCAAGCAATGGGCCTCAAGAAGTTGAAGAGTAGTATCAGGAAAAAGGGTGCAAGCTCAGTCTGCACCATTTGCAGTGAGGCACAGGTCACTGGCAGGGGAGCATTGGCCACCAAAGGGTTAGTTTGACCCATGCCTGGTTATCTCAGTCTAAGGCTTGGAGAAGATACTGTGCTAAGTGCCCTGCTCAGGCCTCTTCTCTAACATTTGGGTTTCTGAGCTGTACTAGTGCTGCCATCAGGCTGTATGGAGAGATGTTTACTATCATCATGGCAGATATTGCTGTTACTTAAAAGAGTGTAATTCCTCCCTTGGAAAATTGCAGTAAGCTTTGATAATATATCTGGAAGTGTATCTGACAGTTAATACCCAAATTCAGGGCTCTTGGGCGTGAAAAGGTTTAAATTCAGTGGAAAGTGTGTCTTCCCATAGCTTTACTTCAAGACCCCCAAAACCTGTTTCTTTAAAGAAATAGAAACAGTTTCTTCCTAAGTCTATCTCAAATTGCACATTTTATTTTTTACTGCTGATGTCCTGATTGGTCAAGACCTATCATGACTTGATAGGTCTGTTTGTTGGGAGCACGATTTACCACATGGTAAACAAATGGAATGAATATTGCTCCCTCTGCTCTTTGAGGATCACACTGACAGTGAGTTAGTCATAGTGAATGCTACTGCCATCAGTGGGACCGATGTTATAATAACTTCTCTCCAATGTGAATGAAAGGTGGTCTGTTTTTCAAGATGTCCAAGATTGGACTTCTGCAACTCATGGTGGGAAACACTGAATTAATCAAATTTTGTTTAACTGTGATGAATCTTAATGAATTACAATTACAGCTCCAGGCAGTGCTACAGACTGGGAGTAGAGTGGCTGGAAAGCTGCCCAGTGGAAAAGGACCTGGGGGTGCTTGTTGGCAGCAGATGAACATGAGCTTGTGTGTGCCCAGGTGGCTGAGAAGGCCAGTAGCATCCTTGCCCACATCAGGAATAATGTGGCCAGCAGGACCAGGGCAGTGATTGTTCCCCTGTACCCAGCATGGGTGCGGTTGCACCTCAAGTACTGAGTTCAGTTTAGGGCTCCTCACTACAAGGAAGACATTGAGGTGTGGGAACGAATCCAGAGAAGGGCAATGGAGCTTGGTGAAGGGTCTGGCAAATGAGTCTGATGACAAAAAGCTGAGGGAGATGGGGGTGTTTAGCCTGGAGAAAAGGAGGCTCAGGAGAGACTTTATCACTCTCACAATTGCCTGTAAGGAGGTTGTGGTGAGGTGGGTTTTGGTCTCTCCTCCCAAGTAACATGCCTAATACTTGATGAGATGAAATGGCCTCAAGTTGTGTGAGGGGTGGTTTAGATTGAATATTAGGAAAACTTTCTTCACTGAAAGTTTTTAAGGTTATCAAGCTTTTGAATAGGCTGCCCAGAGAAGTGGTGGAATCACCATCCCTGGAGGAACTTAAACGACATGAAGATGTAGTGTTTATGGACATTGTTTAATAGTGGACCTGGAAGTGTTAAGTTTACAGGTTGACTCAATGATTTAAAGATCTTTTCCCACCTCAACAGTTCCATGATTATTCCATGAATTGATGGTGTTACGTGTGCTCAGTTGCAGCCATCACGACTGCTTGGGCCTGCTTACATCACCAGTATGTCTTATATTGTTTTTTTCTATATGCATACGTTTACTTCTTGTACCAAGTGGTCTGGTCTGAAGATTCAAAAGAGCAGTGGAAAAAATATTCTGATAATAGCAGAGCCACTGAGTGCTTGACATTCTCTATGGCACAGCTACTGGGCTTCAGCGAAAACGTCAGTTTGTGATACACGTGGTAGTATCTGTTTCACACTGTTTGACTGGATGGGAAGTTGTTATCTTGGGCAAAATAATTCCAGTTCTAGCTTGTCTTGTCAGGATAGTAGCAGATAACTTTAATCAATATATGGACCTCCCTGCTTATTTATCAATTCTGCAACAAGTTAATTAAAAATCTGCTGCTTGGCTATTTATATAATTAATTTCAAGTTTAGTCTCATTATACTTTACTGCTTGACAATAACCTGTATAACAAAGGAGACTTACTGTGCTCATGGCAGTGGTATTCAAAAGCTGTTGAGAATATGTATTTTATATTAACAGGAGAGTGTTAAATATTAGGGGAGATCTGATTTTATTACTCATAAAAATTAATTACTAATATCAAAATTTAATAGGTAGAAGAAAGAAAACAAATACTGGTGTGAAATGTACTTGCTAAAGAAGAAATTAATGCTGAAATGACCACTGTATTGCACAGTGCAACGGCAACTTTTTATTTTGTCATGAGAATTTGTAAAAAGAAAATCATGGAAATGCACAATATTTCAGTGTGCTGACTAAGGGGAACCTTGAAGCTCCTGGGACACAGCAGAGGAATCTTGCATCTTAACATTAACGATTTTCATCTGAATTGTGTTTCAGTGGTTTGGTTCAAATGCTCAGTTGATGGTATATGATTGCAGTCAGAAGGTACCCATGTAACATAGTTCAGAATCAGAACAAATAACACAACTTAGCATGTTTTTTGATAGGTTTAGGAGAAAAAGCTGAGACAGAGTGTGAAGAAAATCACTTCATCTTTCACTAGGGGGTGAGTGTAACTGAATGATAAAATTCTAAGAGCTAGAAAATTGACACCATTTGAAAGGAGAGAAATACACCCAGTCTTCAGATAACATACAATATTATACAGCGGTTTTGTATATCAGTTTTGATATACATCTTATTAAAATTATTTTCCAGCTGTTGTCAAGATGTTTTTAGACACTGGAAAACCTTTTTCTTACTGAATATTGGGGTTTAACCTACCATTCAGGAGTAACTCACAAGAAGTTTGAAAGTTCTATGAAGGACATCAGTGCACAGATTATGTCTAAAATTCTGTTCTTTGTTGCTTTTAGTTCAATTTTAAGATTTAGTATGAAAAATAGTAACTCATTCTTTGGTCTAGGTAGACGCAGACCATATATAAGGAGTTGAGCAATGCCCTGATGAGTACTTTTTGGTTTTAGTAGATAATCAAAACAGCTCATTCTCTGGGGCTGGGAGCATAGCCAGTTACATGTATGCTAAATTCATATTGATAATTGCATGGAGAATGAAGCCAACTACAGTGTACCCACATTCAAACATCTTGGAGAATTTAACTAGCAAAATTAGTCTGCCTCAGCCTTGAGTTCAGAGAGATTATGGTATAAAATGAATGCATATTGAATTTTTGTTTTAGCTTGTGGCTCTAGTAAAGTTTTGAAATTAATTTTTCTCAAATGGGATTTTAAATGTATGAATAAAAAGGATGTGTTTCCATGAAGAGGGGAAAGTGAAAAAAATCTAGGCAGACTCTTTGTAGGAAATCATGAGTCATTGTTTATAAACTGTAATACTTGGTGTGTTTCACATTCTCTAGTCAGGTTCTTTTTGCTTTATATTTCTGACAAACTTTTGACCCTTGATAAAAAGTGTGAGCACTGAACTACTTTTAAGCACCATTTCTATTTTTAAAATTTGTTGACTAAATAAGTGATATACTGACAAATTCACTGTAGATTAACTGACAGTCAAAATTTATCCCAAGGAGTCCTGTACATGAACACACTAGTGAGCCCTTCTTGAGGATCATTACCAGTGCATTTGAAATAGTTTCAGAGTTTTCTCATGCCTAGACTACTAGATTAGCAGGAGGGCCTTGTTTTACATAATTTGGTCATCTTAAGAATTAACTTTACCAGGTGGGGAGAGAGAAAACTATTTGATATATAAAATTCCACATTTCTCCTTTGGTTGCTGTTTTTCCTCTCTGGAAGTGCTGTTGCCAAATAACAGGACAAGTTTTCTTCTGAATCTCTGTAAAGTTTTGCTGGAAAAGATAAACTTCCTGCTAGTCTTCTGTCATGAGTACACATATACTTGGCACATTAAGAAGAATGTCCTCACAATAAATAGACTTCAGAAGAAGTCTGTGGGGTGCTGGGAAGATAGTGAGCTGGTAGAAGGAGAAAAATAATGTAGGTAATATAGTACAAGGAGAATAAAAGCTTTTGTGAATCTTTTTATCTTAGAAAGACAGTACTATGTATTGCAAAGGCTGTAATAGAATCCAGATAGGAAGAAAAAAAATTTGGATCATTACTGTATGCATTACATTTTGTGAATATCTTTATAATAGAAAGATAAGAATGATCCAAATGTTATTGTCTTACAAGAATCAACTTTTGAGTCACGCACAAGACATATTTTGTCTATGGCCATGTTACATATCTGAGGATAGAGCTGAACTCAGAATTTCATTTATCACTATTTGTAAGGCTTAAAAATGATGGATGTCAGATTTCAAGACATCTGTGGGGAAACTGTAATTTAAAAGCAATTTTTCACAATCAGAAAGCAAAGATCTGTTATTAGTGTTGCTATTTCAATGAAACAGTTTTGTAAGATGATTTATAATCACCTGTAGAGTTTTTGCTGTGTCATCTTTTTTTTTTTTTTTTTCACAATGGCCATGTGACCAAAGAACAAGTAGCTGATTGAAAAGACACTGCAACAAGTCCCAGATTCTGCTAATCCCCTAGGGAAGAGTATGGGTTTATACTTCCAGATAGCTTCTGTGTCAGTCAAACTGGATGCCAGAAATCTAGTGATGAAAACCAGAAACTCTCAATAACTGTGCATAGACCAGGGTATTTTAATCAATTATAATGAAGTAAGTATCAAAAAACTAGGAAATACGTGATCTTGGAGACCATGATGAAAGACAGTGCAAAATATTTTCAAAATCTAAAATGAAAAAAGAAATCAAAAAATTAAGTTTTCAGACTCTGCCACCTACACAGATTTGAATGTGACTTACAAAGAAAAAACTGTAGTTGAAGAGGTAGCTAATGATAGATTCTTGCCTCTTTGTTCCAGACATTCAGATGAGAACTACTGGATATAGAGAAAATTGATGCAGTCTACCATATATCTTCTAATTCCTTGTAGCATAGCCTCTGTCCTATTAAGTGCTCATATATTTTCCATGCAGAACTGCAATTTAGCAGAAAAATTCTTTTGGTCATGATTTTGACATTGTCCAATAGCCATGCTTAACATAGGGCACAGTTAGTCATGTTTTCTTTGCTGGACAATTCTGAATTTCTAAACTTTTTTTTTTATATTTAAGTATTGTAGCAAACAGATACTGGCATGTATTTTAACCATTCCCTTGAAAATGTTTAGCAATTATCTTTTTCTTGATTTTATGCAGACCATCTGTACTAAGTTCTGGGGATTTTATTACCCTTTCACCCTAAAGAGCAACAGTATGCTTAGTCAGTAGTTGCTCTGTTGTCAGTGTACAGTTGCCATTATGTGTATACATTTAGAAAACACATGGCACATCAATTACTGTGTTTTCCGATACAGACTGAAATTCCATCAACTGTGGCCAATAATAATATTGCACTGGCTCAGAACCAAAGAATGCCATGTTTTGACTTGTGTATCTCAGTGCTAGTTTAGCATCATATATCCCAAAGGAATTTCTTTCTTCTCATTTCCCCTCCCTTGCTTTCCTTCTCATCCCCCTCTCTCCCTTCACTGAAGATGCAGAGTATAAAATCCTAATAGTACCAGGTAGAATCCAATAAAATACAGCTGTGACACTGGTCACATTCTTGAGAAGAGTTTTATTAATCAGGAAAATTAATGTTCTCCTAAGACATTGGTATTTGAATTTTTTTGTTATTTCTACTTATTTGCTTGAGTTTCACTAGGACTTTTACGATATAGAAAAATATAAAAGCACAAGCAAAGCACTGGGAAGCTTCTTAAGCCAAGTTCCTGTGTTCCAGTCTGAGCAGGAAAATCTTAGCAGGGAAATTAATCTCCCGCATGACGGCATTGACGTAAGCTTCTGCTCAGTTTGTGTGTGCATGTAAACAGGGAAAGTAAGAGAGAGTAAAACAATTTTATTTTAGAATTTCATTTAGAATTTATTTTACTTAGAAAAGGTAAAAAGGGAAGGCAGAACTTAAAGGCCTGCACAAGTCTTTTCATAGAGCTTTAGCACATGTACTACAATAGATCCAGTGACATTTGACAACTCTTCTATCTGCAGTCTGAATGAGTCACAATTCTCTTCAGTTCTGTCTGGTTTTTCAAGCTTGGAGAAGTCATCAGGTGAAGTTTTAGAGTGGGTTTTGTTGACGTCAACAAGAAGAAACCAGTTGTGAGTGTCCTACACTGCTCAGAGTGCAGTAAGCTTAATGCAAACCTGGTATAACAGTTGGGTGAAACACCACTCAGCCTGATCCTTAACAGGAGGAATTGTGCCAAAGAATATGAAGAATGTGGGTAACTATAACTGAGCTCTTAAACCATTACACAAACACAGTCCTGGTAGGTAGTATTCTATATCAAGCATGACATGCTTGTGATAAAATTACCCTTTGCATGGCAGGCAATCACAGCATCTCCTTTAGCATTTAACCTGTTTCTGGGGACATCAGACATCTGGACAATTTTATTAGCTTGGTATAGACAGATTCGGAGACCCTGCATGGAGATTGGAAGCTGGTAAAAGGTGTGCAGTGAGGTTTGGCCCTCTTATTACGAGGGAAGGGAAGACTCTGGAAGCTGTTCTGTAGAGTAGAGAGTCTTGTAGAGAGCCTTGGAAGACCTTGCTGAAGTGACACTGATGGTATAGATAGATTTCACATAATCCACTCTGGTTTCTAATGCACCAAGTGTGAATCCTTAGTCTGTGAACAGCCTTTATCAAGTGAATTTATTCCAACAATCTTAGAAATAACTGAATAAAAATCTTGTTAGGGATTAGTTGTACTTTCTACTAAAAAAAGTTTTCTCTTCATACTTTACTTAGGGATTTAGTTACAAGTTTCCTAAACAGTAAAGTGGTGCAAAGTATTGTACTGAAGAATAAGAATTCTTTTCATAAGTTCTGCTTTAGATTTTTATGTTTCAAACCTGTAAGAAGAGAAGCATGTAGAAATATGCTGTCTTTTTTTGGAACTACATTAGTGCAGAAAATGGATGCAAAAAACTTAGCTCTCCACTTATTCCTTGTTGCTTGTGGAAAATTCAGGAAAGCCCCTGACCCCATACTTACTTATGGAAGCAAAACAGAAATTATGGTGTTTTTAGGGATTAAAGCTTTAAGTGTCACACTTTGTTGCCTGAATGAAGGACCAAAGCTCAAAATTTGGGTTAAGTGGTAAATAGGTGAAAGATTGAAAAGCCCAAGTGCCACAGCTGATTGGTAAATGGTTTAATGCACACTAAAATCTGAAACTAAACAGCAGGTTCAGTTAGAAGCTGAAAATAGCAGTTGGTTACCAAAGAATTTTAGAAATATGAGGTTTGATGATGTATTTAGAGATTATTTAATCTATATTCTCATCCAAGGCAAGACTAATGATTTCTGAAACCTGCTTATATAGCCTTTTAAAAATCTATGCTTAGAAAGCTACTCACTGTGTTTCTAAGAACAGATTCCCTCAGCAATTAATATCCTTATTACTTTCCTTTAAAAAGTATTTTTTTCACCATTCAATCTTTATTACCATAGCTTACAACCCTATGAGCTATTTTGCAGTTTGTTATTTCTTGACCACAGGGGTAAGGAAAATAGTCTGTTTCCATAAATTACACAGTTATATTTGTGTTCTGGAATATTTTTAATTAGGTTTGCTTTTCCTTAGGCTACATTGTGTGACCTTCTGTCTTTACTCATGAGTTGTTTTCTAAATTTCTGTTTTGTCAAGGTTTAGTCCTGTATGTGTCTGCTGAATAGTGTTGCCTCAAAGCAAAAATCAATGCTTCAGGTGAGCCTTAGGAACACAGAGAGTGGGAGGTTGCTCTTCTGGACAATACTCCTTTTATTACCTTCCAGAATTACGCTTGTTTTGCCTAAGACTGTGATTGTTTAGTGTATGATTCACTGCTGCTTCCCATGCATTTTCTGAAGAAATGCTGCCTAGCCAGTGGCCCCTTGTCCTGCAGATTATTCCCATGTGTATGTAGAGCTTGGTATTTTTTATATCCTCTTTTTAAATTTTTTTTTTCTGAGCATTTCTGGAGTTTGCCAAGGACATTCAGAAAAGATTACTGTCTTAATATTGTTTTAGAATAAGAATATCTCTCCTTTCTCCATCCAAACCATTGAAGAAAATATTGAGTAGTGCTGGCCTTGAGACAGCAAGCTGCTTAGATAAATTATCTTTCTACTTCAACAGAATTACCACTCTTACAATACAGTTTGCCAGTTATTTTTCTCACTGATATTCCACCTTTTTTATAAAGGTAATTTCTTTTTCACGTATGTGGTTGATGACGCCTTTGTAATTTCTTTGTCTCCCCTTTCTGTTGATCTTCCCACTTATGTGTCTTTCTACAGAAGTAGAAAACCCCAGCCAGCAATGCTTACACATATCTTCACAGCCAGAAGGTATTTTAGCTAGAAAGTAGAAAGCATCAAGTGTCTGACACATACAGATTATGGGTTCTTAAATTTACCATCTTAATTGCCCACAGCTTTGAAATCAAAGTAGGAGAAATAATTACATTTCTAGACTTCTGGCAAAGAGCTACAGATCAATAAGAAATATGTGGCATTAAAACAAGCAGAATAGAATGTTTTGGGTTCTACCTCATATGCAGTCTTTTGCCCTGAGATATAGTATTAAGTATCAAATTACTTAACTGTTGTTATAGATATTGAAGTTTGGAAAACTCAGGTTCTGTGAGTGGTAAAGTATTACAAGGTTTTGGTTCAAAAAGTCTTTGTTCACATTAACATATGCATGAGAGATGAATTAAAATAACTAGCATCATATAGAGCAGTGGTCACTGGTTGTGATGGGCAAACAATAACAGCAATTATTGGAAAACAAATGGAGAAAAAATAATTTAGATATTTTCTACTTGAGTTTCATCTAGTGTTGGAAAATTAAATAAGATATCTCTAGAGCATCATTTAAATATCTTTTTACCATTCTAATTAATCCTAAAAAGATTAGCTTGAAGTAAGAAATACAATGAAGCTTGTCTATAACGGACATTTTAAAATTACAATAATGCTTTCAAGGAAAAGCTCATTGGAATTACACTTCCTCATTATAATTAAAGTGCACCTCTTCAGTGCATTCCATGTATCAGGTCCAGTATAGCATACAATTTGGAGTACATATAGCCTACATATTGGAGTAATGTTACTTCAACATGCTCCAATTCTGTGATCTGCAAAGAGTTCCATGTTGGTGAACTTCATACACGTTATTTTTCCAGTGGGACTCAGGCTTTAGACCTGAGTCTAGCTGATCTATCATATCTTTCTGTAATGCCTTCTGTCAAGGGATTTATGCAAATACTTATTTAACACGTAGACATGATTTCTGAATATTATAAAGAAGTCAGTAGGTAGTTGCTGTGTTGAATGAAAAAAATGGTCAAAAAAGGCTTTTTGGAAGATGAAAATCAATGCAATGAACATGAAGTTGTGTTACATTTCCTATTAATATTATTAATATTTTCTTTCCTCCAGAATTCTTTGTAGTCAAAGTAAATACACTGTGGGAATTTCAGCTCCCCCAAACAGTACTTCTTCTTCAAGCCATGCTTGAATGGAAGTACCATGAACAAAAACTTACATTGGAGTAGACCCAGAAAAATTTACTTTTAAGATGTTTGCTACTTTCAGGACCAATAAAGCTGCTAGATAAAAGGTTTGAGGGTTCAGCAGAAACATATTTGGTATAGCTTTCATTGAGAATTTGGAGATTTTTTTTCCTTTCTTGTAACTTTTTAGATTTTTACCCTGAGCTACAGAAAATCCCTCTAAATAACAGAAGTATAGCAATATATGCACATAATGTGAAACAGAAAGAAAAGGGAGGTTTCATTGCAAGTTTTAGCTTTGCATATTATCTGTGAGTGAGCACACTTCAAAAAGCAGCAAATTATTTTGAAATGCTGAAATCCAGAGCATGAAAACTATATGAAGGAAATAGTAAATCTTGGCAGACAAGAACGAATAAGATGATGACTAGATGAAGAAGATCTTTAAAAATATGACAACACTCTGAACACCACATATTATTGAAGAAAGATCTTCAGATCCCTCCAGATCTTGCAATCTGATACAGGTAATTGTTTTCCTGGTGAAGGTGTATTTCTCTCTACTTCTCAGGGGAATAGAAATAGTGGGGAAATTGAAACTGAACTACACAAAATAACTGGTGATGACAGTCTGATATTTTTTTCTTTAGATACTCCTATCAAGAGTATAAAAGTATAAGAGCTGTGTCAAGAAAATAGTTTGATACAGTGTGGGGATCACTTCCTGGGTCCTTTCAGGCTAACAAAACTTGACACCATCACTCTGTTGTAAAAGCAATATATTTACATCTAGGAAGAGACTTTATTTGTTTCAAAATCCACTTAACTCCTAGGTTTTCCTTTGTGAAAATACACATTAATATATGTTATCTCGCTGTTATATAGAGTTATTCCATGAAAATATTGTTAACAGAATAATAATTTGTGCATAATGTAATGTAAACTTTCATGGTCATATACAGCCTAAGGCATACCTTCCTTATCTTGCCTCAAACTTTGATAACGCCAGGGTTGTGCACGTAACTGTGCAAATCTGCCCCTCTTCTCCTCTCTCTCCAACCACTAATGCAATTGCAGGAGAATCCCAACCATCCTGATCCTACTTGTCCCATATCAGGAACTCCAGCCCGTGCACGCAGAGTACTCGGCACGAATCAAGCTGCAAGGGAGCTCTAGTGCTGGGACGTAGGGAAGAGCCTGTGGCAGGACCTTGCCTCCCTCGACAGGAAGGGGGCACACGGTTCCAGGGTGTGCAGCTGCACCCATGGTGCTGCCTTGCTGCTGGTTTGCCGCTCCTCTGGCTGGGTTCCATGTTTCCCATCAAGACCTCTGCCAGCCCAGGTTTGCTATGGGCCCTCTGACGTCTGCGGGAAATTGTGTCTCACCTGAAGCCCTCATGACTTGTGTTCGCTGAGAGCCGCGCTCAGCCGCTTCTGCTTTATAGCTTTGTTTACAGCCTGTGTTCGCTGCGGTTGAATTCCTCCTGATTTATGTCAGCGTGATGTCAGAGCAAGATTTTCAGTTTGGATCTATGTTGAAATCTTATCTTGCAAACAGTAACAGTTTTCTACTGACACTATCTGAACTTGGTCATTTTTGTTTTCCTCACTGATGTAGCTTTGATTTGTTTCATGTAGTTGTTGTCCTACCAGCTGCAAACACCATTTTCTGCTTTAGCCAATTCTAGGTTATTAGGTTATGTATGCTAAAAATTATGAGCAATGCTTTAATTTGCATAGTTATATCCACACATCATCCAGAGTGAATAAAAGCCAGATTGTAAAATAATTACAATCTCTTGAAGTAGAGCCAGCCTTACAGACCAGATCCATCCGTCTTCATTAATTTGTATACAGTTTTTTTACCAGAACAAATTTTCTGAAGGTACTCACATGGGAATGCTGAAACAGCTGCACAACTTTTATTTTGAAGAAAAAAAAAGTTGAGCCTCGGAACAGTGTGTTTTAGAGAGAGAGAGAGAGAGAGTGACTCTGCATTTAGGACTTTGACCAGTATGTGTAAGAAGTGCTCTCATGGCTGGTATAATCTAACAAATTTTTACCTGGGTAGCACTTGGCAGAGCTCCCCCCTTTTCTTGCACAGTTGAAAGGAATCCAGTGCAATTCTGCGCTTCGATCAACTTGACTCCGGTTTTGCTCAGCCTGCCCGGTTTGGTAGCGCACGGCTGTGCCTGGCTTATGTGGCCTCTATGGCCCTTTTCTGCTCCACTGTCAGAAAGAGGGAGGGAGGCTTCCCCCAGCACCAAAATACCATTCTGTGTGCTCTCTGCAGCACAGTAGCTAAGAACAAGTTTCCCAATTACTCCCTGGGTTTTTTTGGAGTTATTTGCTGGAAGAAGTCTTTTTCCCCCCTTTAAATGGATGATTGTGTTACAATCAAGAAAAAGCATCTCCAAAGACCAATATTTAGGTAAGTGATGCTATTATTACTTTGAACTGAAAATGTTATGAACTTTACTCTTTAGTCCTATTTGTTGACTTAAAGTTTGTGTGCAAGCGCACAAAAAATTGTTGAAGATAAAGGGTTTAATATTGCATAACCTAGTAACATATTAGGTGATTTTGGTTGTCAGAATATAATTTTTTTCCACTTATACTGAGACTTTATAAAAGTTATTTTTCTTCTCCTCTCTGTCCTCTGCATTCTCTAAAGTTTTGTGTGGGATTGTCTTTATTATGGAAGAGAGGCAGAGCAGTTTTTGAAAACTTTTTTTTTGTGTGTTCTGTTTTCCTACAGCTCTGAAGCCCCTCAGTGTATTCTGGAATTATAAAACTTTAAAAGTGGAACATGGTTCTTGGCTAGTTTAGCTGCTTATGTCTGGATGGCAGAGTTTTAATACTTGAAATGTTACACCTTTCAGAGTAAAGTAGCCTGCTTGCTGGGATGTGCAGACAAGTGCTCAAAGTCTAAATGATCTGTATGACACTTCTGATAGTAAGGGCTCAAGTTTAAAGAGTAATAAGTTGGAATTTTAGTGAGGTGGTTCTTCAAAACATCCTCTATATATTAATTTGATCTCTGAAACATCTTTCTGATTATTTTCTATTTTAAAGTCAATTGTAAAATTCCTTTACAGATCAGGATTAGATCTAGTTTACTTGTGCTTTTAACCACAGGAGACTTCTTTTTTCCCTTTGTCAAGTCCTAGCTTCAGGCCAAATGACCTTGAGTGGGAAATAATATTTCTCAAACTGTTATGAATAAGGATGCAGTGGCTGTAAGATTAAATAAACCTGCAATAGTTCACACTTCTGTTTATGGCTGGTGACAATTTTACAAAACCCCAACTCTTACTGGGTGACGTCGGTAGGATACTGAAACCACAGTGTTGATATGACAAATAAATACAAGATTATAAATGGTCCCAGAGCAAATACAGGATTGTTATTTATTGAATCACCACTACTGATGTCATATATTATGGGAATCCAGTAACAGTTGACGTTGCAGTTCCAGAGTAAGTTCAGACAGGTAGTCATGCCAGGACTATGTCCTACTAATCTTGGATGTGGAGAACTCTTTCAGTAATATTACAGTTGCAGGGCAGAAAGGGAATCTGGACACTAAAAGGTTACTATGGAAGTGAAATGACATAACTGTTAACCTTAAATTTGAATGTCCTGTGTGTATTTGCTATGCAATTTATATCGTAAATGAAATTAAACATTTTGCACTTCAGTAAAGAAGAGCTAAAAAGTTCTTTCACAGAAAGATTTTAACTGACTATTAAGAGACATTTGATATCTTCCTCAAGTGATATATTTTTATTTAAGATAATAGTTTAATTGAATATATTTGTTTAAACATCAGTAACTATTTCCAAGGATCTGTGATAATTATCCTATAAGCTGCAATTAAAAAAAAATTTCGAAATGCACATTCTTCACAGTCTTTTGGGGCCATTAGAATTGCGGGTGAATAAATGCATATTTCTTGACATTTGGTAATGAGCTATAGAAATCTGCTGTAGCTGGTGTAGTACTGGATAGTTTGCAGCAGCTTTCTTAACGGATGTTTCCCTAAATTGCCTTGTGGGAGTGAACTTAACTCAATGAAATACAAGAAGTTTCAACATTTCTTAGCAAAATCCATTCCTTCCAATCAGTTCTAAATACAGAACGGCAACTAAATACTGTTGGCATGCTTAATCCAGAGCAAGAAAACCCCTAATATGGAAAGCCCCCAAAGAGTCCATGGCTCTGCAGTGACTCTTCTGGCAAAATATCTCTGTAATACTACAGTAAACGCTTAAGAAACGTTTCCAAGGTCGAGACCAGCATAATATTTTAGGCGGCTCAAACAGAAAGACAATCTCCATATGTCATAAAGATTGTATCATGTGCAGTAAATACAGATGCTATCCTATGTTAAAGAGCTGCTTTTTAAATGTGTGTTCATTTTCTTTACGACTTTGGAAAATATTTCTCTGGTGAAAAAATGTTCTCATGCAAGAATTGTGAAGATTTAGCCTCAGCCCTTTGAATCCTGTGATTTTTTTGTCCATGTAGGTGAAACGGTTTTACTGGGTACAAATCTTACATTAAGGTAACTGAATCAGCAGTCTATTAATTTTTTTCCTTGGAAAAAAAAGAAAAAAAATTCCCAAGTTTGATATATATTTATATTTACCAATGTTTTGATGACAGCCTAACACTAATTATAGTTACTCTTAAAATACATGTCTTTCTGAGTTATGTTAGAACTCAGTAAGTACCTGTAAGTATCTTCCTACATAGCAAACTTGCATTTACAGTGGATCTGTACTTCTACTTAAGTTGCTTTTCCAGTAATGTAAAAATGTAAGTTTTTATTCTAAATAATATTTTTGGTATTACCAATACTCTATGTAAAAGTGGCATAGGTATTATGTGTCAAGATGGGAAACGCAATGACAAGAAGATATTTTTGACTTATTTGCAAATTTTTTGCAAGTTCTGAATTCATGAAGAAATAAAAATATAAAAACAGTGGGAACTAAGTGTAATGTTTGGTACTTGCTACCCAGCAGTGCTTTGAAATAACTAAATTAATTCAGAAATATAACTGTGTAAAAGAAAAGCCAAGCTTACGAATCACATTAAACTGATTACTGAAGTACTAAAGAACATCAATTAGGATAAAATTTTTTAATTGCACCAGAAAAGACTGCCAAATACTTAGAGATTCCTGCATTCATTAATATAAAAGGAAGAGTCTGCTGTATGCAAAGATATATTTCAATAGAAGGTGTAGCTTGGATATTTATTTGCTGTTTTAATGCTAACACGAATTACTGAGGACATTCCATATTTTTATTAAGAACAGCATCTTGAGCATATTTGCTGTGACTGGATATGGTGAAGTTAATTCAAACAATAAACAATTCAGTTTTTTTAAAGAAAGCAATGGGTGCCTCATGGCTCCTACTTTAAAATTGGATTGAATAAAGCCATATAAAATATGCTTTAGGGAACAAATCCTTCTCTGTCAACTGCATAGATTAGATGACATAATAGGTGTTCTAGTGCTCAGATTTCTATGAATTCTGTTAACATATGAATCTACATGGTCATCAATCAAACCTTATACTGAAGCTAACATTTTTCTGCACTCTGCTTCAGTCTTTAGGGAATGGGTTGGGTTGTATGACTTTGGTCTTCCTGGTCTTGTCTGTAAATGGAAGCAAAAGGAACAGAGTGTCACAAGACAAGTAATTCTTTGGGTGTCTTTGCCTTGGTAGGGTCCACAAAAGCCTGCAATTAGTTCAAGAAACCCTTGGGCTTTGAGATTTCCAGATCAATGACAGCTGGATAAAAACAAAGAATTTGTCCTTGCTGTGTAATGGCTTTGATTTAAGGCTCTTAGTGTGTTTAAAAAATATTAATGCATTAGTTTCAAAATACCTCCGTTTTGTTCTGCACATTTTCTGTGGTTTCATGCAACTTTGGATCAAGGGTTTTCCCTTAGAGCAATAGGAACAGGCAAATAGGGGCTCAAAGCCAGAGAAAGAATAAGGGTGAAAACCAGTAGTTTTCCTGCTCCTCGGGGAGCTCTGGCGTCACCTTCTCTGTGGTGCCTGCATATGAGAAGAGCTCCTTGTACTGTTGCTGTTGTTCCAGTATCTTGTTCATTTACATATGAATGTTATATTAACTGCAATTAACTAGACTGGATCTCTCTGTAACTTTGAATTCCCTTTACTAACAAAATGACCCAGTCCAGTCCTTTGGTGTCTAGTCCCTCAAAACATATATAGCTGATTCGTTATTTCGTTTTACGCTAAGATTGATTCTAAATACGAAATGCTGTTGCCTACTGTAATCAACTGGCAGAAACTATTCCAGCACTATTTCTACACCACCATAGAGCACATAGGTAATTATATACTGTACAGAATATTGTTTATAGACACCTGATTTCCAGAAAATGTTTATATTGCTATTATTTGTGGAATAAGAACAAGCCATATCAATAACTTTTGAGTTTTAATGATAGAGTAAATAATAATAAAATATTCTGTGACTCCTAGACATTTTAACTTTTTGCCAGAGACTCTTTTCTTCTAGAAAAAATATACTAACATGTAATTTCTAGCAAAAAATAACCATCAGTGTAATGGTTTCTCCTTCTTTCCTTTTAAAAATTCTTTTCTTCTCGTGAATGCTTGAAATATTCAGGAGTTTTACCAAGTACGAGGGATACATCCTCATACTATGGTAACAATTTTTTTCCTATTTGTGAGTTTTATCTTGCTCTCTTTATGCTCTGGCATCAATATAGTGTGTACTGACCAGGCATATTTTTGTTTTGCCTGGGTATAGCTGCTGTTGGCACCTTTTCAATTTGTGTCTGTAGAAAGACACCAAATCAGAATAACGTATGAAAAAGAAGCAACTTGATAAGCAAGTAAAAAATTATGTACCTGTGGGCAGCATAGAAAGTAGCAGATTTTAGCTGCTTAGAAGTTTGTAAAAAAAAAAAAAAATCTGTTTCTCCCTTTATTTGTGGCAGCCTTCAAGTGGCTCCAAATTATTATCATCTTTATACTGTGTGTAGGGAATAAACATGTACAGGGAACTTTGAGAGGTTTATATTGAGTTGTGCACTGCAATTATGGTTGCATATACCTTATATATAATTATTCCTACTGATAGCTTAATTGTAAATTAATGTAGCATATTAATTTAATGAATGACAGCTTATTCCTGTGGTGTAGGAGGAAGGTGGGTGGAGAAGAGAAGACACAGTTGTCCTTTACTTCATGGTCTAAGGAAAGGCCAGAATATAAAAATGCAGCGCCACAAGTAGACCCTGAAATCATAGTCTGTTTCTTGATTGCCCCTTGCCCCTTGCACTAATGACAAACTTTGCTGCAGCTTTGCAAACATACACATAGTTCATAGCCATGGCCATCCTGTTAGTGATGTAGTTTCTGCCTATGTGCTCCCTTCTGTTTCTTCCTGTGTGGCTTTAATGGCTACAGTGATGGGTAAATCCCTCAAAATATTACATAGTTGTATTGATTTAAACTGTCAATATTTTTTTTTTAAATGGCAGAGCTGACCTATAAATTCCAGTGGGAAAGAGGTCGGTGTAAAAAAGTAATTCTATTTAGATCTGAGGCTGAATGAAATTTCTTCCCTGGTGAGGCGATTTTTTTGTACTTTTCTCTCAAAAATCTGTTTAGTCAGACCTAAAAGCCATAAAATAACTCTGTTATGCTGCGTTCTTCACTTCCTTGGGACAAGGCCCATGAGTGAAGAAGAAACACTGTAAATGGATATGGTGAGAAGTACTGGCGCACTGCAGAGAGTAGCAGTGCTTTATATTTTCAAGTTGGTGGGAAAAGCAGCTGTAGCAAAAGGTTAGAGCCACTCCTATTTCACAGCCTTCAATTTGGTGTGAGATTAATTTTTACTCCTCTCTTGCATTATCCTTTTCTGGAAAGTCATAGGTTTAAATCACCTGGTGAAAGTACCCTGTTCTGCTTTCCCAAAGCACCTGCAGTTCCCAGAGTACATGGCAGCTGTCTTGTTTCAGGGGAGCGTGCTTTCCATCCATGGAAGAGAGCCCGTAATGAAAACTGCAGTTTGTCCAGGTGTTAGCGAAGGCACTATGTCCTGCCTTGCATGTTTAAGTGAAAGGCAGGGTTTTGACTTGTCTCTGTGGTGCTGAGAAGGATGCACAGGCTAAGCACCTCCCTGGGGTCAGGGATGAAGACAGGACTCCTGCCTCTGTATCTGAGGTGGAAATTAGTGGAGGAGGGAGGAGAGGCTGAGTTAGTGAGGCACAGCAGTGAAGAGGTGAAGTGGACTTCCTTTATACAGGTTTTAAAAAACTACTTTTGTCAAACCAGGCTGAATATTCTCTAGCAGGCCTGGGCAGATCACAGGGATCTTGTAACCATTGGTTTAAAAGCCAGACTAGGATGACTTTCTGGGTTCCCAGTTTGCCCGTGTGCACACAAATGCATTCAAAGCAAAAGAAATCCTGATTCACCCACGTAGTAGAATCACGTGTGCTGGAGTTGGTCACAGTGCTGAGATCCTCATTAAGCAGTCTTTACTAGTCTCCTAGGAAATTATCTTCATGAAATAAGAGAATGAAAACAGGGTATGTCAGGAAGACATGAAATTTAAAAGATTTATTTATTTTTTCTTTTCAGAGACTTAGTATTTCAGCGCATTCTGTGTTTATAATATTTTTGCTTGCCCTTTAGGACCTATTGGATAATGTCATTAAAAATTGTTTCCAAAGCAGGAGAGAACAATAAGGAACAATCCAAACCAATATTCTGTTTATTACTGGATATTATGGAAATGTTGATTTCTGAAATGCTTAATTTTCCATTAAAAAAGCCTGCACTTGAAAACATTCATTTTAATTTTTCAAAATTTCTCCTTTTATGTACATTAAAAGGTGGAGAGTAGAAAAAATGACAGAAGCAGTCTACCCACCTAACAATGGTAACTGTATGACTTACTTTTTAAATTAATATGAAGGTGAAAACAGGATTTGGTAAGACATGAAAAAGATTTTATATTTTAATTATTTCTAAATTTTTGACATGGCTATGCTACCCATGAGACAATAATGACAAATCATGAAGAAAATTAACAAAACCAAATTAGACACTGAGAAGCAGTTTATGAAAAGATTTGAAACTGTTTTTCGGTTATAATTTTCTGAGTTATTCACTCAAGAATGGTTGTAAAGTTGTTTTAAAAATATGAATTTAGATCAATTTTATAGACAACTGCATAGGCTGCCTTGGCATAAACCTGTAATTTTCTGAATTCAGCTACTAGTGTGCAAAAATGAATTTATTATTATGTTCTCTTAGAAGAACTTAGTTGGCCATTGCAGCACTGCATTTAAAATAGTACCACTTGATTTAATATTCTTTTTTGGCAATCTGTTTTTATTCAGAGAACGGAAACCTGAAATTCAGCAGGAAAAAGGGGAAAATAGAAAAGACTTAATGATTAATACTGGATCATTTAGAAATAAATACTTAACTAATACAAGAAGTTCAGTGATGTTAGCCTTAATTAACGTTTTAACCAGTGTACTTCAATTTGTACTTACACTTTAATAAAATTCCAGTGTTTCATTTATGTATTTATTTCTCATTTGTATCTTGTGATCTCAGTGTAAGATTAGCCTGTCCAATGTAAAAGTAACCAGACAAATGTAGATTTTCTTCTGGCATCAAGCTTATCTCATTTTCAGCTTCCCTGTGTGTGTCTGCAAGGCATAATGTTTTCTTTTGTGGAGACTTAAGAAAATTTTTATTTTGCAAGACCTGTGCAAGGAAATGTAGAAGAAGAACTGCCTTCCATTGCTTCATCTTTAAACTTTGAAATTATGACTATAATACTAGAGATGTAAGTCAAGAATACTGGATGATTGCAAAAAGAGCAAGCAAAGAAATTGAAAATCATGGAAATATGATTTATTCATCATTATTTGTAAAAATTATATCCACAGTAAATTACTGTAATAGGTGCATTCTGAGCATGGATATTTATAAATCATTTTACTGTTATGAAAAATCAGACCCTCAATTTATGAATCTTGAAGATTATGCTTTGCTATAATGAGTAAATCCAACATTGATTATTACTAGATTTTGTACTATGTTATCATTTAGTCTCTCAGTCCAGATAGAGACCCTTTTATACTAAGGCCTGTACTGACAGAGACTGTTAGAACACTTTGATAATAGATTCAGAAAAAGGTAAATATATAAGTAATTTCATCAGAAGGCGAGGATAACTGGGGGGATGGCTGTGGATGGATGCTCAGTGACTAAGGATAGGAAAAGCCAGGCATGTAGTTGATGCTGAAGGCGAAGATTATTTCATAGCTAGAATTGGAAGAGCAGTCAAGCCTTGCTGGCTTTAAAAGGATGTGATTACTGCATACTGGTAGTGGGAGGGGAAGAGACCTGGTTTTTGGAAAGGCTGAAAAAATGGCTGGTGATCGTGGGTGGGAAAGGACATGGAAAATGATACAGGAAAGGTGACAAGTCAGAAGATGGGGTGTGACATAAGGATGTTAAGTCCAAAAAATCTCATTTCCTTACCTCCACAAACCTTGCAATGGAGACATGGTTTCTTCAGTGCTGTGCGTGCCCACTGCTGCCTCGGGAACCACTGAGGTGCCCCACAAGCTTGCACCGACGCTGGGCTTGTGATGACTGCAGGGTAACTTCTGTGAGTGTCAAAACAGGTTTTGAGTGTTGCTGTTTCCACTCCAAGGTCTCTTCCTGCTGCTTCAAATTTCTGTACTTCATCTATATATTTTTTTTTCAAGTCAGAAATCTCTACATAATTCATAATATTTAGTGTGGCTGATGTTTATTTTCTCTTTAATGTAAAGAGTTTTGTGAAAGCACCCTTCCAGAGAGATTTGTGTATCCCATCCTCACATGCTGTTTACACTCATGCTTCTGTTTTGACAGCTGCTGTTGTCTGGCCCTTTCACTCTAGATGGACCTTGTAGACACTCCCAGAGCTGCAGATGAAAAGTCAAAATTTTAAATATAGGATGTCAGCATCAGAATTAAACTTGATGATGATTGTGGTGAATATGTAAATATAAAAACCAATGCAAAAATCAGTGGCTTTAGTGGCAGAGTAACACTGAGAAGTTGAGTAGGAGTTTTTGGAATTGAGAAAGGGAGAATGATGAGAAACTTTATACAAATAACGTGAAGCCAAAAAAAAGAGGTGAGAAAAAAGGAAAAGAGAAAAATAAAGGAAAATTAAAAGAAGAAGAGAATGAGTAACAGAATATAATAAGTAATGTGAAAATGTAAAGATAAGCAAGTGGTGAGCTGACAATGAAATTAATGAGAAAATGGTCATTTGCAGTTTTATATTCTTACTCATCTCTTAATACACAAAATCATTAATTGTGGCAATCATTCCATGTTATCTGTAGGTAGGCTACAGATAGTAACACTGTTGAAATATATTGAATATTTAATGTTGGCCTGATGGTGTGTTTAGGACACTGCTGGTGTGCTGTTTTGTACTATTCCCAAGCAAACTTTTCTAGAGTTAATGATGAATTCAAGAGGCACTACAAGATCAGTTGTTGAGTCATTTTTCAATTGGCGTGAGTGAGCTTTGTAATATTTCTCCTTGTCAGAAATGTCTGATTTTCAAGATACTTTAAGGGATCTGAAAAATCCATTCATTAAGTGGATTCTGGTGGGGTTGTGGTTTTTTTTCAGTTTGCAAAAATTAGATAAAGCAATTTCTTGATCACTAGAAATGATGACAGATGGCTGTCATCCAGACCTTCATCTAGTATTTGAAACACTGCCCAACACAGCAATTAAGCCTGGATCTGAAATTAAGTGGCACTTAGGGACATGGTGTAGTGGGACTTGGCAGTGTTAGGTTTACAATTTGACTTAATGATCTTAAAGGTCTTTTCTAACCTAAATGATTATTTGATTCAATGAGACTGTTCTTGAGTACTGCCATTCTGCTTGCTGGAGCTCAAAAGTTTTCAGTCAATGTTCAGACCTTATAGAATGTTCCTTGTGCCATGTCGGGGTGATTGGTATAGACTTTATATGTAAATGTTTGTACTTTTTGAGAAAATTAGTTTGATTTCCTTGTGGCATCAACTGAGAAACATTTTGTGCTGAGCTCATCTTTTTAAAATTATTAATCCCCTAACTTTAGAAAATCTACCTTTCACCACCAGAACAGGTCCTGTTAACACCTCATTTGTAAACTAGTTGTGTTTTCTTGTGGCTTTGCATAGACACAGACTGGAACTTTTGTTTTATGTAAAATATGTAAAATGCAGTGGTGTAAAACTAATTATTACCACAGGCCTGGGCCCTAGGGTATATCACCGTGTCCCACAGCCATAGGGAGGAGGAGGAGAGAAGATCCAGCAGGCAGGAATTGTGCAGCAAGATTGATTTATTTAATTATTTTACAAACTCTTTTATAGACTTTTTTCTTCATAGTCTAATTGGACAAAGGATCAGCCACCTCTTGGGGTGACTGGCTGAAATCCTAAAACATTCATTGTCAAAATATTTTTCTACTATACCATAAACAAGACTTTTCAAGGTTGCAGGTGGCTTGGTTGTTTACATTCCCTGCTACCTCTTCTGTGAGAGAGAAAAGTCTCTCACGGACTTAGAAAATAGCAAGAAAATCCTTGCTAGCAGCATTTTTGTATCTACAACTAATGTATTGCAGTAATCTTTCCTATTGATAATGGATGATTACAAGAAATTTTTACAATGTTGTTGTGAACCAAATTAGTGTCTTCCTTAATGGTGGAGAAAGGATTCCAGTGCTATAACTTGTTTCCTAAAAATTAAAATTAAACTAATATTATACCTCAATTAATGGGATGTTGTTTCCAAATAATTAACAGTATTTTGGTGTTGTTTTGAGCAGAAAAAAATTACTGAGTTCCCATAAAAATGCATATAGATTTTAAACTATTTTCAACAAGACTGATCTAGCCAGAATGATTGCCCCTTCAGGGCCTGAATTAAAATGTGCTGTTGTGTTGCCAGGTCTCCCTTTTTACATTCCATCATCTTGGAATGTGAAAAACAGCTTTAATGATTCTAGTACCTGATGTAAAACCAGACTATACAAAGGTTTCCTTAGGAATCTTGAAGTCTGTCTTGGCACAGGCTAAACTCTATCCTACTAGAGACTGCTTCCGCCTCCTGACTCAGCTTCTCTGCATAATCTCTCACTGTCTGTGCACTACAGTGAGATATGCTTAAAAACGTGCCCAGTTTGAAATGTTTGTTTCCTCAGTGTATGAAGGAATAGTTTCTCATCAACTTCTTAATAAGAACTTTTCCCATGTGCACCTCTCTGCTTTCAGTCATCTCTATGCTTGAGAAAAATAATCCAGTTCTTCAATAGTCTGCGCCAGGGACAGGACAGCCCTGGGTGTAGGGACAGATTGGGAAGTGAGAGGCTGGAGAGCAGCACTATGGAAAGGGACCTGGGGGTCCTGATCAATGGTGAACATGAGCCAGCAGTGCCCCGGCAGCCAGGAGGGCCAAGCGTGTCCTGAGGGGCATCAGGCACAGCATCACCGGCCGGGCAAAGGAGGGGATTGTCCCCTCTGCTCTGCACTGGGGCGGCCTCACCTCGAGTCCTGGGGGCAGTTTTGGGTGCCATGATATAGGAAAGACATAAAGGTGTTAGGGAGTGTCCAAAGGAGGGCCATGAGGAGGGGGAAAGGCCTTGAGGGGAAGCCATATGAGCAGTGGCCAAGGTCACTTGGTCTGTCCAGCCTGGAGAAGAGGAGACTGAGGGGAGACCTCATTGCAGTCACAACTTCCTCGTGAGGGGAAGAGGAGAGGCAGACACTCATCTCTTCTCTGTGATGCCCAGTGACAGGACTTGAGGGAATGGCCTGAAGTTGTGTCAGGGGAGGTTTAGGCTGGGTATTAGAAAAAGGTTCTTCACCCAGATGGTGTTTGGGCCCTGGAACAGGCTCACCAGGGAAGCGGTCACAACACCAATCCTGACAGAGTTCAACAAGAATTTGGACAATGCTCTCAGGCAGATGATGTGATTTTTGTAGTTGTCCTGTGCGCGGCCAGGAGTTGGACTCAATGACCCTCATGGGTACTTTCAATTTAGGATACTCTATGATTCTATTCTATGAATATTGTCCTTCAGGTGGTGTTTCTTAAATTTCCTTTTTGTTTCCTTTTCAGTCTGTGGTATATCTACAGCTTTCTTCAAGCTGTGATTCCTCCAAATAGATGGATTATTCTAGCAACAAATTATTTAGGGCATAGATATTGGGAAAATGGTATGTCTTATTGTATACACAACTCTTTCTAAAATCACCTAAGTCTTGCATTTTTGTGCTATCATCTATTCTTACTCATGATATCATTCTCATTATACTTTCTGCATTGTTTTCTGCATTGCTGCTGTCTCATCAATTGCCTCCATCTTCTTTCCATAACATTTTTCAATTGTCTATATTAAATGTTATGTTGTGTGATGAGGAGCGTTACTCCAAATGAAACATTTACCTAACCTCCTACGTACTGGCAACTTTATCCATTCTGGTGACTTCCACAATCTCTTACCACGGAGCTTTATTTCTATATTTGAGAGAATATGCAATGGATCTGAGCTGGTGTCTTACGATACCCAGCTTCTTCTTAGGCAGTGAGCCATTATTAATTATTTATTTAACCAGAGGCATATCCTTATCTCTAGGTAATTTCATCAAGTTGTATTTCCTTTCTTTCTTTATGAGAGTGTCTCATTAGGACAGCAGGAAAGACTTTATTAAAGTCAATATATTACATAAGCACTTCCTCCTTACACATTAGACCAGTTAGTCTAGCAAAGAAGAAAATAAAAGCATTTTGATATGATTCGCTTTGGGCAAATTCATTTTGGATGTATTTTATTACATTTTAAACATGTATGCTCTTATAAATGAATTTATTAGCTGTGAGATTTTTTTCTTGCAGTGGATCACAGATAAAGGGACAGATAGATTTCCCACATACTTCTCTACCTCCCCAAAGATGTGCCTTTCCTCAGTCCTCTAATACACTCTCCCTGTTAGTTTGTGAAGCTCTAACTAATGGCTGAGAGCAACATTCAGCTAATTCCTTAATTATGTAACAGTGAATTTCATCAGGCCTTGCCTATGCGAGTCCATGTTAGTTTTGTTCATTTTATGCCTCAGCTTTTCTTGTTTAATTCCCATTCAGACTGTATTTCTTCTGCTCCATCCTTTTTCCTTCCTTTTCCTCTAACTTTAAGCTTCAAGATTTCATAATTTTAAGCAGAGTTTGTTTGCACTTTCCTATCACTCTTTTATTATTGTGCATAAAACCGAAATAGTGGCCCATCATCCCTCTCCCACTGTAAATATCTACTTCTTGAAAAAACTAGTCTCCAACAATGTGCTCTGCCATATTATTTTATTTTAAAAACCCCTCAGAGCTCTGGTCTCATTATCTTTCTGTGCTTTTGGCATTTTCTGTACTTCCTCATCTTGGCAATGCTCTGTAAATTTGCTTCATTATTTGGTCTCTGTGGTAGTGGCTCTATATATTTCCATTCTCTTTGCCTGACACCATTTGTCTGCATATTTATTTATCTCTTGTGGGCCTTTAGTAGGAGATAGACTGCTTGCTGTGCTACTGATTACTTCATGGCTTGAGGATTGTGTCTGGCAGTGCCAGCAGGGACCAAGGGTGAACAGCACCAAGTGGGAACGGATCACATGCCTCAGGCAGAAGATCATTTTGACCACTATCTTGCACTGACTCCTCCTTGTAGAAGAGTGAGGAGTGAATTTTCTCACCAGCAGGAATCACTCCTCTTACCAGAAGATTTGAGATCTTGGTGGGTGGAGGACTTGCAGTGAAGGGAGAACACTGACATGAGTAGGCAGTGGCTGGTTTTACGTGGCTGCTGATATAACCGCAGCCGTCACTAGTTAGCTGATTTCCTCAATCCATGCTTTATATTCATCTTGATGAAGTCCATTGTTCCGGGAAATTTCACACTCAAACACGCTCTCCTGCTGCTCTCCTGAACTGTGGAGGGACTTCCTTGGCAGACATTTCTTAGACTGATTGGTAGTTCTGGCCAGCTTTCTTTGGCAGGAATACAGTCTGGTTGGATGTCCACGGTGTCAAGATCATTTTATGGGCCAAGACTTACCAGATGCAGACTGAAGAGGAGTCTGCATCTCCTCTTCAGGAGAGTGGTGTTGGCATCATTTTGCTTTCCACCCACTGTGATTTGTTTCCTATGTATCATCTGAAATAGCAGTGGAAAGACCTGCCTCTGTGACTATTATCAATAGGTGAATTTAGCAGGCTGTTTCAGTTTGTCTCTCAACTTCATTACATTCCTACTGCATGACAGATTATTGTGACCTGAAGACCATAGTAATGTCTAACCATACCTTATATCACACATTATGTATGTATTAAATCTCACCTACCAGATGGAGAAAATAGCTCAGGGCTGCAGTACTGAGTAAAAGCAAAAAGGTAGAACCAATTTTCTAGTCAAAATATTGGGAAGACCACATGGTGGTTGCTGTGTCTTTGCTGTTAGGAAAAATCTCCCAGAGGAAGCTCAGTTGCAGTAAGTTCTCCTTCGTTATAGTGCAGTCAAATAAATTAGTTAAAATACTTGCCAAAGGAGGTTGAAACTAATGTTTGACTTGACACTGGAGGACCTGCTCACATGGGCAATAAAGCCAGGAGTTACCACCTCTCACTTAAAGATGGAATGTGACTCCAGCTAAACTTAGCATGAGCTAACACACCAATTGCAAATTTGTATCTATTCTGCTGGTAAAGAAGCTGTGATTAAATTCAGAAATGAAAGCAAAATGAATTAACCATGCTGAAGACACTCTAGAGAAGTGTCTTATGAAATTAAGTGAAATACAAACTATTAGAGAAACAGTGTGGATTACATATATTGCAAAGTCTTCATGTTTAGATGTCTACAAGCACACCTGCTGTTCTGCAAGGGCTGGTTTAAAACAAGAGGAGGGGAGGTATTCATATGTCAAACTCTCCTTATTTTGTATAGTGAATATTCACAGAATACAGAGGGACTAGATTAACTGGACTGCTATCATCACTGTCCCAAGATGTTGTGTAGGTCCTGTACAGTTCCATTAATGTGGTATTTTGTAGGCTGCAGCACAAATGTCTGAAGCTTCTATGTGAAGTGGCCTTCAGAGATTGCCAAATAAGCTCTTATAGAAACTTCCAAACTGGTTTGGTAAAGGGGTTTGATTTCTTTATAGTCATATTTTTTCCTGATTATCCTTTGATGGTGTTTCTTTACTTAAATAAAGATGTGATTCTGCAAATAACTGTGCCCATTGGTCATTATAAGTCTAATGAAATTGAGGAAACTGCACATAAGAAAACATTGTCTCTTAGGGTTGAAAATTTTTGACACTTAGGGTTTCACAGCATCAGTTAATGCAAGGTAAATGAACATTTTATCCAACACTGATTTGGATTGAACACGGACTTATTTTTACTTTGATTCTTCTACCAATGAAAAGGAGAACATTAGGATGTCTGCAGTACATGGAATGATAATCAGATTGTGTTTACATAAAAAAAGTCATGTTTGTAAGAAGTTAGAAGCAAGATAGTTAGCAATCTGGACATATGCATAAATTTTTCTCTTTAAGGGCATGTAACCAAAAGTCTGAGTAAGTGTGGTATATACAACAGTTGTTGAATCAGTTTGCAAAATAACATTTTTTTAATATGAATAGTTTAATTTTAAAGCTCTACCATGTAGTTCTGCAGAAGCTTTAGCCCAGCTGCTGGGAAAGACACTACATATCTCTCAAGGCTGGTGCTGCTCTGTGTGAAGACCGATTGAGAAATAGTACACTATTGTTAATGTTTTAACATTACATATACATATACATATACATTACATGTACATTACATGTACATTTGCCATATACATGGTGAAGTACTTCATTATCAGATGATATATTGCAGAAGGAATCTGAATGTTACAATTTCACAGTGTGCAGTAATTTTAAAAAATGACAAACGGCTTTAGAGACTTTTTCACGGCTCCAAGAGCAATAATCAATTCCTTCAGATCCTCTTTAATGTAGAAATTTACAACTGAACAAAGCAGACAAATGACAGTGAGGAACGGTTAAATGATTGTATAGAAATTTATTTATAAGCAAATAGTTTGGTTTAATTTATGCATTAATGGGTTTTACAAACAGAAGGGATAACTTTATTTACCTGTCTTGACTTCATGCTAATCGAATACATATAGTTATTCAGAATGAATCTCTACTTCAAATCCAAATAATATCTTCTAGGGGATAAAAAAGGGTAAAATTATCAGCAATAAAGATTCTCCAGTAATTTTTGTAAATCATTTTAATGCTTAATTATTTTTTTAAAAAAGACAGCTCTAGTACTCTTTCTTCTGATTTAAGCTTGATTCATCCACTTCCATAACTATGCTAGATGGAAATATATCTCCTTTTGAGTTTTTGCCCCTTACTTAGACACTGCAGACTTCTCTATTTTATATCTATCTATCTATCTATCTATCTATCTATTTATCTACATATAAATATATCTCTAGAAATTTTACTCTAAGGCATTCAGTCCCTTATATTCATGGCTTTTCTCTCCAGTTGTATAGCCAGTTTTCAAAATCTTCCTTGAATTATGTATGTTGGATACACTTGTTCCAGTGTTCATCCCCCCAGGACCAGCATAGAGGTACATCTACATCTACCTAATCTTCCCTTGTTATATGTCCAAAGCAGTACTTTACTCCCTTTAAGTACAATATTCAGATGATTCATTTTTGGCTGGCATCCCGCATCATTCTTATGCAAGACTTCATGTGTATATTTATCTTTTTCTGTTTATTTGAAAGCTTACCCAAAAAAAAAGTTAGATCTATTCCATTTATTCAATTGAACAAAATGACTTAGTTCAGATGATCTGACCTGATATAAAATTACCTAATTACTGGATCAGAAGGTATTTTGGGCTTGGCCTCATGGTGTCTTATTTTTGTATTTTACCACTTAAATTAAGTGTGTCCTGGGATAGAAACAAATTCCACCTTATGGTTCCTATGCTAATGTCTCAGCCACTGGGTTAAATAACTATTTTCAAGCTCAGCTTTGTGATTGCTTCAGTAGTTAGCAAAGGAGTGACTGAAGATCCACTTTATGGTTATCTTACAGCATGACAATTAGGACACTTCCATAAGGTATTAGAAACCCCTTCCATAAATCAGACGAGGGAAGATTTGAACAATTGCAAACTTTAATGATCAGGTGTGATTTAAACAGTGTTGATTGTTCTAAGTATTTTTCTGTCATTTCAATTATGTGAATTTTTGATCAAATTCTAGTCATTAAAATAGCAATGAAAATAAATTTATTAGTTAAAAGCAAATACAGCCTCATCAATGAATAGTTTTAATTGAATTTATTATCCAGCCTTCCAACACTATTTGACAGTCAACACAGATTTGTAAAACAAAGTGGTGTTGGACTCCCTTATGTAGTGTCATGGTGTCTGCCTTGGTGCCCTCCAAAGGATCTAGGTTTATTGCAATACTCATCAGATTTGCAAGGCAACAGAGAGACTTTACACTTCAAAGCACATAGATCCTGTCTCTCTGAAGTTCCCTGCAGCAGACATTCTTAATTTCCTGCTTGCAGGGATCCTTCTGTCTGGGCCTCAGCTCTTCAAGTGGGATATCTCAAAACTCCATAAGGTTTCACCACAAAGACCGTGAAAGACATATTTATTCCCCCTATTTCTCAGTCTGTTACTGATCTGGTTCCCTTGGAAAAGAGGAGGTATAGTAGATGCCAGTATATTTGTCAGCACCAGCTGAGCCAGCCATCCTTTAATCATACCCTTTTATCTCAGATGATTAAAAATCCTTCCAAAATCTTATGAGAAAAGTTGCTTGACATCTATGTGGAAGCTGTCCAGGAAAATCCTTACAATGCTGGATGTATTGCACACAGCTGTGCCTAGATGGATAGCTTTACCCATTGGTGAAGAATTCTTGAGCATGGTGAAACTCGGTTGTCAAGCAACAGATTCCTTCCCAGCAATCTCCAAGAGAGCAGCTTGTCATTAGTGTGGGCCTTCATGTGAGCAGTTCTTTATTTGTCCTCTGCTGGACTTTCCAGTGGAAGAAGCAGTGAGCAAGAAGTCTAAACGAAAGTGGTTTTAATCCCTTCCATATGTAAAAGTCCAAATGTAATTGTTCTGTAAACTCCAACATGGAATTTCCAGACCCCCTTCACGGACTAATTTCGTGAGGGAGTTTTAAGTCCTTTATTAATAATGCTTGGCTTGTAAACAGAACATCACTGAAGATCCTTTGTGCTGGTTCAGTAGATTCTCCCTCCCATTGCAACACGTATCTGACATTCTTCAGCATTTGAGACGGTTCCTTGAGGATTGCAGTTTTACTGAAAAAAATACGAACTTTTACAATTTACCTTAAAGATTCCCAAGTCATGGCAAGAGTACTGAAAGTCAGATCTTCATCATTAGAGGGAACATGATGTTAGGAATACTTAGGTAGGCTCTGCATTTGTCCTTGTGTGAGAGATACTTCAGCCCACAATCATCTCGTGCCCCTTTGCTGCAGCAGCCTTACTGCATTGGTGTGAACATACCAAGCACCCTCTGGGCTCAGTAATGTGGGTACCAATTCCTGTGCTCTTTATTCCAATATGTCCTTTGCCAGATATCAGCTATATTTGATACAAATCTGTATGAAACGCTTCTGGCAAGGTAATAAAACCTTCCTACAAGGACTATCAGTCTATCTATTTCATAACAATTTTATGAAAATCCAGATTGTTCCCATATTACCAAACCTGAAATTTGACCAGACAGACCCAAATTGCATCAGGAAATACCATGTATGCAACATCAGGTCCAAACAGGAACATGTTTTGTTTTACATAGTTTTTTGCAAATATGCAAACAATGGTAAGTAAAACTGTCTTTAGTCCCAAACTTCTGTCTGACAGCACCAAGCAGGCCATTGCAGCTCCACAAATGTTACATTTTTTTAGCTCTAGCTAGGTAAACATGCTATCAATTGTAGAAAGAGTGATTTGTGGTTCTGTTTGTTTATTTTTTAAAATTTGTTCAATGTTCAAGATGTGAATTAAGGCAGGGCAAAATTGTGACACCTTCTTTTTTCTAAAGTGGTCATTAAAGATGACTACTGACTTGCAGTTTCAGGAGCGAGATGTTTGCCTCCTTGAAATCTTATAAAAGTGGTCAATTTTTCTGTAACTTAAACTTTGCCAATGAAGTTTTGATATTTAAGACTTGCAATTAAAAGCGTTCCTTAATTTGAGCAGAAACCAACAAAATTATAGATGTAGAAAAGTAAAGTTGCCTTTTAGGATAAAAGAAAGTTATAAATTTACAAGACTGAATGTTAAAAGCTATTGTTAGGAATTGATAAATCAGGCTTACAAATGTGTGCTTCACTTTGCATAAAACGCACTTCCTAACTTTTTGGAGTTCTTTCCATTTTCTGCTTTAAGAATATTTGGCTTATTTCAAACTTCTGGTACTAATGTTTCTACTGAGCATGCTGGAGTCATGAACTCTAGGAATACCAGAGGAAGCTGACAGGTGGTTTCTGCGAGGATGTTCTGACTATTGAATATATTTTGCATTTCCTTCCAAAATAAACCCCTCAGCAACTTCTACAAAAATTTGTCTCCCTGGCAGTAAATAAAAGCAATAAAGTAGCTTTGCAGAGAAACTGTGGAGACATTTAGAACATGTTCAGAACTTGAAATTTTTATACATGTATGCATTATCGAGAATCATAGATTATTTTTGTCACTATATTTTAATTTAAAATGTGTCGAGTCATAATTAAAATAAGTATTCTCTCTCTGGAGGACATACAGAGTTGGCTAGGAATGTCTGTAGTCTATCTTATCAGAGCTTTTTTTCTTTTGAATACCTCTCAACACAAATAAATAACCGCTCTTTTTTATTGCCCTTTAGGAGAAGGGCATCTCAAAACACTTTTGTTATTGAAGCTGGAGTCACAATATGGAAATCTTTGATGGTATCTGACCTTGAGTAAAGCGGGTTTTTTTTTATGGGGTAGGTGAATACATAAAATTAGTTTTTATATATAAAGTATTGTAAGTTTATCTTTTCCTGGAAAGTTTTTTATCCATGAGTTCTAGGTACATTATAGCTACAAAACAATTGGGATTTTTTCCCAATATTTATGGGACAGACTACAGTGATTACGGGGTGTTATAAACTGATTGAAGTAGACAGAAAAACTTTGTCTCATTTAAAGTGTATACAGTCTATTGTTTCTATTCTGCTTTAGAGATGAGATGCTCCATCTCCTAATCAAAATGTTTCACAATAAAAATGTAACAAACTGGAGAGCATTTGCAGAAACAAATTGCTAATGTGAATATGAATTGAAATAGCACAGGACAACAAGCTGTAAGAAAATGGTATTTAAAAGGAAAAGAAAACTTTCTTAATTTTAAAGAAATTTGTACCCTTTGAATGCCATTTCTTGAATGGGAGGTCATAATCTGCTAACACAGTGGTGCCCCATCTGCAGCCCTAATAGGAGCCAAACACTCTGGCTGTGCTGTGTTCGGTGCTCCTGCAGTATTGTTAACATCTGCTGAAGTAGGTCGCTGCAGGAGATGGGGGGACTGAGCATTTCTGAAAGAAAATCAACTTTACACGCAGACAGGCCTCTGGGCAGTAATACAATTACAGCAGGAAATGAAGACAATAAAGATATAAATGGAGTAGAAGTAATGGAAATTGCAAAATGCAGTGGGGTGAAAGTTGACCAACACTTTGCACTTTGGTTAGAAGGACCTGTTTCCTTCATTTATAAGCTTGCCAAACCCACTTTGTAAGCCTGGTGATATTACTTTAAAGTGGTTTTGGATTTCTTGGTACTTGAAATGTGACAGAGAGGTCATTTTGTCATCTGCTTTGTATCTTTTATTGGCTTCATGAAGTTTTATCTTGATTTGATAGTAAAAACCTTCTACAAAATTTTATGTTAATAGACTGGGGTTTTAGCTGGTAAAGCACAGTCCCCAGGGGGTTCTGTCCAACTCAGAGAGAGACTCTGTCTTCACAACTCCTCTGTGCCAGCTGGGTTGGGTTTGAAATTCCAAAGCAGCTATGCTAAGGGACTTTCCAAGATAGTCACATTGTTCTCCAGAGTGCTTTTGTTAGCAATTTTGCTATGAGATTCCTGATTCCTGCAGACCTGAAGCTCAGGGCAAAAATTAAAGGTTGTCTAATTAAAACTACAACTGCTCTATAAAGCTGAGTAAGAATCTGGTCAGTAAAGCATGCCAAAAGCCTCATAGATTCTGGGTTTTATTTGCATTCATGTGGAAAAAAAGTAAAGAGAAAAACATCATAAATTTGATGCCCGCACTATATCAGCATGTGCTCAGGTTGCTTTCTTCCTGACAGCTCCATGTACAATATAATACAGTTAGTCCAGAAAGCAGAAAGTTGAAATGCTGGCCCATTTTTTGTGCCAGGGTTTTCTTTTTTGATACTCAAACTGAAGTCCTGCCATGCGCAGCTTTCATAAAAGAGGAGTTACCTAGTTACTTTTGCTGCCTAACCCACCCCCCCCCCCAACCCCCCCAAACATTTTTAGAAATAGAACAAAGTGAAACATAAACCAGTGGTATTAAATATTTCCACGATCTGTTCTGGCCATGACAAAAAAGGTATTTAAAAATTTGCTGTTAAAGAGGAACAAAAAAAGAACATAAAATTTATCTATGGACTTCTACTAAACAGTGAAAATATCGTGCATTCTGAGGAAGTATATGAATCAGAAAAATATCAAGAAATACTTGGTTCTGCTTTTAGTATTTGTTTTAGTTATGCTTCTCTTGGTACTACTTCATTAAGTTCTTCCTTCTCTCTCAATAGTTACTGCAAAGAAAACCTCTAAAATCTGTTTTACTCTGAGAAGCCAGTACCGTCATCAAGGGAATGAGAGTGAATAAACAGTGTCATTGCTTGGCAAAGTCACTTACTATCCTACCCCCACTTCACTTGGTAATTTTTGGTATGATGTGACCATCTGAGTTTTCTCAGATGAGAAGGTTTATAGCATGCAGGGAGCAAAAAGCTCATGGGAAAATTCCTTTTGTAACCTTTTCTCTGTTATTCTTCTTGACTGTTAGTCCTCTATTCTCATCTGCGTAAAATGTATCTGCTATAGTACAACTCCTAATTATTTAGGGCTGTGAAAGCAGAGTAGAATTCTTCCTAGAATTACTTCAGTAAAGTTTCTGTTTGATGAAAAAGGGGAACTTGAATTTCTTTAAAAAAATCTAATAGAAAAGGGATATGATCGTAAGATATTTTAGCCTTGTAATTTGGGAATTAATTTCTGTCTGACACAGAACTGGTGGTCAGCCTACAGTTTGTTTAGATGATCTCACTTTTTTGATGCATAAAAAATATTTAAATTCACTTCCTCCCAATAAAAGAATTTAAACCACATTCTATAACAAGGATTTGACTGACTGATATATATCCTTCTGGGAAACTGCGTATTTTAAAGAGCAATCACAAAGCTTTTGAAACCTTGGGTGGTTTCTCACCATCTTTATATTGTGTTTATTATTCGGATTTGAGTGTCCCCACAACCTTTTAGGATTCTCACGTATTTTGAAAAAGGACAGAAAAACATTGATTTTGTGGATTCAAAGTAGCACTTCGGGAGAATTATAATTTCATTTAAAGCTACTGATTGCTCAGGTTCCCCCAAGGAAGACTAAAAAAGTAGTGAATTAACAGTTGTGAAGTATGGGCTCTCTGCTAAGTTTTCCCGTGTCTGGACTAAGGTTGTGACCTAAAAATTGATTATCCTAAAAACATGCCCAAAACTTTCTCCTTTGCTTCTTATTCCGCATTAAACGTGGATGTTCATGCTCAGTGAACATTGACGTCTTCAAGTGTTGATTGTATCTTCAGATATGCTTTCAGAAATAAATAAGGGATATCATTCACTACATTATGAACAACATTATGGTAAACAATGTAAAAAATAGATATTCTTTGACTTAAAATGTTTACTGAAGAGTTTCATTCTTCTATCTTCTTTTTATGTTTAAACTAATATTTGCTCATTAAGGGTGAAAGATTGCAAATAGTTTCTATAACATTACCAAGTTGCCTGTAGTGTTACACAACCCTCTTCAAAGAGATGTGGGCAAGAGCTGTGTTTGATCATTAGTGCATGCACAGGTAAGAAAACAGTTACATGGGAAACTAAACTAAGTAATGGTTTTCCATGCTGGGCTTGTCAGCAGTTTTGAAATTTTCCCAGGATAGAGGAGAAAGGTACAAAATGGATAAAGAAGCAGATTCACTTGTAGATTTACCAGTATGTCAAAATACCCTCACCTCCTGCCACTTGGTTTGGAGAGTCCATATACTGAAAAAGATTTATGGGAAAATCCGTAGTACAGCCTGTCTCTGCTGTTTCTTGCATAATTTATATAAAATTTGCTGAAAGTGTCCTTTTGATATCTTTGATTTTAATCAGTTTTCTGTTCATATTTTAGTGCTTATTGCTCTGCTTAATTAAAGTTTTGTACATTCTCTTAATATTGGTTTTTTTCCCCTTAAAGTTTATCTATTTACCAGCTTCTCTTTTGCCACAGCTTTGTCAATCTATTATATTTCTCAGTGTTACCTTTTTTTTTTTTCCAGACAGAAGTGGCTTAGTAGCTAATCTAAGCTACAGCATACACGGAGGCAGTCCTGCATGTGAGCACATCTCGAGGCTCTAATGTTTAGTTAAACAATTTTTCTACAAATATAGGTACAGAAAAGAAATATGTCAAGACTAGCACTGAAAACATTCACTGCAAGGTTTTCCTCTACTGAGATCAGAAAAATTACTCAGCTTAATGTACTGTTTTCTCATTCTGATGTTCGGTATGACCTTGTGCAAAGGCCTTTTCAAATTGTTGATTTCCTTTCAAAATACAGTTTCTGGCTGCATCTAAACTTACTGGTGTCTCTTCTCCGAGTCCTTGAGTAAAGAAGAACTGAACAAAAACCCAGTAATTTGGAGCTGTTGCTGGAAGTAAACAGAATTCTGAGAGTTTATACAAGGTTGCCCTAATGGGTAAAAGTGAAGGTGATGAGGTATCAAACTGGGTGGCCTGTAAGCCAGAAACACCTCTCAGTTTCTTAGTGTGTTGGTTGTACTATCATATGAATTCAGAAGGTATATAAATCCCCAGAAGAAATCAGCTATTTGGCTGCAACAGCCACGGGACCTTCATTGTACGACACACACTGAGGATGCCAAGTGAGCTTCTTACCTGTGATGTAATTAGGGGTCATGGTGTACTCAGTAAAACACAACCTGTGTGCTCTTATTGGCAGAGCTTTGGTAAGGAACAGCCTATTTTATGTTCCACTGAGACTGGAATAATACCCTGCAGTGTCATTAAGAGTAAAGCCTCAGGCTACACCTACTCTACCCTGAGGTGCTCTTGGCTGCACATTCCTTCCCCTCCCTGTCATGGCAGGATGCAGCAGTAGCCAAGAGGTGAGTCAGTGTAGGCAGGTGAGCTGGGGAGAGCCCTGTCCCATTTTTTGTTTACCTGGGTTTTGAAGAGTGCTTCCATTTCCTTCAAGTTGCTGAAGTGACTCAGCTTGTGGCCACCCTGCCAGGTCCCTTCTGGGGAAAGTGAAAGTAGCACGTGGATGATGGGAGAACACAGTACGGTCGCTGCAGTGGGTATTACACTTTTACCCTCATTTGGTGGAACATGAAGTTAGGTCTGTCCAAATGGATGGAAAGCAGTTCTAGGTAAAATAACTGGGCAAAACTTGGCCCTGATATACCAGATTCATCATTGTGGTCAGTAATTCACACAGATGCACTATATTCTTAATAATGGAGGCCAGGAAATGATCTCAAGGACGGGTGCCTGTAGATATGTTTTATCACTTCTGTGTCACTAATTCAACTGCCCTTGTATATTTAATTATGCTGACAACTCTGAAATTCCAATTTGAAGTGAAATTAAGGTCGCTAGTAAACCTATTACCATTTAAACTCTACTTTTACCCCTAAATGACAGGCTAAGTTTATGTTGCCTTGTGCAGAGAGGTGCATGTCTCTTGTACAGCAAAAGAAATCTGGAAGATGGACTGCACATCTCTTGGCCATTCTGGGGACATGAGCCTGTAATGGCTGTATCACAGAATCACTGTTCACAGTATAGCCTGTTCCCCTCTGGTTCCACTGCTGTATGTTTTTTTTAGCTGAAGCAACTTTGCATGGTGTATTGGAAATATAAACTGAGCTCTGAAAGCCACAAGGCATCCTTAACTACAGAGCCATCAAACCTTCTGCTTCATAAATGAGTATCATGTTTTCCTTGGATTTATTAGCACTTTCTCACTATTACTTTTTCCACCAGTAATACTATTTTAGTATGTCAGAGTCAATTACAACAGTTTTAAAAGGTACAAAATCACTGTATTGCAACAATGCTCTTTCTCCTAATTGTCCTCAGAATGAAAAGTTCTTTCTTATTTAATAATTTTTTAAAAGGAATATTTCTTCCTGTTATGTGATTTGTTTTCTCTGTAATCCTGTTTCATGATAGTTGCTGAACACTGCTTTAAATATTTTGCCAGTTCAGATTTGTTTCTCAAACAAACAGGAGGTTTTTATAAATCACCCTGAATCAACCACCTAATTTTGGAAAGAAAAATGTTTCCATGTTACAAAGATTGGCCAGTAAATGAATATTAACTTTTGTTTCTCTGTGACATAAATAACAGGCAGAACAACTTTGCTCCAGGCATTTTTTTTTTTCTCGTTTAGGGCATAAAGGGTAAGCTTGTTTCTTAGCAGTTAAAGACGTAAATTGAGAAAGTATCTGCAAAGGCATATCAATAAATTGTGCAACTTGTTAAAGCATTCTGAATTGGGACAATCATGGTATTTAATGGCATGTTATTGCATAGCATAATTCTTAACTCACTGTGGCTGACTGACTGCTGCTCTGTGGAAGTTGCACCTGTGCATTCGTGCTGACGTCAGCCAGGTTTATATGGAAGTTAAGCAAGATCAGTAATTGGCACTAAACATAAAATGTTCTGTTTGTAAAGAAAACAATGTGTGCAGGAAGGAATGAGTATCAAGAGGGTTTGAAATGTTTTGGCATATTATTAAGAGGAAATATTTAACAGGAGGGTTAAACTTTAAACTAAAAACATTTTCCCATTGGCTTTATTAAAAATATCTCTTTAGATTTTAGATGAGAAAAGGACACCTATAGATCAACCGTAGTCACCATGACAACAGCTTGAACTCACAAAACATAATAGAATTGCTTGGCAGCATAGTTACTTACAAGCTAATATATCAAATCAGCAGAACATAGGCTATCCCACTTCATCTAAAATAATTTCTTTTTTTCTGTCATAATACAGGAACAAGCTGTAGAGCACAACAAACATGAACTCACGCTCTGCCTTATTTTTTGAATGATTTTTGTGAATTTCATTTGAATAACTAAAACCTTCTCTTTTAAACAAGTCTTTTTTTTTTTTTTTTAAATCTGTGATTGTCTACTGGGGGGGTTTATGTATTTCTTCACAGAATTATGGAAACCAGAGATGGCAGTGACCTACCAGTATCAAGTAATATATCTTTTGCCAATACAAAAATATTCCCCTACACTGATTGTTATTGTCTAGTCTAGTTATAAAAGTTTAAAGCTGTGTAGATTCCGTTGTTTCCCCTGGGAACCCAGTTTGTTTCACTGCCAGGAAGCTTTCCTGATACTCAGCCTCAATTTTTCCATGTTTAATTTCAGGCTATTAATATGAGAGTCTCATACTGAATAACTATTCTACTTTTTGTTATGATCTTAAAATATTAGTAGATGCTGTCTGTCTAGTCAAATGTGAACCAATCTATACTTAATTAATTTTAACTTTCCTCAATTGAGTATTTAAAGCTCCCAGTTAATGCTCTCTTTGAGCAATTTCTACTTTCCATGGATTTGCTTTGTTATAGGAAAATTTAATTCCATTTTTTTTCTTATACCAAAGTAATATGAGAAATAATGCTCTATTTATTTTCCAAGATGTAGTTAAATATATCCAAATTACAGGATTATTTTTATTTACATGGTAGCATGAATATTTGGTCACCTGAAGTCTACCTCAGTAGTACTCATTTTCATCTCTCTCTTCCCTTGAAATGCATATTGAAATACATTCTCTCACAATTTTCTTTGTCTCCAGTGCTATGAAATTATTTTCATAACATTGTTTTCTGTGCATTTGCAATACCTTTTAAATCGTATTTTTATCACCTGACTTTAAAACCTGAAAATTTCATTAATGTTTTTCCATTATTAAATAATAAGTAAAAAAAAAACCCCCGTTTTAATCCTGGATATTAGCAAAGACACAACATCTCATCCTGGTGTTACTCTGTTTCTGATTTTCATGCCAATATGTAATTCTCAAAAATACCTCACTTTGTGAGCCAATTGGAATTACATTTTCAGGTATTCAAGTATCTAAATCTTTCTGGAAAACTGGTGACTTAATTTCTACTCTACTTAGTCAATCTATTTGTCTTACTGTTCCATCAAGAAGGCACTTGAGATTGCTTGGTTCAGTCCTTATAGAAGCAGAAAGCTAAATTGCTCACAATTCCATAATTCCCCAGCTAATCAGCACATTATTCTCTTACTGTATGTTCTGAATTACTAGGGACATGCAGCTTCAGATGACTTATTGATAGCCACCAGTGTTACTGTTCACTCCCTTTGGCTATTGCTTTTTCTTTTTCTTTTTTTTTTTTTTGGTTAGGACTCATTGGTATATATGAAACTCTTAAATTCTTTCTATGTAAATCTGCTCATGATGATTATTGTGTTTTACAAGAAAGAAAATCTCAAGACCTTGCTTTTAAGCAAGTGCTTATATGAGAGCAACTTCAATCATCAGCATAGCTTAAAAGTAGTGGTGGATTTACAGGAATATTTGGATGTATCTATTTGTATCCTGGCAGATTCATAGCAGTCAGCTAATTTAAGACCATGCCTTTGCCAGCTACATTTAGACCACCTCAATGCCTAGAAAACCTTTGTAAATATACCCTTCAGAGCACACAGAGAAGTTAATTATCTCAACAGTGGAGTAATTCAAGCAGCTGTGCTGTGGGATTTGTTGTCTACATAGCTCTTGGACCTAGTGAGCTTAACAAATGAACGTAGGGTTTATGCAAACCTCTGTCTGATGTATTTGATCAGTTCTGATTAGACATGGATACCTTTACCTCACTCCTCAGTCCATACTTCCTTGGGTACAGAAGGAGTACCCTCTGACCAGATACCTACTTCTTAACCTGATGAAAGTGCGTGACACTGGGGGATTCCCCCAGCAGGGCCCTGGCTGTAGCAGTCACCAGAGTGCCCGTATGGAAAACCAAAAAGTTTCTTTAAGAAGATGGCAGCTGCAAAAAGTATCAGGGAACTATTTTGGGACTAAGGGAAGTAGACAAATGAAAGGCAGACTTAAAAGAGCAATTAGATCTTTGTGGAAGAGGCATTCCTGACACACGCAAAACAGACAAAGATAAAAACTTTGTTTTTTAAGGGTATCCTACCTTACTTCTTACGATGGAAAGGAACATAAATCTTTCTGTTAGGAATCCACATTACAGTATAGTACAGGGAGCTTTACACTCCTCTCTGAAAGCTAAGTGTTAAAAAACCAAAGAGAAACCTTCTTAGATGTATTGCACACAGTTTTGTATTCTCTAGACAAAATCTTTTGGTGACTTGCACAGGTGGCTGTGGGTTAAAAAGACTCATATTCTTCTGTTGCATATAGTGCCAACAGGGTTTTAAAATGTGAATAATAGATGTTCAGAATAAATAGGAGCAAGAAACAAAATTACCAAGAAACAAAAAAAGAGATCATCACAACATTTTATAAATAAATGATAAATGGTTCTCTGCACAACATCACAATATACTGAGGGATTCCTTGACAAAGGACTGTACATGGGTGCAGAAGGAGACTGAGAAACTTCATAGAAGAGTTATTTATTTCTAGACACATAGAAACCACCTCTGTGTCAGGGAGTCCTCTACCCCCACTTGACCAGAGGCTGGGACAGTATCCAATATCACTTTATACTACTTATGCTCTTTTTCTCCTCCCTGCCATCTGCTTTTGGCATTTTCAAAACTGTGTAAGAACTAGATGGACTTTAATTGTGACCCAGCATAGATGTGCTTATGTTACCGGGAACAAAAATAAAAGCCTATTATGCCAGATTTTGCTGCTAAGCTCATAAATGAATAATATTTCTTTAGAAAGGCTGAAGAAAGGAAAAGAGAAAGGGAAGAGACCAATATTGCTTGAATTAGGAAAATAGGTTTGATCTAATACGTAAAACTCATAAAGACCCAAGGTATCTACCCAGCAACATAATCAGGTGAGCAAAATTCATATATCTTTTTTTAAGGGTGCAGAAGTCAGTAAGAACAACAGGGTGATTTAAGAAGCTCTACTGTGATTAATAACTAAAATTTAGTATTATTAGTTATGAGTAGCTATCACATCTTTAACTTCATTGAATTAAGTGGATAAATAGCTGTTTCATATTTTCTTTTTCAAGATCCCAAGCTGGCCCTAGTTATTGTAGCTTATTGTAGTGATTTTTCCTCAGTAAAGGTAATTTTACGGTGTGAGAAAGGAAAATTTAGCAACTGAATTGGTAGTAACAAAGAAAGAGTTTTTTTAATGGCGTTTTCTAGTTTGGAGATCATAGAAGTGTAGAATAATTCAGGTTGGAAGGAACCTCCTCACTCTGATCAGATTTTTGCAGGGTACTGTTCAGATGAGTTTGGAAGAAATGGGTCTATTCTTGGGGTCCAAGGACAGAGATAATGTAATCTAGGGCTAGTCTTCTTAAAATATCTGTCAATAGCTAAAGAACTCTGGCTTTATCACCTGTTTCACAAATAATACCCATACTTCTGCTGAGATGGTGCCATGAAACATGCTTATCAAAGAGAATACATCGTGCCTACTGAATTCTGGGGCATGAACATCTGGGACAAGTACAGTGGTTCTCTTTCTGGAAAATAATGTAACATTGTGTTGAGAAAGCTTGGCTATTTCTTGTGTAGTAATGAAAAAACCACAATTGGACAAAAGCTATTGCACCACAACGCATAAATCAATGAAGTTTAAATAAAACTTTCTGAAGTTTTTGAAATACAAAAAACCCCTTGAAAAATTAAAAATATTTCACAATCTGCATATAGTTCCCCTATTATATTCTGAATAATCCATTCTAATATTGTATGGTTACAGCTTGGTATTTAAAGTTCAGGAAGGTGTGTAATATAACAATCACTGCTGGTTTTTTTTGGTAATGCTCAGAATCAAGACACTTCTGTCACATTGCTTGGTTCTTGAAGTCCTTTTATGTGGGGATCTCGTGAGAGGGCACTGAGGCACAGTTCTGATATGCAAATGAAAAGCAGACAAGCTTTTCTGTGAAGTTCTCCTGATGTGGCGCAAGGTACATGTGTGCCTGTGGTCAGTAACTGATGGGGTTCTGTGCTCTGCCTCCCAGGGCTCTGCAGAAAGGCACCAAGAAAACCTGCAACTTATCCCTGCTTGGAAAAAATGGTGGGGGGCAGGAAGCAGGCTGGAAAGGGTTGGTGATCATTTTTAACTTTGGGCAAGAGCTGCTGCAAAATTTGATGCACGTTGTCAGAGTAGGTGGGTTCAGCTGTGTGTTCTAACACTCAGATCTGTGAGGTTTAAACATGGAAATAGGCTGTGGACTTAATGGGCTGGGCATGACCTTACAGCCTCACACTTGCTTAAATAGCCTGTGGATGGGAGGACTAATTCTGTCTTTTGCTTGCTGATGGCTGCCCTGATTTACACATCAGAAAAAGCTATGACTTTAAGTTTAACATTTGGTAATCAGGCACTTGAACTCTGTCAAGCAATATGCATCTCTGACATAGCAGGAAAAATGTATTTAGCATCTGGGCAGACTGGATTAGAGAGAAGAAGGCAAGAGGCATCTGCTTGTAAGTACTTTGCCTGTTCCTCCCTAGGCATGTGGGAGACTTCTGATAGTTTCAGGAAACTGCTTCTTCCACTAGGCACTTCCATATGCCTTTACCACTGCTTGTGGGTGGAGTTTCCCCATCTGTATAGCAGATGAGGATTTTGGACAAGCAGTCATCACAGGAGCTCTTAACTAGATGAAAAATATTTTAGGTACAAAAACTTTTCAAAATCATAGTGAAATAAGATATATATTTCATTTTGGTCCTGAGGAGTTTATTTGCAGATGACAACTAGATTTGAGACAAATTGTAGAGACTTTTGAAAAGAAAACTGTAGCTAAATAATCTGAGAATCTGAGTTTCTTTATCAGTACCTTTCATTGGGGTTCCTATCATAGCCATGTAAATGCTTAAAGGAAATTAAATCTTTTTAAAAGCATGTCTTGAGAATGCTCCTGAGCTTAGTAGTAAATAATTTAAAATATTGTAAATATTGCACCTGAGAAACACCATCCATCCACTCCCTGCTGTAGCACTGTTTGTCCAGCAAACTGGCTCTTTCTTCATCAGAAATGTTGTCATATTTCATGTGCTCTCTCTTCCCCAGTGCCTTACAAAGAAGTTTTGTTTCTCCATAACAAAATTGATTTTTATGTTATGAAATCTTGGCATCGATACATCTGTGAACATCTACCCCAAAATATGGCAACTAGTTTAAGTACTTAATAAATAATAGATATAAATAGTTCCCTAGTGTTGCTGTTTGCTAAGAAGCAGTAGAACTGGCAATGGGAATTCAAGCATTGTGTAACAGAGACAAATTTAGAAAAGATGAAACAAAATTAGGATATGTGTCATTTAATGATACTGAAGTATGTATCTCATCGTGTATCTCATCATTCCAAGAACTTTGTAAACATTACACAATTATTCTCATGTGGTTTGAGCAAAATGTAATGCTAAGCATTATTGTGGTTTTGAGCATAAGACTTATAAAAAATTTATAGATGAAAAAACCCCCCATTATTCTTGCTTATTTTAAAAGGAAACAGAGTCACTTTTGCAACAAATAACTGAGTTTCACATCTAAAGGTCACTTAGAAACAAGGATGTTTTCTAAATGGGCTTCAAATGAGCCCAGCTTTCATGAACATAATTTGAATTTTACAATATTGGAGAGTTATCATTAGTTCCACAAATTTGTCCAACTGAAGCACCAACTCATGATCATTTTGAACATGATGCAGCTGAAAATCAGCACTTTTTTGGTCAGGCTGATTATGGGTTTTGGCACTTTAGAATCATCTTTCTTTAATTTGAGAATTACAAAAGATAAGGAAGATATTTTCCTTGCAGTGAAAGATTGACTTCATAGATTTATGACAGAATGTCCAATATTATGAATATATTGAATGAAAATATACTAAAGTTTCCAATGGAATTATTTCCATGTATTTTTTCTATCCGTCAAATTTCCTTGCATTGCATAATAAATTTGCCCTACCCAGGCTACTTGTACTTCTGCACTTAAAAAAAAAAAAAAATTAATGAGCAAAGTCAAAATAGAAATGACAGTTTTCAACTTTTTTGCAGGTTAATGAACTTTTTCTGTTCATTGATCCTTGATATAATTGGAACAAATCTGCATTAAGCAATACCATAGAATGTAGCAACAAACATGAAATGATTGCTCTAATCAAGTGCCTTACTGAAAATTTCAACCTTTTTGCTCATTTTTTCATAACTAATATTAGTATTGTGGCTTGTTCAAGAAATCAGTTAGTTACCTGCAAGTACAGATCTATTGTATTGTAACAGCTACAATATGACCTGGTTTTGTCATTTACTTCAGCTATGCAGCAAGGGAAGAAAAGATGTAAAAGATGTAATTTTCAATGTAATAGAATGTTTACATTTTGCAATGACTTGGGGCATTTAAAGTTAGCTCTTTATTCACATAGATTTAGAGCAAACAACTCATCTGAGACTGTTATCAGATTAAAAAGTGCCCGTTTTTTAAGCTAGGGAGTTGTATGACCGTGTTAAATAGAATAGAGTTCATCAGAATGATGAATGCAAACATCAGGACTGGAAGTTGTAGGAAATGCCTCAACCTTGATTTAAAAGCTAGGTTTGCCCAGGTAGTTTTCAGTGGTCGGTCACTGTGGTGTGTTGGGGCTGGAGCTTTGGACAATGGAGCTAAGTCTCTGCCAGATTTTCAGTGTACAGGAGAAAAACCAGGCACAGAGTGGCAAGAATAAGCCTGTGAGCCAAGAGAGCCGTGTCCTATTTCCCATGACCCCTGGTACCTATCTTCTCATGTTCCTCAGTATCCCTATTTGTGGAACAGAGATAAAATTTGGTGTGTAAGTCTCAGCTTGTTTATAAAATGTCACAATATCCCTGGATAGAAAGTGCTATGAAAATATAATCTATTCTACTAAATACAACCCCACATTACCAGGCTCTTCTGCTTTGTCTTAACATTTTAGCCCAGCTATTTTTTATGCAAATAAACCATGGTAGCAAAAATGAAGAAGTTAATTCACAAGAAATTAAGTACATTGTCATAAGTTGTCATAATGATGGAAATTCATGTGTCTCTGACAAATAGATTTGTACTTAAGTTTACTCCTAGCTTTGGGTGCATGCTTTGGGATTGAAACATATTTAGTGGATACATTTTTATTTTTAAATTTTCAGCAATTAAAGGAAAACAGATTGGGAAAGCCTAGATAAGCTACTGGTTATATTTATTCATCATAGAAACTCTTAATCATGTATTCATTATAAAATATGAAGAACCACTCATTACCACATTTATTTATACACATTGCTGTCTTTTGCTCAAGACTGAACACAGAAGCCAGGTAGATATAGAAGCTTGAAACTGCAGGAAGATAACCAAACCTCCTTCTTTACCCAAGGATAAGAAATCGGTAGGAATCCATTAAATTTATAATAGATTATTAATGGACTCAGCGTTTCATATTATACTGGCAATAAAGCAACCCTTTCCAAGGTGGCATTTTTTAGGGGGAGGACAGAGTAGATGGAGTATGCAGGTTATAAAAGGAGATTAAATAGCTTGTAGCTGATTCTGTAGAGCTTTTTACCTGTAATTCTAAATGATGAAACGTGACAAATTACAGATTTCTTCTAAATGTATTTCTTTCAAGCCATTTGATGTTTGATAGGTTTCTATTTTTATGATTGTTTTCAAAAAAAATGGTTTCTTTTGCATAGCATATGTTTCCTATGTGAGAATGTGCTTGCATTTTTTTTTTTAATCCCCTCTTTTAAATCAAAACTTACTTTGGATTTTGGAAAATTCAAAAATGAGATTTGACATTTTCCATAAAATTATAGACTATTTCTAAAAGTGCTAAGTAACCTAAAATCATCATATTTTTATCTCTGTTTTTCAAATTAACATAAAAATACTTTCTAAATTAAAACCAAGCATAAAGCAGGTTTATGTCTTTTTATTTGAAAATCATCAGGTAAGAGTCATAGTTTTAACGTCACAACCTCTCCTTGTTCAAATTGATAAAAATTACATGATGTGAAGACAAGGATGATAAAAATTTCCCTTGCACTGAATGTCCTTGCTTAGTAACAACAAGATATGGGGTGGATATATTAGGGTTGTTTTTTGGCTTGTTCCCGGCATAACTTTTTTGTATTTCACCTTCCTGTTACAAAATTCTTCTTGCTGGGGAATGTGCAGGGTACGACTGTCCCTGACCAGGAAGGGAATTCCTGTCAGGACTCATGAGATTTCAGCACTTCAAGGCCTTTGCAGCTGCCCTGTCCCAGCTGAATTGAACAGTTTTCTGGGCAACCCAATAGGCTCGGTCACAGTAATTAAGTCAATGCATCTTTTAGCAGAAAGTATGTTAGAAGTGGCAGGGCAGTTAACTATTAATTAAACAGTGACATTTACTCCTGTCTCAGGAAACAGCTGGATGAGACTTTGATCTTTTCATGTTTTTCTTAGCAAATCGGAAGTGTCATGGGAACTGTCATTCATTTTTACTACTATTATGCTCCTCTGCTGATGCACCTGTTCTTTTTTAATTTTTATTTCAATTTTTTTGGTGCCTGTTGTTATGACAAAATTTCAGTAATGCCAGTAGTATCAGGGACATAAGCAAAACTGTAATAACATGAATATGCCATGGTGAGTGAGGCCTTTGCCCTTATCGGACTAACAAATGATTTTTTAACCTCTAGAAAGACATTCAGAGATATTTTGCTGGGGAGAACCTTTTCAGATGTCACTGACTAGCACAAAGGATTTGTACAGCTATTCAGACTTTGGTGCCAATGCAGAATCACAACTGAAAAAAGAATATCCTCTTAACCTTTAGCCCTACCTTTCAGCCGACATTCAGTGAGCTACAGCTCATGTGATGCACAGAGAAAACATGTTGTTCCATGTTGTTTCTTATGTTTATCCCAAACATACAAACTTTTCCAAATTCAGTTTGTCTATAGGGGCTAATAGCCAAATATAGATAAAACCATTTGCTTGGAATAACTTCAGAATCTCTTAAAATTAGTATTATAGGGCACTTGGGTTTCTGGGAAGATTTTATTTTAGGCTCCAGTGACGTGATATGGTATGCTGTGCAATTCTACAGCAAAATAACTGGCATTATTTGAAAAGTTTAGTAGTATTTTCCACTGTTCACGAATGAGGCTTCCTGATTTAACAAATAGGACTTCTGTCCTTCGCAAAACTGCAAATATTACAATTACAGATTTGCACCAGAGCAAAGTGTTCTCAGAAGTCTGGGCTGAACAATTTTGTCTCAGTGCTACGACAACTGTGTTCAGGTGTCTGCTGTGCAGCTGCCCCACTGCGTGGGACCAGTGGCTTTTTTGTTGTGTTTAGGTGCGTAGGAAATCTCAGAAGGTCATTGGGATATTTAAAAGAGCTGAAACAGATGCTTCAGTTATTGCCAGGCCAGGTTTTTGCTCTGTGTTACAGGCTCTTTATATGTTTTGCTGGTTTCCTAAGAAATAAAGTGAGTAGTCTAATTTTAGTGGAATAGATTGTATAAAGATAGAAGGGTATGTTTATTTATATTACTTTTATGATGAGTTTTTAGGAGAAAACTTCTATATGGCAATAGTCATGCCATAAGCCAGAATCAAATAAAATAACTTCTAGTAGCTGGATGCTCTCTAAAGCAGTATAAGATGGTTGTATCTCACTTTTTATAGTGTTGAGTGAATAGAGGTAAAAGAACAGAATTGCCTCCTTCTTTGATGAGACTCTCAAAACCAGCTTTGTGTGAACATATAAAGCTGCTACATTAAATACTTGCATAGATACCACCAATGTTTTCCACAGCCTGAACACACTTGTTTTCTAGTTTGTAGCAGATGAAGTGAAATTGTGTTGACAAATGGTGTTTTCTTTAAAAAAGAAAAAGATACTAAGACTTTATGTATCAGGAAACATCCTGATGTGTGTGCAATGGCTCTGGGTCTGTTTATACCTGCATAATGGAATTCGTACATTTCTAATGATTTTCAGAACACTGTGAAATGGAAAGGTCATAAGTATTACTGGTCATCCCTTAAAGAATGGTACTTGTACCATGGTCATGGCAATTAGCAGAGAGACTGTTGAGGTGGCTGTAAATTCTACATACAGAGACATTTTAGGAAAGCTATTGTGATTGGTTTATTAAGTTCCTCTTCTTGGCCTGTGGTATAAAGTATGGTACATAAATTATTGTCTGTATTTTTGTATAAATGGAACTGGAGCTAAGAAAAGCTAAGACATGTACCTCCTTCCAGGTAGACTTTTTGAGCTCCCTGTGGTCCTAGCTAGAATAGGAATGCAGCTGTTTTCTGTCCAGCCAGAATTTTGGTAATTAGCCATTTAGATGACCAGTCAGTTGTTTTTGTCAGATGCTGATTATTTTTCTCCAACTATAAGTGTTAGCTCAACATATATATATATGTATATGTATATATATATCTCAAAAGTCCAGTATCCACCTTATTTACACAATCTGAAATCCCTAAAAATATTCCTGTTTTGCAAATGAAATGTTTTGAACCTCACATACAATCGTAGGGCCTAAAAATTGTGGTTGTTCATGATAAACTGTTTTTTCATTATTTTATTTGGGTTATTTTAATATAGAGTATGTTGATAAACTATCTTTTAAGATACTCTCATTTTATGTAGCTTTTTATTATTAGCTCATTTCTGAAAATTGTCTTTGAGATAACCATCACATTTAAACAAGTTTGTCCTTTAGTTCCTTTTCTGTCCTCACATGAAAATGGATATTCTTTGGAGGGATTTTAAGGTCAAAAGAGCTGATACCAAGAGAGAGACAGGTGAGAAGCTGAATTCCAGCTTTGTTTGTGATAAGCAGGGGTCAAGTACCATCTCCCACAGCTGACTGTGGAAACAAATCTCAGCTGGTCTCTCCCTAGGGAACCACAGTGTGTCTCCTCAGTTTGGAAGGGAGAGGGAAACCACGGGGAAGATTTAGTACTCAGAGACAGGAAAGAGGAGGAGGGAGACTGCTACACTGGAACACTCATGTATTCCCTGGGTAACCCGGTAGTCAGGCCTAGTAACTAATAAGCTGGATTACAAGATAGAGTCCAAGCTAGGAGAACAGAGTTGATCTGAAGAAACAAAAACATTACCATAGATTTTATCTAATTGGTTTGGCTCCCATTTATGTTGTGCCCAGTATGCTTTTTGCCCAGCAGTTGGGGTGGATTTACTCTCTGCTCCTTTAATACCATTCTGGCAGTGTAAAAATGTATGTGGTGTTAAGAATGTGTGTTGCTTTCCTATCCATGGTACTTACGCATCACACTTGACTGAGAAGTGGGGTAAAACCTGGGCACAGTAGAAATGATGAGACTTCCTTTGCTAGATCAGGTTATAATCAGTCACAAAGGGTCAAAAATTATACAAAACAAGGGTGTAACTGTGCTCCTGACATGTCGGAAGACTGCAGTATATATGTACTTGCTCTGTCTCTGGCTTTCTCTCTTTTCTCTGTTCTCCTCACGACACATGTACGAGACCAGGCTTTTTATGTCATACTGCAGCAGTAGCACCATCCCACACACTCTCTGTCTCTAAGAAATGTAACCCTTCTCCTGCTTATCTTCAAGTAGATTTCACTGATTTCTGAACTGAATATTTCTGCCTGAAGGAGCGTGTGTCTGCTTTACCTGTAAAGAATTGACAGCCTAGGCTTGCATCAGTTGCTCAAATACAGGTATCTAGTGGCATTTGAGACACCTAAGGGTGCCTGAGACATCCACCCAGGGCTGGCAGATATGACCCAGGACCAGCAGGACACCTGTGCTCTTCTGGAGCAGCAGCTGGCGACCAGGTGAGACACTCCAGGGCATCTCCATTGCAGCAAGATGCCTGTCTTCAGTAACTGATTTGAGCTTCCTGTTTCTGGGCATGCTGTATATACAACTGATATATAAAATGACTGATTAAGCTCCTGGTTTTGTTTTTGTTTTGTTCTGAGGCCAAGTTGTACAAATCTGTAATTACATCGTCTTCCTCTGGCTGCTAATGGAACTGCTTGTACACGTAATTGCTGACTGTTGTGGGTAAAATGTACAGAACTGAGCTCTCCCTCTCTGAGTGCTCTGGCTATGCAGCTGCTCTTCTTGACAAGAACTTTAAGAAATGACAAACCATTCCAAATTTGTCTTGTTCACAACATTAAAGAAACAAAGCCACACAACTTTTAAAGCTGATAACTAAAATGAGCGTGTGTGTTTTTGCACAGAAGGCTTTGCACTTTAGGGATTGTAAAATCTTCTGTCAATTCTGGCAGGATATAATTTGTGAGAGAAGCAAACGACTAGATTATGTAGCATCTCTTTCTGAGACCAGATTTATGTTTTGTGTGCCAGAACTACATTAAGCAAATCCTCTTCTTCCTTCTAAAGGAGCTAGCCAGCTCATAGCTCTCAAGAATTTTCTTTTTTCAGGGATAAACATTACTTTTAAAACTTTTCCATGCACCTGGGTGGTGACCAAAGACAACAAATAATGGAACAGGAAACCATAATTCAATTCTTAACTATATAGAAAGCTTTGCAGATGACCTAAGCAGCCTTTTAAAGAGGTTCATTTGGGTTTTTGGCTGTTGGAAATGGAAAATCTGTCTCTTTTATTGTATTCTGTGTAAATTTAATCGGTTTGTAATCCTCTCCTTAGTTCTGTGCCTACACTGCTTTTCCTTCTGGTTCGGAGAACAAGACAGAAACCCAGGCTAGAGCACTCCCAATGAGATGGCTTTTGAACATAAAAAAGTTGCAGATTGAACTGGTGGCATGGCTTTAGATGCTGAGGATTTACAGCAAAGTCAGTATAAGAGGGACATTTCTGTTATTCCTTAAGCATTTCCTGACTTGAGATCAGTATTGGTAGCAGTTGTGGTATATAACAGCTTTATTATGAATGCTGCTCCCCCCCCCATCTACAGTTTATTATCCATTTTGTTAATACTTTTCCAAGTCTCGTTTAAGGTTTTGTTTTAACATAATATCAGAGCTGAAATGTGTGCCAAACCTCAAACCTGAAGATAGAGTGGGTTGCCCTGTAGGTTGGCTCCTTTCCTTTGACCTCGCTTGAGAGAGCACACAGGCAGCAAAGTGACTTCTGGCACTGTTTGTTGGGTCATGGGAGGAAGCCAATTCCTCCAGTACAGCAGGTATATGCAATTCCTTGGAAGTACATCCTGTACAGTAATGTGTAGAAACACATCTTAAAGAAAAGGCATGAAAAGAAAAGAAAATTATAAGTTTACTGTGGCAGTGGCTTTTATTCTTTTTTTGTTTGTTTGTTTTTTTCTTTTTGGCCAGCTCTCTGTATCAATAGGTTAAAGTTCAAGGGGACCTTTTGGCATCATGCCAGTTATGATTCTTCAAGCAGTTTAAGATGGTGTTTCTTTCTGATATTTATAGAGATTTTCAATTGATGTGTGCCTCTCTGGAGAGAAAGAACTGAACTGAAATTTTCTATCATTCTGTCAAAAATGACTGAACAAAACAGGAACAAAAATCTACATTCTGCCTTCAGGAGCCCTTGCAGTTTCTATCTAGTAGATACATTATGGTCCAATTCTCCAGAACCTTTATCTTTTTTAATCCATGCAGTAATCCAATCTAGAAAATTTAACTTTAAAACATACATTGGTAATATAGAAACAGTATTTGCTAAATATAATAATTAATATATATTGTATTTCTGTGAAAGAGTTATAAAATGCAGAAATCCAAATCTGTTGGGGTGAGCAGATCTTTAGATCAGGTGCTTTTGTACAAGACAAAAGTTTCTGGCACGAAACATCTCTCCTGTCTTGAGATGGTGATTTTCTGTCCAGTCTAGATGGCTCCATAGATTCAAATGCATCACTAGATTAAACTTTGAATCTACTGATGTAAGGGGATAATTATTCTTGTCTCTTGGAAGTGGAGCTAGCTTAGCTTAGGTATTGTAGTTATAATGTTGTTTTTTTTTTTTTTTTTTGCAAATAGCTCTTATTTAAGGTGGTCTGAGCTTAAAAAACATGGAATTTTTCATCCTTTGTTGGAGCTGAAAACATGTTCACAGTGGTTTAAAATAATGTTAATTTAATGCTTAGTAATAAGAGGACATTTAATTTTGTTAAAAGGAACATAAATGGGAACTTTTTATGTTCATTTATTTTCCTTGTGAATTTTTGCATCTATGATTTCTGTTCCTCCTTCTTTGTCAGTGCTTTACTACCTGCTCCTCTCTGAAAAGATGAGTCAAGTGCCTTAATTATGCACATGAAGAAACTACAGAATCATGAATTAATATGCTTATTTTCATAGCTGAGCATCCTGGTTCTTATTCCATTCTGGTGTCCTCGTCTGAGAGTCCATGAGGCAGATTATCAAATCAGTGAGACCAGGAACTAGGAGCAGACTCTGGTTTGTTGTTGGGCTGCTGAGTGTTCTCCTGATAAAGCAGACATTCAGGAATTGGCTGATCTATATTACGTCAGCTAAGCAGAGGTCTAGTGTACTTACTGATGTAGAGCAACTGAACAATCCTTATCAGATGGTCCTTATCAGATAGTGCACGTGAGAATCAACTGCTGAAGGCATAAAGCAGTTCTGCCATGTACCAAGTGACTGCAAAAGGCTTCCACTGTTCTGTGCTCTACTGATAAGAGTTTTTTGGCAACATACAGGCCTATTTTTCATAAGGAAATGCCAATTACTCAAACTCAAAAGCTTTTCTGATACTGTATAATTTTCAGTGAAATTTTGCTTGAGAAAAACATCCATACTCATAGCTTACTTAGTGAAATCTATATTATTTGGAAATAGCTTTTTTGTTTTCTTCCTGGGATACATTGAAAGGTCTGCAAAGTTTTTGTGCTTTTGTTTTCTGTATTAAGTTGTACGAATGTCTATAGCCTTAATTGTAAACATAAATGCCAAATTGTACAATTGTGTCAAATGGAACAGGTAACTTCAGGAGAACCACTGTAACATTAGTACAAAATTAGGCATTCTCATTTTAAATTTTAGAAGGATAGCAAAATCTAGTAGCTAAATAAAAGTAATCCAGTTCTATAGGAGAATACTGTAAATGATCTTACAGATCACATAATTACATTGTGTAACCCAACAGTAGAGTAACTGCTGAGACTTTTTGTTATTATTAGAGAAAACACAACACCATTAATGCATTTTTACAGCGGTGTTTATCTTTCTAATAATTATGAGCAGCTTTTTAAATGCAATGACAGGTCTAATAAATAGAAAATCTGTAAGCATCATGAATAGGATTATCATGATGTATTTATCTTATTTTCTTTTTAAAATTCAAAATGTCTAAAAGGTCTGAAAAACCTCTTGACTGACTTTTATGGAGCTCCTATAATCCTATTTATAAAAGAAAAGTTTCCAAGTTCATTCACTGATGTAGGTCTGCAAAATACTGTTTAAAGGTTTTTCTGTTTAAAGAAGATTTATGAGACAATATGTTTTGGAAAAGTGCCACACTTGTACAAATGTGGGATTGGGAAGTGCTGACAGGATTCAGAAAGGCAACTCAAAACCAACCTTATTTATCACAAGAAGACATTGGAGCAAATCTAAAGGAGAAGTAATTATAATTTCCAAAGCAGATCTAGGCCTAACACGTATTAAATTTGCGCTGTTGTAAGGGATGCTACTAAAAACACAGTGAGGCTTAAGGTGGCATTTATTCCACCACCAATGAAAGGAAAATTTGAATTGCTTTATGAGACACCTAAAACTGGTAGTTTAGGACATATTTTTTAAAACTTCTGCTAGTAGATATCTGTTGGAGTTAAATGGTACATGCATTAAAAGATAACAAAATCAAATATTTATTTTGTTAAACGTTATGTGTTTTCCTCTTAGAATATTTCACATTATTTCAAATCATTCTGGCATGTACCAAATTTAGAACTTGGAGCTTGAAAGAGGCTATCCAGCATTTCAACAGAAACCAACTGTCCTGATCAAGTTGCTTCTTGGTATGTAAAAAGGATGGGGTGAGGAAAGGGAAGGTTCTTCCCAATGAAGTTTGGTGCTAAATCACAAGTTCCAACAATCTGGATATGTAGATGTGGATATAGTAGGAGACAGCTTGGTACTTGTGTTGTTTGAGAAATACTTGTATAATGAATCCTTCTTCTGTGCGTGGGAGAGCTGTTGTGTCTTGCAAGTCCCAGAGTCCTGCCTTGCTGACACCAGTCACTTGGCTCAGCTGCTTTAGGTATTTTCAGGACTGAAATGTTTCTGAAGAGCACTGCAAATTAATTTAGTGCACTTGAAGCACGAACTGTGCATCACTGGTGACAGCAGTAAAATATCCTTCGTGAACTGTTAATCCATGCATCTTTATCATATGCATGAGGTATTAATGAATTTTTAAACTACTCTTACCTGTCTTTGTAACTGAAGTTGTTAATGGCTTTGTAATGAAACTTTGAATATGAAAAAAAGAGTGCAGATACTCTTCCCTTAGAAAACACTCATTTTGTTTTTTCGTGCCATTATACCAAAATGTGTTAGAAAGCACATGCACTCATGTAAACTAATTGAACTCCTCTGTGTTCTGTGAGATTCACGCTACCTAAAATCCTGACCTGTGATGATTAACATTGTTACTGGCATCAGCATTATATTGTTGAGAGGTGAGAGTTTAGGAAACAGTGCCTTCAGCCTTAGAGTACATATGATGTTTCATATTTATGTGCTTTCTATCAATTAAATATTGAAAAAAATACCTGTATCATTGTTGGAGCTGGACTCACAAGACTAATCTGTAGCAAGCTGCCCTGCCTAGTGACTTGACTCCTATATACTTTCAAGGGTGTTTCTTTCATATTGTAGATAAATATGGGAAAAAAAATAAATCAAATAGTACATATAAACTTAAACTGAAGCTGTGTATTAATAAAATTCCTCACTGTGGGAGCTATATAGCTATGGGTAGTGTATATTTTAGGTGAAAGGCAAGGTGTGGGAAAATGCCCTATTACTGATGTTGCTCTTCAGTTCACCTCTTTGGCATGCCTGTGTGAGCACAGAGAGTTGAATGGCAGGAAAAAACCTCAGCCAAACACCAAGAAATGAAAATAGAAAAGACCAGGCTCAGTTTAGAGCAAAAGTATCAAGGAACACAAGTGAGGAAGGCCTGTAGGGGCAAAGTCGGTGTTTCCCGTGCCTGGCCCGAGGGCTAAAGGGAATGCTGAAGAGGTTAAGGAGCATGACTGGAACATGAAAATGGAGAGTGGGCATCCACAAGCCCTGTCAGGAACATGTGGGGAGGACAGGGAAGTGCCTGTGCCTCATTAGAGCTGGAGGCAAACAGGAATGAATGGAAAGACGAATGGGAAAGCCGATGAAAAGATACAGGTTTTGTTGCTGTAATCCTTGCACTTGTACTTAGGTGTCCTTGGGATAAATGCAACAATGAGAATTGGTGTTTAAAAAAATGCCAATTAAAAAAAAAAAAGTCTTAACAACTTTCATAGGCTTCTGAAGAAAAGGGACTGTAGGTGCACAGTGCAGTTAGACTTGTGAGGTTGATGTAATTAATGAAAAAGAATCACTGGCTGGATTTTTAGCCTTAAAACATTAGGACAGTCTGGTTTGTAATCAGAGGAGATAAATCACTGGGGTGAAGTCAGAAATCCACCTCATAAAGGCATTATTCACGTGATTAAATTGTATGTTGTCATATTTGGGGGCTCACATCATGTGTAATCAAATATGTATCTGCATGTCAAGCTATTGTGCCTCTGAATGAAATTAATTAATGCCTCCTACTGCAAAAATAATTGAAATCCATGTCAGAAACCAGATAACATAAATGAAGTCTTGAAAATTTAGTAAATTTTAATGTCATTTTTGTAAGCATGTTTGTGGTGTAGGTGCCAAGGTCTCTTTTTTCAATATATCAGAATCAAGCAGAGTCCTTGTGGTTGAGTAAGAGCAGAATTTAATTAGGTTTTATTTTGATTAGTCCTCTTTAAGAGTTATTGTAATTTCTGAGATCATTTTGATAAGGTTTATTTCTTTGTACTGTAAGAATATTTTACTCTGCTGTTTTGTGTTCTTTTAATGGTACTCCAATTTGAATTTTAGTAAGGGTATTCCAGAAAAGAATCTGAGATTAACTATTCTGGATTAAAATTTAAACTAAGTACAGCTGATGTGACCTCAAAATAAAAATCATGGTTAATGAAAATTTTAAGAGTAGAAAACAGTTATTTTATGGCAAAGCATACTTTAAATTACTCCCTGGATTAACTTCACATTAAAACCTATTCACCATAATACAAATACCTTTCTTTAATAACTGCTCTAGGATCTACAGGAGGAAAATTATTACATTGTTTTTTACTTTCATTTCTTCTTCATGTACAGTACATTAACGTGTATCCAGCAGTAGAATATTAGCAGGATTTTAAGACCTAGGCTGATGTATGCAGATTTAGGATCACATTTGTCAGACAGCAAATTTCAAAGATAAAGAAACTGAAGATTAATAGAAAAATTATGCAAAATACTAAAAGTCCTTTGATCTCCAGACAATTATGCCATGGATCATATCTTTTTCTTTGGGTGCTCATATGCCTGCTTGTTTTGTTCCTCTTAGTTGTTCCTACATATCTCACTTTAATTGAATGTTACTGAGCCTTGAGCAAGTTTCTTCATAAAAATACATAAACATTTTTGCTAGTGCAGTTACTGTATGAAATACCAGTGTCTATACTTTGTCATGTTCACATTTCCTTCATGTTCCTTGGTTTTTTATTTTATAAGAGGTCTTTCACCTGATTTTTTTTTTGCATACTCTCAATTAATCAGGTATTTCAACACAGCTTTCCTAAAAAGGAAGCAAATACATATTTTAACAACTGTTGCATCTGCCTTAAATCTTAAAAAGATAGATGATTTAGATCTCTTCATTGCTTGATCCTACAGCCCCATGGGGAGTACACTTTTTCTACTTCAATGTGTGTATAATTTATTCAAATATGGGAATGCTTCTAATATGTTTGGTGCTACAAAGTTTTTAATAAGCTGTAGCAAAATTTTCGGCTATATATTTACCTTTCATTTGAGTATTTTACTATTGCTTTGCTTTTCTGTATTTTTTTTAGATGTAGCTTCTCAATGGTAGGAAATGTGGGTTGTTTGGTCTTTTTCCCTTTCTTTATGCGTATCACTGCACAAAATGGAAATCTCTGGTCACTGTTGACACTGAAATCTCTCACACATCTTTTAGAATCATGTCCTTAACCTTGAATCTTTAAATCAATTTAAAAATGACAGAGTCCACAGAAATAAATGTTGCTTACAACTGAATGTCTAGTCATCGATAATCATGAAATATGGCATTAAGAAAACCTCAAACCCTACAGAAACAATGAGCTGAGATATACATAAAATGGCTTAGAAGGCTCACTTGCTAGTAAGGTCAAATACAGGAGATGTACTGACCACTGCATAGGAGATGGCCAGGCCCTGCCCCAGGGCTTCAAGCCAAACAAGCACAGCAGCCGCTGTCATTTGCTCACCTAGGGAAGGGTGGTGGCTGACCAAAAAGCTGATACCCATCTGATTCATCGTCATTTTCACATTATCTTTCCAGAGTGAAATTGCAGAAAGGCTATAAACACTCTCACCAGCCCTGAGCTCTTTGAGGTTTGCTCAGCTAAAGCATACATGCAAACCCACACTCACCAGAGCCGAGCTAACTAGCACTGCACTTGGTTTCCCCTTCTCCATCATCCATTCAGGAACATCCTGCATTGCATATTCATGACATCATGTAGGTATCTGCAGGTGAAAGCAGTGTATTGGCAGGAGACTACTGAACAAGGCACGCTCTCATTTGCATTAATTTTAGGAAATTTTACTACTGAAGACTTTGCTATAGTATTTCTCTACGGTCTTTCTTCAAGCACTCCCTTGTCATCAATGTCTGGACTGTTTGCTACTGTGTTAAAACTGGCCTGCTCTCCTTGAGAAAGGCTTACTTCTCTGAGTAATGTTGTTTTAGATTAAAGTGATTAACTTGATTTCAAAACTGAGAATTCCAATAAAAATATGCTGCAGTAAAGGATCTGAAAAGTAATGGAAAATAAAACAATTTATTGTTTGAGAATATGACAGGCAGATCATAGTATGTAGTTACACTTTCTAAGAAACTCTTTTATTGCTGATTTTGCTTTTATACACACAGGCTTCTTCCTTAGTAAGTGTGTAAACAAGCATTATAATATTGAGTCAAGAACTGTCTACTTTCCTATTTTGAAATTAAAATGTAACCAGGTTCTTATCTTGAAAGAAATGGCAACGCTTTGCAGTGAAACTGAAGGATAGTGATTCATTCAGTAGAGCTATGAAAAATGACGCAAATTTTGGGACGTATGTTAGTCATGACTTTAAGTGATTTGAACCTTTCAGGTTGGATTTCACATCCCTAGAGAAGGACATTGAGGGATGTTGTACTGTCATCACTTTGAAGAAGTTACCTTTTAATTTCTGTGTCCTCAAAAGAGACAGACATTAAGGACAGAATCTTGTCTTATTAGAAGGTGGGTTTGAAATTTTCTTATAAAGAAATTCTTGCTAGAAGCCCAGTAATTTTCCAGCTGAAAGCTCTTTCTGGTAAACAGAACATTTTCAAGCCATTTCACAAGTAATTAAACATAGCTGGATGTATTAGTTCTGTGGTTAATTTTGAGGTCAGTTTAGGACTTTGTTTAGAAAGTAATGTGGCAGCATATAATTTAACAATGAAGAAAGATGGTCCATGTTATTCCAATCATGAATATTCTATGAATATTGTCATGATCAGTTTGAGAACTAAGTTCTGAATTTTCAATTTAATCTGCTAATAGTATCTGTAAACCTTATATAAACAGGCAAATTTAAGTTGGCTATGTTTGCTAGATTTTCTCAGTTTGAACAAAATAAGACAAAAGTAACACTTCTGCTGATAGATTCTGGACTACACCTTCTGAGGGATGCTCCATTTCAAACCTGGAACATCAACAAATTGGAAGCTATGAAAATATTTTCCCTTTTTAGTCAATAAGTTGATAATCAGATTGGTTTAATGGCATGTTTTCAAATCAGGCAAGACAATTTGATTAGCAGTTGAGGTTAGTGCCTTTTATTGAAGCAGAGGAGTTAAAGTGCTTTGTGGGGTGTGTAAGGACAGGAACTCATCAAAGTCCTGAGCACAGTAGGGAAAACATGGGCAGTGCTGGTAAGGATAGTGGCCTGTCCGTTCTTGGAGTTCACTAGATCAGAGCAGGGCTGCACTTTGCAACTTTGTAGGAGAAACTCTTATCTTTTGAGTGATTTAAGGCAAAGAACTAAGAATGCAAGAACTAAGGAATGGCCTCTAATCCAATTTACCTTCTAGGCTTACAAACCTGAACCCTTTGTACTGAAGTGCCAGGCACTCTGCAGGCTGAGGAAAATGGCAGCTTTATACCAGCATTGGCTACAGATGATGTTTGATTGGGTTTGCTACACTTCCTGTGACAACTGTTTCCAGAAAAAAAGCTAGTATGCATACAGACCATATATACTATCTGCTTGATAATGGATTTAACGTGATATTGTTCAGGAATGACTTTTTGGGATATATTTTTCCTGATGAGCTCCAGGGTCTTTTATCTGATTAAGTCAAATAATCCTGAAGTATTCAAAGATGGAGCTATTCAAGGACAGTGAATTTCAGTTTCTTATCTCACCCTAATTCAAATTTAGCTTCCCATGTACAAATCCTAAATCAGGATCTCGTGTAAATAAGAATGGCCATGTTACATTTCATCCTATTTATGACCATTCTTAAAGAACGTAGGGGAAAAGTTCACCCGCTTGATTCTTTCCTCTTTTGAACATTTATATAGCTCTCAAGTGTTTAAGCTAATCTGATGTTCTACTTCTCATTACCAAGACCTGCTTTGAAGTACTTTATTTGGCAATTCTTCAGCAGAACATTTATTTTTAACAATTCCAAATGCCAGAAGTTATTTCACACATAACATAGAGTGCTGAATTCTAGAATCTCCTGTTTTTTTTCCCTACATTTTAATTGCTGTATTGAGGTTTTAAATAAAAACCCTATTCATATTTTTACGTTGCCATATACATTACATGTACTTTATTCTTTCTTCAGAACCACTGAGATGGTAATGATTTTACAGCAAAATTGTACTGTAATTACTACAGCTGTTGTGCTAAAGAATTTATGTCTTGCTCTGTCTTTTGAATGAAAAATTCTTTTAGTGAAAATAGATTTCTTGAAGCTGCTAATTATTCAGTAGAAAAGACATCTAAATTAAGGTGGTGGTATTTTTTCTACAACAGTTTAGGCAGACTAAGATAACTCTTAAATTATTTTATGCAATAGTCTGTAATAGTTCATAATGCAAATATTTGGGATCCTTGCATTTCACAATTTTATCCCAAAAATACATATCTGTACTTTGTTCCTCAGAACCCATGATGCACATTAAAAATAAAATTCAAGATAAATTGGCTCTTTGATCCCATCTGGAAGGTGTGATTATATATTAAAAGTAAAACTTTTATACTTTGGTACTTCAAGTATTTAAGTTTACTTATAAGTAGGAAAGGAGGACTTCCAAATCCAATGAAAAGTGAGAGTTTGGATCAAAGTAGGATTATCTTGGTGATTATGTTGATCTGTTAGTCCTGCTGAACCAGCTACCCTCATTCACCTGATAGCACAACTGTACATGCACGTGACCCTCACCTGATTGTGTGGAAAGACTTCAGTAGAACTGATGTGCAGGGTCTTGAAGGTAAACTAGATTGTTTTGACAGTGTCAGGTTGAAGACATACTGTTACTCATGCTCTTGTGCTATCAGATACGGGGGTGGGTGGGGCAATAGTTCCAAGGAAAAAGGAGATGGAATGTATCAGAGAGTGATAGCTGGGGCACCACATCTGACCGTGTTCTTAGGCTGAGTATGAGGGACTGCCATTTCAAAAAACTCTTCTTCTGTAATGCATTCTTATACAGGCCTTTAGGTAACCTTTGTTCCCTTAATATATTATCAGCTGGCAGTTGTATGTGTGTTGAGAGAAATGCAAGTTGGCAGGAATCAACTGGACGTGGCACTTGGTGCTATGGTTTAGTTGACAATGTGGTGCTTGGCCAAAGGTTGGACTTGATGATCTTCCAGCTTTAATGATTCCGTGATTCTATTGCATACTAAGCAACCAAATGGAGCTATATTTCATACTCTGTCCAAGGATGGCAGCAGGTCACAAACAAATATAATTTATAAATAGGCACAGAGGACCCAGATTACTTACCAGGATACAGATTCTACAGTTACAGGTTTTTGATGTCTCAAATAACTGTAACTATTAAGTAACAAATTTTAAAGTTACCAGAAATTTTAGCTTTTAGGGTTTAGCCACCTTTATAAAAGTTGACCTGTGATTTGCAGCAAGGAAAGTCTGTCCTAGTTCTAATTTCTATCTCAGGAAAATGAAAATGTTAATTATATACAGATTATATAGTATTTACTGTAGTTTGATTCCACAGAGAAATCATTGAACAAACTGTCATTACAATGTTCCTGTACTATTTGCTCAGATGTGATTTTATCAGGTAGAGGAAAGGATGCTTGTGCTGTTGTAGTTGAAGATACTTTGATCATGGTTGAAGATTCTTTAATCATACATAATTTTAGTGCTGAACACTTACAAATCTTCCCTCCTTAACGGCAGCAGAAACTGCACCAAAAAGGCTTTCAAAAGCAATGATGGCAATATGTTTTCTTAGTATTAGCCAAGAAAATATTTTCAGTGCAAAGTTACCAGTTCTGGTTAATGCAGTTTTAAATCAAAGAACATCAGTTGGCTCTTTATATGATAGTTTGTTCTTAATATTTCTAAAAGGACTTTGTACTTCTTTGCATGCCCTTTTCAAAGGACGAGTATCAACATTTGTCAATGCACGTTTTCTAGTCCCAAGGACTGAAGGAGATAATCTGCCTTTTAGCAGCTTTGATCCCTGTGCTCAAAGCTGCTGTCTGCAGGAAAAATAAAGCTTTTTAAAGCACTATAGGAACAAAGGGCTTTGTGCCTTTTCTGTGTGCTTACCACATTAGCTCCAACAAGTTAAACATACTGAAGGTCTGCCATCATCTTCAAGCATGATTTTTGAGAGATGATGAGTTTACATTTGATTTCCCAGCTTGTCGATAGTGAATTCAGCTAGCACATGATGAAGACTTCTTGTAGTATTTGACAACTTCAAGATGAAAGAGCTTTAGCTAGGACTCTATATAATGTATAGAAAATTCAGGAAAACCTTGTGGATTAAATGTCAATCTTCAGACAAAAATAAATGTTCAGCAAAAGCCATTAGAAGAATAATTTGCAATTTCTAAATCACTCCTATATATTTTTATTGTCTTTGATTTCATGGGTTGATTGTGAAATGGGAATGTCAGATAATGGAAATGGACATTGAGACAATAGAAAGAGCTATAGTGTTTAGGGTAAGGAGATTAGTTGATTATTTCTTGGATCTAACAGAAGACAGATAAAATACCTGCATGTTTGTACATGCTAAGTAGTTTGAAGTCCAAAGATTTTTTGATTAAGCTTCAACCTGGAAAGAAATTGAACAGCAGAATAAATTAGTATTAATGGTGGTTCTTTAGCAGAAGTGAGAGAAAAGTTTGAAAGACACTTAAAGCTTGGCTAAGTTCATTCTGTAGCTTGGGTGTGCACAAAGGAAGGTCAGAGAAATTCAAATGTGTGAGAGTTTGTGATCATGACATATATTCAATCTAATGGTGAGAGTGACTCTTGGGAAAGGGTGAGTAACCTGGGGAGGCATGAGAGACAGCAGTGAACAGCAGCAGTAACAGGAACCCAGACAAGCCTCCTTCTCTGGGGGGTTGCTCCAGTGTAGCCAGTGAAAATTATGGAGAATGATGAAAAATTATAGGGCAGCAAATACCTGACCTTTAGTATTATTGAGGTTAAGACACTGTGGCTTCTCAGGCACTTGAAATTTGTTTTATTAGGTTTGTTGAGAATGACGCAAAAATTAAAAAATGCTTTCGAGACCTTGAATTGGTTTATGGTTTCAGGTGGAAACCCTGTGAAACCCCACAGTGTTCTGTGACTTCAGCTGAGTGATAGGGCGAATGTAGGAATTTTGACTAAATTTTTTAAACACACCTGTTTAACCTGTTACTAAATGAGACACAAAGGATAATATTTATATAGTATTACAGCGGTAAATATTAAATTTACAGGATAAGGTAAAATGAATTGAAGCCTAATAGAGAATGTCTGCCTGAAGGAAAGCCCCTTCATCTTGCATAAAAATAATCAATATTTGAACAACCAAGGCAATTATATCACCATGAAAAAGCATTTACATTCTCATTAAGAGAATGTAAAATTCAGCATTGCTATATAGCTGCACAACTTCTATTTTAATTCTTCAATATGGGATTGATGTTTTGGTAAGCAAAATGTTGTCTGAATTATCAGCACATTCAATATTTATTTTCTAATGACTGAATCACAACTACAGATCAGCGTGTTCCACTTGTATGCTTAAAATAATCATGAAATACATGTGATTCATGAAACCCTTAGCAACCACAAGGCTTCCTGTGCATATGCTCAGACACAGCAGTGACTGAGAAGTAATTTCATAAAACACGTTTGCAGCACTGAAAACACGGTATATCTTTCTTGTATTTCTCCACATAAGAGTTTATTAAGAGCAACTGTAATTAGAAGAAATGTTAGGTAACTGCATTTGGAACTGCACTTTTTATGATTTCAAGGAAGTAAAACACACATTAAGGTCTGAGTCAAGAGCTGCCAGTTCTCACCCTTGCTCCCCATTGATATGCTGGCCTGGCCTTGCCTTGCTGGGCAAAATATTCCCATATCAGCTTGTTTTTCCCTGACTTACTGCAAAATACCTTGAAGTAGAGATTAACCATTTTGAAGCTGTGGTAATTGGCCACTTCATAACTGCAGGTAGGACCAGGGAAACAGGAGTGGCAACCCAAAGGGATCACTGCTGAATCTTTGCTACCATATTGTGTATATTTCTTCAGCATCTCTCATCTGTTTGTATTTGTTGGAGAGACTGGTGTATTTATATAAAGATGTATTTTATACACACACGTTCTTAATAGAAATGTGTAAAATTCAGATTATACCAGTTCACATAAAAATAATTGGAATTTAGGTAATTCATACAGGGAATTTTAGAATTCAAGTGAAATAGCCGTATTTTGAATTTGTTGTGACTTTTCAAGATGTGGTTTTGCTGTTTCCATTTTGGATTCCCCCTTATTCAAATACTTTCTTGAATCTTAAATAGGTATTAAAGCAACTTGGACTGTGGAATTGGGCTGTTTTTAATAGATTAGCTGAACTACTCATTGTTCATGATTTAGAATTGTTGGATACTGATCTTTTTTCAGAGTGTTCATGTTTGAGTGAGGATGTAACTTCTGCCTTGGAAAGCTGGGGCACTCCTGGGAGACCAATGCTTTCTACAGGTGAAAATTATTCAACTGATTATTACAAGAATCACTACAGGTAGCAAAACTGGTGTGCGGTTTTAATTACAGATAGTTTTAGAGGAAAATCCTCCATTCTCCAAAGTTTTGAAAAACTGTGGTTAAACCAACTATCCATATTGCCAGGATATGTTTACTCTGCTCCTCTTTAATTTTAATTTCACGTTACATATCAACCCGTTTTTACTTCGTGAAGTTCATTTAGAGGGTCAAATCAATTTTATAATAAAGTTTACAATAATCCATTTAATTTTATTGTTCAATATTAAATAGCCAAAACACAACATGAAACAACCCGTTTACAGAAAATAAAAAAAAAACTTTTTTCTGTCCTCAAACATTTTCACACATTGTCACAATTGTCACAGCTAGGCTTTCCTCAATTAGTTCATGGGAACATAATGATTTACAACTTGGAGTTGATCTAACCAACACAGATAATTTTTTTAACCACATTGTGAATATTAACATCAATAACTATTTCTCTTTTATTAGCAATAGTATGTGTTTATTATTTTCAAAGAATTACCAATGTGTTCATTGCCCATCTTCAGCAGTGACTTTCACTAATTTCAAAGTATTGTAGGAAGCAACGTTAGTTTACAGTTTACTTTTTGCAGTTTATTTCACTTCCCCTTTAATAGGATATGTGGTAAAAGCCAGCTTTTTTTTTTTGTTCAAAGTTTCCAAAACAGTTTTAAGTGAAGTCCAGATGTGTAAGTTTGAAAGCTGTTTCTTTGCAGTGCTCAGTGGTGGGGAGACTTACGTTGCAAATAAAGGCAGTTCAGGGAAAGCAGGCAGAGGGTCTTTTTCTCACGTTCGGTAGTTTATTACAGGCTGAATTTTCCTCTTCTGGTTCTTAAAGACTCTTAAACTGAGTCTTTAACTTTGATTTATTCTCAGTGATTACTAGTAATTTACTTTACCTTGGAAATAAAAGTGGCAGTTTTAAAATTTAATCTGAAATTGAAATTGTCCAACTAGTCTGCCTCTCTACTTTAAAATCCCCTTTTTTAAGTAATCCCACCCCTGCACCTTTCTTTGTTAGCACTTCAGCCTGTGTTTAGGACAATATTAGTATTTCCAAACATACTTCTATCATTGGACTTTACTTGGAAAATAAGACTTTCTTATGATTGCATTGCAAAAAGTCATATTTGATTCCTTACCGTTTTTTATTGTTCTTCTTTTTCCTTTTTGTAGTTCCTGAAACTGTCATAGGAAACTTTTTGAAGCATCATACCATCACAAAATCTACCCTCAGTTAATTTGGTAAAAGCCAGAAAGCTACAGTAGATTCAACAAAAATTCAGTTTGGACATGGGACAATTTAATGAGGAAGTTGGGAACAATTGAGTTGTAATTTTGATATTGTTAATCAAGAAATGCTTCTTCATCTCCCAGTAAAATCCTTGTTTCCTCTGATTTTCCTGTGTTGCTGGGTGGGTTTCAAAGCATTTGCCCACAGCTGGACACTGGCATCAGCTGCACAGAGAGGTGAGGACTGGGGAAACATGGGCCTTGGTAATGTCACAGACACATTATTGAAGAGAGGTGGGAGCAGAGTGCATTTGGATTGTCCATGAATGCATTTAATTCCACAGCACTCTTAATGATGTTTACCCAAGATGACAGAAGATGGTTCTCCACCCACTCTCTTTATCAATTGCAGATGTCTCTCTTTCCCTTACAAACTGGGGTTGCTAGTTTTATAATGCAGTTTTCAGGTGTTCCGAGAGAAAGAATCTTCTTTTCTTCATGTTTTATATCACATTAGCTCTGCATACAATTTTCTTTGCGTTATAAGCCAGTTCAAATAGTCTTTTTTTCTCTTTCACAAAATAGCTCCTCCGGTTTTTTCTTTTTGCTGTCTATTATTTCTTAGTAGCACAGTTCACAGGCAGGGTAATGCAATTGCTTCCAGTTTTAAGTAACATTTAGGATTTCAAATAGTATTTCTAATGTTTGTTTTCAATTTATCACAATTAAAAGAAAGCAAATAAATTAAAACCCTCCCAATACAGCTAGAGCAATCATTCTTTTTTGTTACTTTTCCTTGTCCTTTTCACAAGTTTCTTTGTCTTGTGGAATGGTGGGCTATGAGTGTACTAACACTTGTTGCTTAGTCTTATAAATTGACATATTTATTCTTTGCTAAATTATTAGTTTCATTACTGCAATGTCAGCTCCTAAACTCTGTGGCTATTCACTTTAATTCAGAAGATGTTGAGTATGTTCAGACCATTCATATATTGTTCTAACCCACTTAATTTTGCTGTACTGGAAGTCCATTTTTCTAACTTCTGGGGTAGACTTCATTAGTATCACATGACAAGCGTGTGATCAGTGACAATATGGAAGGATTTTATTGCCTTGTCCACCTTCCTAGTGGGAAGTTGTAACATAGACAGAGACATTTTTTTCTTGGAACTGCACAGCAAAGTCTGGACACACAGGTTGCCACAAAGGACATTCCAGTTAGATATTGTGAAAACATAATGCACCATGAGGCTGATTGGCCATTGAAACTGGTTGTCCCAAGAGTTTTTGAAATCTCCATGCATTGAAAGCTTGAACAGAAAAACCTGTGAGTAATTTTATCTAACTTTGAAGTTATACCTTTCTTTGTGGTTAGCCCTGTCTTGAGCAAGAGCTTGTATCAGGTAGAGGTCCCTTGCAACCAAATTATCCCTTGATTCTCTGACAGATCAGCACTGGGTCAGCTAAAGACTCTTGAGGACGTCTTCACAAAGATTGGTGCATGAGATAAGGTCACTTGTGGTCTTCTGTGAATCTGCAACATCTTCAGAATCCCTTTAAATTTGCCTGAGCAGTGTTTCCAAATCATCCAGTCTGTTAATTGTGTTCTGCATTCCTCCTAGAGTATGAACTGTACCCACAGGGCAAGTTACACCTGCTGACTGTCACCTTTGCAGCGAGAGGTTGCAAGATCGTTACGGCTTAAAGGCTCCCCCAGGAACACATTTCCACCTGCAAGCATAAAAATTATCCCAAATACCTGTCATCTGATCTATCCCCTCAGATAGTATGGAACCACTGGAAATTGTAGAATTTGAAGCTGTTTTAAGTTGATGTTTTCCTACTAGAGCCTGGCCCCCTGCTGTGCAGTGTTACAAATTTATTTTTATGTGTTTTTCTATATTTGAAAACAAGTTTTCAAATTTATTTGTGCTCCCCCTCTGGAAAGTGTGATTTGGAGATGTGCTCAGTCAAATATGGAGGGAACAGTGGAAGTGACAGAAACACCCTACAGCTATTTTGCAAGTAGTGGCACTGATGCTGCCAGACCCACCTGGGCATTTTGGCATTGGTGCTCAGGAGGGGCTGTGTGTGTGCTTGTGTGCAGTACTGAGGAGCACACATCACAGCAGAGTTGCAGTGTGTGTTGGGTTCTGGGAGATGTCTATGAATAACCTTCTTCAGTCTACAGGTACCTGTGAAATGGAAGAAGTTATGTACTGGAAATGTCTCCCATGCATATGGTTATTTCTGTGTAGGAGATGAGCTCCTAGAGTATTTCATCTGCCCACTTCATTTCTCTGAGAAAAATTTTTAACACTACATTTTCCATTCCATTGATATGCAATGCGCTGTGTAAAATACCAAGTAAATATGGTTCCTAAGAGCCTTTTTTGTTGCATGTTCTAGGCTAATTTGAATTGAATTAAGGCTTTAGAGAACTGAGGAGGTTGGTCTTAAAACTCCATTTGCTAAAATTATCCTTACACACTTGAACATAATTGTACTTGGGCCAAAGAAATATGAAGAAAAACATGAAAGTGGTTTTATGACAGAACAGTACTTTCCAAGTTTATGAAATTTTTTTTGAATATCACAGTATTTTTCTAATTTATACATTTTAATTAGGTCCAATCAGATATTGTATGCACCCAATGAAAATAATATATCAGATATATGTATAAGATATATTATTATCACAGAATAAGTTGAGTTAGAAAGGACCCACAAGGGTCATTGAGTCCAACTCCTGGCCCTGCCCAGGATATTCCCAAGAGTCAGCCTGTGTGCCTGGGAGCATTGTCCAAACACTTGAACTCTGTCAGGACTGGTGTTGTGACCACTTCCCTGGGGAGCCTGTTCCAGTGCCCAAACACTCTCTGGTTTAAGAACCTTTTCCTAATATCCAACCTAAACCTCCCCTGACACAACTTCAGGCCATTCCCTTGAGTCCTGTCATTGATCACCACAGAGAAGAGATCAGTGCCTGCCCCTCCTCTTCCCCTCACGAAGAAGCTGTAACTGCAATGAGGTCTCCCCTCAGTCTCCTCTTCATGTAACATTTGCATATTTTATGTATGCTCATTCATGTCCTAAATATGATCTTTTTCTGAAAGAAGTCATCTTATTGCTGACTCAATTTCAATGCATTTTTATCTAAATGCTTGTTTCATAATTTTTTCATGCACATAAAAAATATTATTTACTGAAAGTTGTTACAATAATGGTATATCCTTAATTACAGAAATCTTTATCTTACATGATACAAAACTGCAGATTATTTCTACTCAGAGATAAAGCACTGAAAGAAAGAAAATACCTATGCTTTAAACATCCATTTAGTCACAGCTCTGCACTGTTACTGATAAGGTTTTCATTTCACTCCGGTGCTTTATCTACTCTGTATGGTTAAATTGAGCAGAAGTGTTCTTGTCAGTAGAGTTTAGGAAAAATTTGGTATTCAAGGAGTTTGTCTGTGTGAGTGTATTGCTGCAGAGACATGAGTTGATGCATTACAAAATCCCCTTTGGGTGTATCCATGTTTGTACTGTAAAACAAAGTTCTTGAAACTAAAAGTTAAAAACACACTTGGGAAAATTTGGATTTTTCTACTGCCATAGGCACTGCCTTTCCTCTGGTATAATGATGAATTTTCTATAAGCACAGAAACAACAGACTTCCATATTAGGTCATATTAATAAGAATACAAATTCTACAGCAAAAACATGCTGGAGGCCTAAATAAAAATTAAAGACATTTGAGTGAAGCAAATAGTATACCGTGGATATTAAAAAAAATTATAATTAACCACCTAAGCATGGAAAAATTATGGCAACACACAAAGTTTTATTTTTTATTTTAAAAAATTAGAGACTGAGGCATAATAGTAATGTCACAAATGAATAGGAAATTGCTTTGATGATGGTTAATAAGTCCTATCTGACTTTCTGGAATGTATAAGCAATTTTTTAGTACACTTTACAAATTTAGCAAGCTATAAAAACACAAAACCAGTTGTTGTTAAATGCACTCTAAAAAGCTAGGTTTTCTTAAAATGAGAAAAGAAATGGAGTGATAGTCCCTGCCTCTACATTGTTGTGTTTGTTCCAATGTTTCAATAAGGAAATGAAGTCACTCAAATTTGATAGAATTGTTGCATTGATGGCTTTTGTTTTTTCTTTTTTTTTCACAGATTAAGATGCTTGGTAAAGCAGCTAGAGAAGGGTGACATTAATGTGGTGGATTTAAAAAAGAATATTGAATATGCAGCGTCTGTGCTGGAGGCAGTTTATATTGATGAAACCAGGTAAGTCTGAGGGGAAAACAAAATGAAAAGAATGTTGCAAATTGTGTTTTAAAATTTTGCATGCAATTGTGGCTGGCATGAGCTGAAGGTCTGTACACATTAGAAGGAGTATATGTGGCTCTTGGGTCTTTTAGTGGCAAGGTTAAAGCAAGTAAGATTCCAAAGGTCAGATGTAACTTGTCTGGAAAGAAGTGCTCACAGAAATGAGTCCAAATAACTGGTCAGTAAATACACAAATGAATGAAAAGCTGTGATTTATTTTCTAATGTTTGATGCTTAGTTTCTGTTTATTACTGGCAGTATTACTGGCACTCATGTGGGTTAATTCCAATTAAAATAGAAGTTCTAAGTATTTGGCTTCTTGAAAGAATTTTAAGATATGGACAGTATTGAAATTAGCTAGCTAACTTACTGTTTTTCTTTCTGCATGCTGGCCTTTCTAAGCTTTTTCTAAGCAGAATGGTCTTGTAAAGATGTCTGCCAAAACTTCCCCAGTACCACTGGACCGTGCAGTGTATGTCCCAGTTCTATATTTAAGAATTATTTTATGGACCTAACACTCTGTGGTGTGTGTCCTCCCCTCCCCTTGCAAATCTACGTAGCTGATATGCAGTGCTTGAAGTACTGCTTCAGAGATAAACCACTAATTATTTCTCCATAGACCTCCCAAACACTGGGATTAAATGGGTGTAGTATTCATAGCTCTTTCTGAGTAATAGCACCAGGATCAGGAAAATAAATTGAGATTTACTTAGTTTCTAAACTGAGGTGGCTTCTGTGGAAATGAGTCGTAGTGTTGCAATGAGGAATCCAGTCTTTCTGCCTCTGTGTGGGAATATCATGACAAATAGCAGACATTTCAGGCACAAAGAAAACTGGTACCACTGACAATACATAGGCTCTGGCAGCAATGGGTGCATTGTTTTTGCTGTAAGCAAATCTTTAAGTAAGCTAATTGCCCTCATACAACTTGATAGCAAGATTACTAAACTGCCCAAAAAACCCCAAACATATAAAATTTTATAGTGCTTTTCACAGTTCTCAGGTTACTTTGCTAATCCTAAGGCCACTCTGACCTCCTAATGGTGACTATTTTCAAAAATTCCACTGCAGTGTATCAACACAGTTTTGCTCTTCCGTAGCTCATTGCATAACAATGTTTAATAATAGTTACTTATTTCATCCAGTATTTTACAGAGTATTTTGATTTTTCACGGTACTAAATCAGGATATACTTGAGACAGGTATCTTGTTTTGCTCTTATGTTTTGAATACTTGATTTCACCAAAACAACTTTAGAGTTTGTAGGCCTACCAAATTTTGATAGCATTCCTTATATAAATATGCATTAAGCATATACTTTATGTATATCTTTCCATACCTATAGCTATATTTATGAAGTATATGTATGTAGACATATAAGTCAAATTATGCTTTAAGTAATATTTAAAAGTGAGACTATAATGAAAGCTACTCTTCTATTTTTATTCTTTCAATTTTAGGGGTTTGTACTTCAATATTGTATCTCCTTATTGTTCATTTTGGTTTACACTATTTGATTTGGATTTTGATTTCTCTTCCTTGGACTAATGCAGTCTCCATGAAATTCAGAATCGGTGTGATGCGGCTTTTTTAACCTGGTGGTCTTCGTGTTAAATTTATCCTAAAAATAGAGACCGAGCCTCCACATCTTAGTTGGACAATATTATGTATGGTTCTATTTTAAATTTTGACACTTCCCTATTAAAAACAATTTTAAACTGAGATATTTATTGTGAGGCTGAGAAACACCATAGTTGCCACTGGTACTTTCATAGTAGGCTCTTTTCCATGGCAAGCTGCAAAGATAATCACGTTTCAAATAGCATGACCAGCATTCTGTAGTCTAAGTCTACACTCAAAAATCTAAATGCACAAAGAAGGTCTCTCGAGTTCCTGGGAAGCCAATCCTTAATGAACAAAGCAGTGTATCATTGAGTCAAATACCAATGGAGGCTGAGTTAGCTTGTGTGGTTGCATTTCTCCTTGTTCCCCCCAAAGAATGCAGGTTCTTTGTCTTGCACAGAGCTACTTCTGTGGGAGTCTGGAACTGAGTTAATTGCACTCATTAGTAGATTAGAAATAATAGTTTAGATCATAAGCAAAATGGCCCATTTCTGCTGAGCCCGAACTTGCGATTTTATACATGGCGAAGTTCAAATAACTTCAGTAAGTTTCTTACACATGAATTGCTGTTCGGTCAATGTCTGCAACTCACATGAAAATACCCATGATTTCTATTTTAAGCCCAGTCTTGATCCCTGGATTTTGTCCTGGTAGATTTACTGACCCATTGCTTATCCTAGCAGAGGAAGACCACAGCTTCAACCAGTGATCTAAAATTGAATCCTGTCCATGGCGTTCTCTTCTTCTCCGCTTTTCTGGGCAACAGACCTCAATATCAGCTGAGGGAAAGGTCTTTTAAATATCTCTGCAGACAGGAATACAGCTCTACAGATTAGGAGTAGCAATAAACAGAGAGTTTGTTACTTGAATCCTCTTAACTCATCTTTCTGTTATGATATATATTCTATGAAACAAGATAATAAAATGGTCCTGACAGTGGTCCCTCACCTATAGCTGAAGGACCTCCTGCAATTCTTCACAGGCACAGAGAAGAAAAAAGCAAAAAGAAGAGTCAAAACTAAAGTCAATAAAGAGATCCAAGTATGACACATCTCACAGAACATGGTCAGTAATGTAGCCAAGGATCAAGGAAGAACCTGGTCTCTTCCACAGCTCCAGGAAACCATTTGTGCTACATTTGTGCTACTTAAAAATTAAATCTCTGGCATTATTCTGGCAAAACCACTTTTCTCTTTTTAAGCCTGAGGTTTTTTTCAGTGAGCAGTTCCAATTTCTTCCAGTAGAAGATAGCCATTTTTTGTCCTGGTATACCATTATTGCATTTGAGTTTCTTGAAAAGCCTGTATCATATTATAAAGTTGTGTGTGCACATAGAAGAACATTCAAACATGTAAGTTAATGGCATATTGAATCTTTATTTAAAGTGCAACAGTCAGCTGCAAATATCTGTAGAATTCACACCCTTTAGCAGAGGATGAAATATTTTTTTCAGGTCCTCTGACTTTCCCTTTATCTGCTTCTCTGTTTCTCTACACTATAGCCATTTATCTGAGCATTTTTTGTAACTATTTACACATACTCATTGCCATTCTTGAGCTTTCTAAAATGATATGGAGCTGTGTTAGGGGCAAAAGCAGAGAAACAACACAACAGATTTTATTTATGAAGTTCTGAGAGTAGTCTTCTTAGGAACAGGGATAGGCAGTAGGGATAACCTTCCAAAGTGAAGAAAAATTGGTTTGGGGCAGTGACTGTCATATAATGTATGACATATATAATAATATCTCTATAAGGTTCTGAGCTGATGGAAAGTTGGAAAGCACAGACATCAGGCATCAAGTAAGTGCTGCTTTCCTGTGAGTTTCATTATCTGTGGCCCCATGTCACTCAATAAGCTTGTTTAACAAGCTCTTTTTTGGACTGCTGCATCTTTCAGTGCTGCACTAAACTCTTCTGTGAAAGAGATCTCACACTGATAGATGAAGCAGAGGTTCACCATCAGCTGAAAACAATCAGTGAAACTGTCACAGTTCCAGTCCCTCAGCAGATCTGCTCTGTGGAAGAAGTTCAAACTTAATAGGTGTTATAAATAATTCTGACAAATCTTGAAGAATTTTCTCCTTAGTACCTGTCACTTGGCTCAAGGCAATGGAAGAAGGATATTTAGAGTCAAACAGGAAATAAATACAGCCTGATAATTCAGTCATGACAGCTGTTCCGTTCCTTGTAAATGCAGCTTTTCATTCACACTAACTGAAAAGAAAATAAGTCAAATAAAATCTAGATGGAAATTACAAGATGAAAGGAAAAAAATGTATTCCAAAGCTTAATAATAATAATAATAATAATAACAACAACTTATTGTGGAGAATACTTTTATGTTGTTCTGAGTAAAATCAGAGCAGTTTATTCCAATTATGTTTTATTTTTAAATGCCTTAATATTTTAAAAAGTATACTTTATTTCAGGAGGATATTTATCTGTGCTGTTGCAGTTCCATACAGGGTTTTTGTTTGTTTCAGGCTGTATAATGCCCTTTTAATAAGGCTTTAACCTCTTGAGAACTTTTGACTTAGAAGAGACTGCATTTCAGTAATGCATGAAGTAGCTCTGTATTATATAGCTGGCAGGTTTTTTGAGCATCTTTGATTCAACAAGGCAAAATAAGAAATACAGGTTCATGAAGAGAAAGGAAATGTCATTAAGGGTGACATTGTAGAAATATATATTTGCATGAGAGCTCTGGAAATAGTGAATGTATTTCAGTGACACTACAATGGCAAACACAGTTCTTGATTAAAAGCTCTTATTTAGAAAAAAAAAGTACACATTGTGATATGTATAATGTTAGCTAAAAAGGAGGTCATTAAACCTGAACTTTGGAACTGCTGTTGTAATAAACACCTTGGACTACACTGAATTTCCACTGTACTACTCCAGCAATGCTCCAAATATTTTTTTGTCGTTTTGGGACTTAAACAGGGACAAACACATCCTCAAATTTTGGACAAAAAGGAGATAGTTTAAATTGCAAGACAAAGAGTTTTGTCATTTCTTCTCACCAAATGTCTGTGTGACCCTTCAAGCGCACCGTGGAAATATCTGTGATAGGAACATGCACGTGTGTATCTTTGCCACGTGAGGTGCAAGGAGACAGAAAGGAACAAATGCTTGACTGGATCCTGGTGCTCCCAGAGCTGTGTGTTGTGGAAGTGGGAATGGAGCTCAGCAACAGCCCAACAACTTAATGAAATTCTCCCATTTCCAGGAGATTCTGAGGTGAAGAATGGTCAGTATAGCCTGTTCTTGGGCAGCTTTCAGTATGCAGTTTGGGTTATGTTTGCAAACTGGAGAAGGTTGTTGCCTGGTGTTTTCAAGTTCTTCAGTACTGCAACAGAACCCAAATCCATGGCAGCTACTCCATCTTAGGCTAGGAATTAATATCTCAAAAAATAATAAACTGTGATGATACTTATTTGATAACCTTGTGCTTTCTTTCACTCTCTTCTAGCCATCAATATACATTTAGCAGCTTCCTATTTTAAATGAGAGCCAAAGTCAGTGAAGGATCCACCTTTAATGTTTCTTATCATATATAACTTTCACAAGCTGTATTTTAGTATCAGTGTTGCAAGTCTCTGAGCTAGCACTCCATAAGTTGCTACTGAGCATCTCACAGCAGGAAACTGTTCCTTGACATTGCAGGACTATTGGCACTCTGTTCTCACCTGTAGCATACCAGATGGAGCTTTGTGAGTCACAGAGGTTTCACTGCTTGTAAGGCTCTGGTTATGGCAGAAACTGTGCCAATTCAGACACCGATATCTATGCAGGGACACCAGCAGTGTTGGTCACACCAGAAAAATGTCTTTGATGGTGCGAAGATTGAGAAAGTTAAATTTTCTTACATCAAAGATAAGTACATATTTTTCAAAATTTTAAAAAATATTTATTCCAAATCTCAACCTGAAAAGACAGATTAATTTGTTCATTTATACATTCACAGAACAGTGGGCTATTCAGTCAATGATGTAATTTATTTTTAAAGATCTAGAATATATTTCTCCTTAAAATTACCTTTTTGGGAAAAAATCTATGAATGTTAAAGAACATAATCTGCCTAATGCCAAGGATAAAACTGGTGAAATGGGCTGTTCTCTTTGGTAATTATTTGCCACATGAAAAATATGGTATGTGTGATTCCTCTCAGAGCTGGCTTAGCTGGGGAGAGATTTGAAGTGGCAATTATTTAAGCACGAAGTTAAATTTTAATCTTGAATATTCAGTCAAGTTTGCTGAGCATGTAATGCTGTCCTCCATAGCCAGCCTATGGTTAAATGTGCTCTGCCTGAATATGTCAGAAACAAATGTACCATTTGAAGTAAATAATTCACTTTATCCATTAAGGGAATCTACAATTGATACTTTTGCAAAAGCTGCTATTGAGAAAAAGCTTATTGTGTTGAGATTAATTCAGTACATTCCACCCTTATAAAAGCTTAAAATAAGCCTTTGAAATCTTTTGTACTAAGCTAACGTGGCTTGGTTTTGTTGGTTTTATTTTTTTCTGGGTTTTTTTTCTGAGAGGAAAGCTTACAAGAGCGTTCAATTTATATTAAAAAAAAGCATTTAAAATCAATGAGAATCTATTAAATTCTGACTAAAGCCTCTCAGTTGAGTTAGAGTATTTAATAAATGCCCAGCATCCCTTTTCCAAAGTCATTGAATTTTTCTGTTTCAAAGTTTTTGCTGCTGATTTATTTCTAAGTCATGCCCTGAATTAGTCCCTGCCTCACAGAAGTCACAGAATACCATATCAAAGCAACTGAAAAGGAAAGGAAAGGGAAAAGAAGAGAAAAGACAGTGGCTCACAGCTGTACTCTGAAAAATGGTATTTTTTAATCATGAGTATCCTGAGCTGAATCTTAAGATTGTTGTTGTCCTCTGGTATATACCTGTGTATTTCTGAATAGGCAATACCTATCAGCAAGGGAACATTTCCAGTAACAATGGGCCTTCCTACATTACTTCTGTCGTAATGCCTGTACTCACACAAAATTATTTTCCTTTTATTTTAATTAATTGGTAATTCTTCATATGAGGACAATTCTTCTAAGAATGTGCTAATTTTATTAGTACAACATGTTGGCAAATTCATAATTTCCTTTAGAAAGACCTTTATGTACTAAATATGCCCCTCATTAATTTTTACAATTTGTTTATCCTTCATGGGAATCAAGAGAAACTTTTAATGGATGTTAGTGGAAATTGTAATGGGCTATAGAGGATGGAAATATTGATTGAATATATTGATTCATGCTTATTCAGGAAGATAGTGAGCTAATAGAACTAAATAATTGGTTAAAATATGAACTGACTATTTAGACTATAAATTCTTCTGCATCCTAGACCTAGAAGAGGACTTTCTTTAATTCACTCTTAAGCGCTTAATTAATTCGCTAACTGGCAAATAGCTAATACTACCTTCTCAATCTCTCCTCTGGAAATCTTTCACTACCTCTGTTAGGCAGCATGACTGATCAACAAAGATGGATTTTTTCCCCCATAGCCATTATCTAATTTTAATTTTTAAAATTTTCTTTTCTTTTGTTCTCCGCCATAGTACATCTGATCTATTCCCAAGGGAAAAGAAATATACTTCTGACTAGTGCATTGCTATATTTAAAATTCTAATTAAATGAAAAGAGAGCTAGAAATTATCACTACTTGAATTTTGAAAAATTATTTTTGGCAAAAAACACAGTACTGTGACAAGAAGATCAGGTTATTAGTTACTATGACTGCAATATTAATTGATTGCTAAGCTGAAATGCCATGGGCCATGTCTTACTTATTCCCACAATTGTCAATGAAGGTTCTACTCATGGAATGAATAGAATTAAATAACCCAAGCCTCCCCCTCTCCTTCCCACGCATATCCCTTCCTCGTATTGCACCTATTTAACAAACTAATGATATATGAGCAAAATAAGTGTATGTAACCCTGAAATTCTGACTTTGTGTTGAAAAAAGAAGCATTTTCTGTGGCACATTTTGTTGTTTTGTTTTCTAGCATTTTTGGGTGTTCCTTAGCTTCATGGAAGAAAAATTAAAGTGTGTGCCTTGGCATCTATTAGTGTATATATACATTTAATTAATTGAGCTGGAATGCTTGAGTTCATGCCTCCCAGTTGAATGAAGTTTATCTCAATAGAGTTTTACTTTAAGACTGACTGTGGAACATCTATTTAGCTTTAAAATGCCTATAATCTCTGGTCTTCAGGTTGGTTGATTTGGAGGATGGGGCTATGGGCCTTGTAGTCACTCCATTCCAAACATTTGCTAAGCCAGAAGTTCTAGCCTTGTCACAAGTTCATTAATTTGTCCGATGACATTTTTGAACCTATGTGGCAGTTTTGCATTTTTTGAAATGTCACAAAATTACAGTTTAAAAATTATATTTTGCAATTTACAATTTAGATTGCAAAAATCTTGCAAAAATCCCTGTAATATTTCATAGGAAGTTCAGTGCTTTGAATGTGTGCCTTTGTTTTGAACCTGTCTTTTTGATATTATTTGGTTCTTCATCCTCTTTTTTTTTTTTTTTTAAGGCATAGAATGCTAGAATGGTTTGGAGTGAGATGAATGACTAGTTCTTGTTTCCTCTCCTTGAATGTAGTTTCAATTAGGCACCTGAAAGAAACGAATCCTTTTTGAGAAGTTGTTAATCGTATGTGTTGAGGCATCTGTAAGATTTTGTGCTCACAAATTAATTATGTGTTGCACTTGCTTTCCTAGTTATTTACATTCGAAGCAGAGCCACTGAAGCTCTCTCCTCCCTGGCATGTTGTTCAGTCATCTCTTTTCAGAGAGCAGTGGCCTCATGAAAATTACGGAACAAATGAACACTTCAAATACTATTTTCTCTGTTCTGTCTTCGTGAACTCCTGCTACTGTCATCTACAGACTGAATAGTCCTCCTACTTTACAGATGAATGGTTAAAAACCTTAGAGAGACTGCAGTGTGTCTTACTAGTCTTAATTTGTACTCCAGTGGCTCATATCTGCAGAGCTCAGGGCTTGGTCCCAAATTTAGATCTGCATCTGCTTATAGCAAACTGATGTAGAGCTCTGCTTCCTGCCCCACAGGTGATGTGGAATATCCTGGCTGCTGCTCTGAGGCAGCCCAATGCCCATAGTCCTCTAATTGGGGGAATATTTTCATCTCATTTGAGTAACAGTTGGAATAGTAACAAAAATATGTTTTAGGGATTATAAGGTTTTTTCCTTATTATACTAAAAATACATCAAATGTCAAATATTCTTCAGAAATATAAAAGTGCTGATTTCTCCAGGGATATTTGATAATAGTGTTAGACTAGTACAGATTTAAGTGTACTGTAACATAGGTTTTTGTTTAGGAAATAAAGCCAGTTTACAGCCCTTGACCTATGCCCAGTCTCAGCTGTGGTTCAGTTTTGCAAGATAACTTGCTCAAATCCTTTCCTCCACACAAGTCCTGCTCTTCCAAATTAAGTTTCTGATTTTTGGCTGTTGTCTCACTGTCAGAAATTTTCATAATTCTTGTTCATTCTGGTCTTCTTGTACTCCCTGTTAAAGAGCCTTCCTAGTCTGGTAATTCTATGCCTCTGAAAAATAGGAATGTTTCTGCTGTTCTTTCAGTAAACTGGGGAAGGATGAGGGGTGCATTTTAATTTTTTTTACCCCAGCTGAAAAATCTCAAAAATATACTGTAAGCCAGATGAGCTGCTGAAACTGAGCACAAATACACTATGCTCACTGTTCACCAATAATTTATGTGATTCTTCTGATATGCTTCCTATTAGGCATCTTCCTATAATCCCTCAGATAGTATTAAATTTATGTGGGGATTCTTTTGAACTATACCATACTCAGGCTTTCCTTAATCATCCGTGTTTCAGAAAGGCAGCACTAGAGAAACAGATCTATGTAATCAAATAATGCCTGCAATTCAATTGGTACCACTTTCAAGAAAATATTTTGAAAGGGTGGCGTGTTTTGCATGTATTCAGGTCATCCTAGCTCTGGGGTTTCTTGCATAATTGAATGAAGGAAAACTTGATATCTGACTAAATAAGGGATTTGGTTCCTGGAAACCCCAGCAGTCTGAGTGATAAGAGCAAATAACTGCAAGAAAAAGATTTATAGAAGTGTGGAATGGAAGCGTTGAGTCTGTTTAAAGAGAATATTTAGTTACATGTTTCTTCTAAATAGACTGATGGCCTCTAATTCACTTTTGTTGAAGTTTCTTTTTAATACTTCTTCTGGTTTGCAAGAGCTATATATAACTTTTCTAGCTTTTTGAACTGCTAACAACCGTGAAAGCTGGCTTGCAATCCAATCTTGTATAATACTTTTACTGCTATGACTTTGTTACCCTGTCTTCAACAGAAATATGGATGTCTACATAGAAGGAATTAATTCTCTTCAATAAAGGAATTAATTCTCTTTAATGCTTTTATTGTGCTGGAACAGCATGATGAGCATGTGTACAGGGCATTCATTGACATCCGTTCACCACATCATTGCTATTGAGCATCATTTACTTTTGCATGTAAATATCAAAACACTTCTTGTACCATTTTGGGGGACACATCAATAGACCAGTGGTGGTCTCAGTTATAGCTGCAACCCTGCTACCATTTCTGTCAGTTGCTGTTTTAGATGTCTTCTTGGGTTTTTATGGCTCATTGATTACACTTAAATCCACCACAGCTCTGACAACTTAGTAGAAAAATAATTTCTTGTCTCCAGTTGAATAACTTGCATTTTATTTCTTTTACCTTCTGGAACATGAGCAGTGGGAGAGAGAGAAGATATCTGCTGTGCACAGCTTCCCCTTGGTCTCAGTCCGTCTGCCAGAGAAGACATTTAGTGATGTGCTGAATCGGTACTACAGTCAACCTCCGCTCCTCTAAAATCAAGTTTTGTTTGCTGCTCGCCTGTCAGTACTCTTCTTATTAGGTCTGAGGTCTTGTTGGTTACCTTGTATTAATTTTTTTGTAGGAAACTTTTGGACACTGAAGATGAACTCTCTGACATCCAGTCGGATTCAGTCCCGCTGGAAGTGCGGGACTGGTTAGCTTCTACATTCACAAGAGAAATGGGAATAGTGAAGAGGAGACCTGAGGAAAAGCCCAAATTCCGGAGCATTGTGCACGCTGTACAGGCTGGGATTTTTGTAGAGAGGTGAGAGCTTTGTTTTCTTGTTACAACAAGTACTGCATTTAACCACAGTGCCTGTCATTGGAGATCCTTTAAACGGTGGGATGAACCTGAAGCAAATCTTTGAGCCAGAAGTTATGCTTCAATTTCTGCAGCCACTCTATTTTTCTATACAGAATTCCAGAAGAAATCTCTAAATTCGTAAAATCTCCTAGGCCTTGGAAAATTCTGGGGATGAACTAAATGGCTTTGTAACTTTTACACTAAATTGTACTGAAGACTGTTGCAACATTAAAGAGTAACATACCTGCAAAGGGGTTTTTCTCACAACGTCATAAAAGATTACATAAATCTTTGGGGCCAGACCCTTAGATAGATTCTTCTTATTTCACGAACTGTGAAAGACAAAAAAGATAAACTGTTCCAGTATGTTTTTAAAGGAGTGCTATTTCTTAATATTTTATTTGTTCTTTTAGGATGTACCGAAAAACTTCAAGCATGGTTGGTTTGGCTTATCCAGCAGAAGTCATAGTCACATTTAAGGTGAAAGAAGTTTAATCATTGTGGAATTTGAATGTATTTGCACTTATGTTTAGCGACTTCTAAGGTCAGATGAATATTTTTCTTCTGAACATACCCTAGCCATAGTTAGTACTACAGAACTGAGCACACAGAACAGAGAAAATAATAGTTAAAATTCAAAAACAACATATGATTCTGATTAATTGCGATTTAATTTAGATTGCATTAGAGCAATAGAATGAAATTTGTATAGAAATTCTTATAGAAATGTGAGACAGTTTTATCAGTTCCCAGTGGTATCGTAATCAGCGTCTCAGACAGCAGCATTTGTTTCTTTTTTAGGAAAGAAAAAGGAGATAGTATTGGGATAGAGCTAACAAAAGAAGCTGAAGCTTATGGAACAAGTACAGTATTTGCTGTAAATTTAAGGTATTACTCTAGTTCAGCCAAAAGATGATCTTTTATAGTAAGCTGAGTTCCGATGTCTATGAATGCAATTAAAAACTGGTATTTCTTGAAAATGAAGTACCTCAACTTTTTCCCTGAAAGCCAAGCACTGTTATTCTTAAATTGCTTTATGGTTAATGACATCAGTGTTAATGACATTGCACAATAGCCTGTTTGAAGGGTGGTATTCAGATTATCTCCATAAGGTTCTATAGACAATTTGTACTGAGAAAGTTAAACTTGAAAGATTAAGACCTTTGATGCAAAGCATGCAAAGTTGATTCAGTCATGTTGCAAGTATTTTATTCATAACTGACACAATTGTTTTCATCATTAATATTGAAGTAGCCATTAATGTGTTATCTACATTAGGAGTTTGAAAGAGTTGGACAGCAAAACCACCAAACTCTCCCTCTTCCCTCTGAAAAACTCCAAAGTATCTTTTCCAGTGATTAAATGGAAAACTAGCTAAATGGATGGAAATGTAATGTTTTTGGGTTGTTGGGAGTATTTTTTTATTTTTGTGTTTTTTTCTTTTTCCCTCCTCTACAGGATGTTGATAAGTGGTCTTTTGATGTATTTGCCCTAAATGAAGCGAGTGGAGAGCACAGTCTGAAATTTATGATGTATGAGCTGTTAACCCGATATGACCTTTTGAGCCGTTTCAAGGTCAGGAACTAACCAAGAATAAAAATATATATGCAAGAATACATGTGTCAAATTTAAAATACAAGAAACCCAGCATTGAAATGTTTTTCTTTTATTGTACAATGCAGTGCAGAATTTCAAAGAATATGGCAAATATCGTAATATGCCAATAGTTCTACCAAATGAGACTTCACCCAGAACATGCAAATTTTTCTGCAGCCCAAAAAATGGAGAGCTGTGTGTACCCTTGTCATGTCATTTGTGTCACACAAATAGATTATGTATACAGGCTATTTACTCAACAGGCCTGAATCAGTCTCCCAGCTTTACGGACCAAACATTGCTAACAAGGCAGAAAACCGTAGTTAGTCCTAAATACTTTTTTCATGGTCTAGATCTTAGTATGTTGATCACCACTGTGCAGGGGCTTCAGCTGAATCTTCCTCTCCTAAATAATCTGGGGTGATATATAAAGAGAAAAATTGCTTTTCCAAGGTGTTTGTAGGGTTTTGCAATACAATATAGAGTCCTTACAGACAACTTTGAAAGGCTGAGATAAAAAATGGATCACAGTAATAAATTTATCATTATTATACTACCAAATGAAAGTTTTCAAAAGTTTCAAAATCTCTTCACTGAGAAAACTCAGTGTTTCTTTTGAAGAGGCTGTCTCACCCTGAAATTCTTTGAATATTTTAATTTTAGGCTGGTAAGCCAGCTTTTTCCAACAGGTTTTATGTACTTGAAGTCAGAACCACACCAGGGCTGCCATTATAACATAGACATGAAGTACACAATGCTAATGGCAGAGTGGGCTTAAGCCCATTCTCAGTCCCATTGTTTGCATTGCAGGGTTTTTAAATAAAGAAAAAATTATTAAGGGAAATGTAATTTCATTAAATGAGTGATGTGGTTTATCCCCAGGCAGCAAATAAGCACCACACATTCACTTCTCACTCCTCTCCCCAGCAGGATGGGGGGAAGAGAATTGGAGGCGTAAAAGTGAGAAAACTTGTGGGTTGAGATATGTACAGTTTAATAATGATGGTGATAATAATAATATAGAAAATTAATATCTAAGAGAGAAATAAAACCCAAGAAGAAATGATGGGAATGCAGACAATTGCTCAGCAGCAGCTGAGCGGTGCCCAGGCAGGCCCCAGGCAGCAGCCCCCACCCAGGCTCGCCCAGCCGGGTGTTGCTGACCATGGGGCCGTAGGGAGCGTTGTCCCTTGGGTCAGCGGGGCCAGCTGTCCCGGCTGTGTCCCTTCCCAACTTCTTGGGCACCCCAGGCTACCCAGTGGTGGGTGGGATGGGGAGCAGAAAAGGCCTTGACTCTGTGCAATCGCTGCTCAGCAGTAACTAAAACATCCTGGAGTTATCAGCTCTGTTTACAGCACAAATCCAAAACATTGACCCATACCAACTACTATGAAGCCTATTAACTCCGTCCCTGCCAAAACCAGCACAATGCAAAAATAAGTGGGACCAGATTGTACCTGTACTTCACATGTTGCCTGGAGGAAGGAAAGTCGTACTACGAGATTAAAGCAAACCTTGTCTCAAGCAAGGCAAAACTGGTGAAGAAAAGGAGATAATCCTATTGTTAGACTCCTATCTGTCATGCCTGTATTGTATGTGCAATCTATGCATTCCTGGCGCAGACAGACACATCTTGAAAACCATTTGGTTGATAGCTCTACAGTGTCTTGTGCATGGTGTATGTAGAGAGATATAACATCTACAGAAATTGTGTGGAGACTCACTGGTGCATGTATGATATTAGACCTTTACACTTAAAATTTTTCTTTTTTTGTTTGCTCACTAGATTCTATGGTATATTATATGTAATTCATTCATTGCATGCTTGACTTTGCAGCTGTTGCAGGAAAAACACAATTATTTTAATGTTTTCTTCTCTGTAGATCCCTGTTCCCAATCTTATTTCTTTTGCTGAAGCTCTTGAAGTTGGTTACAGCAAATACAAAAATCCCTATCACAATTTGATCCATGCAGCTGACGTTACTCAAACTGTGCATTACATAATGATTCACACTGGCATCATGGTAAGAAAAGTATTGTGAAGTTCAATTTACTTCTTTTCTCAGACTCTGCTGCTTTGAATAAATGCGTACATGTGTCTTTTCTAGAGGAAAAAGCTCAGCTGAAAATTTTGCAGAGAGAGATTCAAAACTACTATTCAGGCTGCAAACTTTATTTCATTTTTACAGTTCTTCCAGGCTAAACTTCTCTCGATGCAGAGGGAACGAGGAAGAAAAAAATAATCCTTAAATCATTTTTGCTTTTCATCGCCTGGAATTAGGTATTTTATATCATATTTACTGAGATAGATTTGCAGGAGTGGGCAGGTGAGAATTTTTTACTTTCACATCAGAGCATGGGAGGTGTGATCAGGCAAGGAAGCTTTAGTATCTGCAGAGGTCCTGGCTGTTGAAAGATGTACTGAATCAGTTCAGGCTTAGAATATCATCATGGAATGGCTTGGGTTGGAAGGGACCGTAAAGACAACTCAGTTCCAACTGCCCTGCCATAGGCAAGGACGCCTTCCACTAGACCAGGCTGCTCAAAGCCCCATCCAGCCTGGCCTTGAACTCTGAAACTGCTTTTTCCTTTAGTTTTTAACCTTCTTTAGGACCACTCTTGCATACTCCATATGCTTATAGTAGGCAGGCTATTGCAATTGCCTTGAAATATCACAATATTTTAAATTATTTATTTGGGAACTGAAATTAATCTGTGAAAGCATTTTTATTTCTAAACACCTTAAATTTAATACCAGCAGTGGAAATCTCCTCACTATCAGCTTGCTAGGCAAAAGTAAATACTGACTAAAAGAAAATGGGTGTTGCTGTCAATGGCTTTTTGATAATTTGTCTTCACTGTGAATACAGTTGTTTAAAAAAACCCCAATGAACAAAAAAACAAAAAATAAAACAGCTGGGAAGAAATAGTGTCTGATTTCTGTTTGCAGAGCTATGAAACAAGTCCAGAAGACTTTGGAAAGAAAAAATTTAGAGGTGACTCTGGATGTTTTTGCTCCTATATACACAATAAATGACAGTCAATAACTTATGTTAAGCCTTTTCTCACTTAAAATGCCTTTGGCTTCAGGGTGGGGAAGGAAAGGTTCCCAGGCATTACACATTTTTATTCTACTGTTTGAAGGAAACATTTTGCTTCTAAGAATCAATTGTTTAAAGCTGTATGTTAACTCCAACACTACTTAACTGTAGCCCAGTGTCTTCACCAGCCAAGATTCCTTTTTAGATTGAGAAGTTTTCTTGAGAAAGGACTTCCATATCAGACTGAAGCAGAGGCTAGACAGTTCTTGCCAAGAGGGGTCCAAACCAAAGTTTTTGTATATAATATTCACCTATAAAAATAATATTTTAGTAAAAGAAAATTCTTGAAGTTATTAGATTGCTGTTGCTATTCTACCCTTGTCTTCTACCGTAAGATTAACTGCAAGAGTTAAGTGATATGAGCCATGTCTTTGTTGCACGTATACACCTGGATCAGGAACTTAACAGGAGGAAATCCTTTTGTCTCATTATAACCATTCCTCTTGTCCATTGTATCTGTGCCACTCTGCCCTTCAAAAAAGGCAATAGCATTCAGATTTTCCTTCTGATGCCAGGACAAGGTTCCAACTTCCAGAGCTATCCTATTAATTTTGGGATGTTTAGCCATTGATTAAACCGCTTTGAAAGACACTTTGTTTATCTCTGAACACTGAATGAAGGAATCCGTTTCATATTTGAATATCTGCTATTTCACCAGCTGCACGTGAGTGTGAGAAAGGCCTTTCCAACACGAGTTTTACAGTATTGGCATCTTAACCTTCTAACTGCCTTTGAGGTGGTTTGGACAACTATTTTCAAAAAGGTTAAGGCTTTACTGCTGCAAAATCTCATTAATGTTGCAACACTGCTACAAAATATTTCTGTAAAATTAGTCCAGGTTTAATTCACATTTTAATTGCCAAATTACGATATTGAATTGTGATATTTCCCTGCCCATAGCAGGGAACATAGCAGATGATCTTTAAGGTCTCTTCTAACCCTAACCATTCTATGTTTCTATGGTTCTATGATACTAGAAAGTTCTTGGAAAGATATCTAACTAGGACAACACTTAGTCAAGAGTGCCTTCAAACAGATGTACTTGCCAGGCAGAAGGAACATTTATGGAAATCAGTGTTTGAAAGAGGGCCTAGTGATTCTGCAGCTTGCAAAGTATTTCTCTCCCAAATGTCACTTGCAATTTGAGAAAGCATCAGTATCATGAAAATGTTCTATTTAACTTGCTGGATTTTTTTTCCCTGTTGCCTCGTTAACCCTCCAGTACCCGACTCAGTAACAATTTGGCGTTTGCTTCTCAAGCCAATAGTTTTCAGAGCATGTCCATTGTAATACTTTTATTTTTTAACTCTCCTGTATCTCTGATAAATACTTGGATTAGAGTAAATCTGATGAGATTCTAGATCAAATTACTGTGGGGTTTTTTTTTTGCAGATTGGTTTGCACTTTGAAGTTTTTGTGCTTTCATTGTCTCTTAAGGACCTGATACTGATTCCAAATCTTGCAAAGGGTTGCTATCTTCCTTGTTTATTTCTGAAACACATACTGAAGCAAATGTTTCCAAGACCTGGGGTTTAGGAAATCTTTTGCATGGTTCCTGTTGTTGAGGTCATATGTTTTGTACCTTTTACAGGAAGCTGGAAAACAGCCGTATTTCCACATTTGCCAAAAAATTTTGGCTAATCAGAGTTTATGCTTCTCCACAAGCCCCTAGAGAGATTTTGGTGAAGAATAACACATATTCAGAGCTGCTGTTAAAGAAATAAAATAATCATTATATTTTTCAAAAGTTGCTGTCTATCTTAAGAAAGAAGATCCGGCCACCTCAAATCAATGTTAGAATGTTAGATATCACAGATGGCAGACAGTCTATTAATCCTCCCAAGAGATTAAATCCCAGATGATGTAACTGAAATGTATAACTCAAGGTTACGTTTATGAAGTTTTCATCTTTATAAAGGTTTAAGAATCCAAGTCCCAGGGAATACATCTTGTAAAGAACTTTTGAGTCATCGATCATCTTCCCACCATCCCTTTTCTCCTCCCACGTACCTGTATTGCTCAAAGTAAAGGAAAAAATGTCTTTACTGCCAATAAGTGCATTGTGAGACTCCATTTCTTACTCAGTTTTTAATCCATCATCACTAACAAAAAAATAGTTTCAACTATTATTATTCAACTATTATTCAATTATTATTATTCAACTATTTCAACTATTCGAACTTGTAAGTTGAAATGTATCTATTTACATGTAAGCAACACATAGTACTTCAATAGAAGTTGCAATTTATGTTATCTATTACAAATACGAGATGTAGTATCTTTCAGGAGGGAAGCAGGTTTCAGCTCTTCTCAGTCTTGCAGACCCCCAGATACTCATTTTTCCCTCTCCCTTTCAGAAACACACTTATTAACTGTCTCTCTAAGAGTTTTTTTCTACTTCCTTATAAATTCTTTAGCTGAAGTAGTTCTCTGGTTTGATTACTGATCTCAATTTTGACTGTACAGCTAGTGTGTGTGGAATACTTGCTCTTCTATGTATGAATGTATGAAGTCTCTGCATAGCCCATGGATATTGTTTGTGAGGAATGTTCTTCTGCCTGTGAATGCATTGTCTAGCAATTATTTTATTTGCTACAAAAGCTGACCTTTGAAAAGTCATCTTAAAGAAAAGTTTATGTTCAGCTTTCATTACTAATAATTTCTGTGTTTCTGTTCTATTTGGTATGTTGGAAACATGGTGAAAGCCAGGACTGGTCATGGCCTGGTTTCTTGTGACACACAATATGATGAAGGTCATTGTTTCCATTTTTAGAACTGCTTACAGTACATTCTCATTCCTCTGTCTGTGACCTTTCTAGACCTATACTGCTTCTCCAGCAGCCAGTACTTGTTCCTCAGCAGCCTTATTTTGTCACTGAATGACCTACTTAATTATTCTCACATTGCTTATGAATCTTGACTGTTTCCTTTCTTCTTCTTTGAAAGAATAACAACTATTGGCAACTTGTACTACATCTGACAGCTTATACATTTCATATCCATTCTTGCACACGTATGTGCATATTCAGATGCATGAAGTTGAGATCATTCTTTGATCCTTTAGTACAGAAGCATACTTGTATGCCAGAAACATCTGAAATATGTGAGGAAATGCTTGACTGGCACTTGACTGAATCAGTCCTATGATTGTGGGGGTTAATTATCATATGATTTTTCTACCCCCATCTTTAGGTGGAGTAAATTTTCTCCTCAAGGACTTTTTATCATTCAAGAAAGAGAACTTGAAAGAAGATAATAGAGGTTATTTTACAAACTGAGCAATACTGAACGGCTTCATTTAGCAAGAGTTATGAAAGGGCTCAAAACTCAGGGTCTGCATTATTTTGTATACATGACCTACATTACCTTTTGTTCTGTGTAACTTTATACTAGCCTTGTGCACTTTTTTTTTTTTTTTTTTTTGCATCAGTACAAAGTATGATAAAATTTAGAAGAGAAAAATCTCCCACGGGCTTAATTTTAGTGCTATGTACACTAAAATATAGATAATGCTAATTTTGTACCTTCAATTTATTATTAACTGTATCTATAGTTTACTCAAAGAAAAATTATAACCTAAACTTCATATTAGGTTTTTTTAGATTAATATACCGTAATTTGGCAAGTGCCATGGGTAGCTAACAGATTAGATACTCAAAGTAGTTGCAGAGTAAACTGTGTAATTCTTTTGATAACTTCATATATTTTTGGCTGCCAATATTTACTTTGCTAGTGACCACAAGGATGTTAACTTGCTCTCAGAGAAATCGTAAGTACAAAGACTTGTTTAATTGTATAATAGTCAAGTGCTTTGGATATACAGTTATCTGGAGTAAGACAAGAGGAAAGTTTATGTAAGTTGAAGGTAATGCAAAATATATTCAGCACTGTAGGGTTTAATCTGACTTCAGCTATTATCAAAAATGTGACTATGATTTGTTTTTCTTTTACCAGCACTGGCTCACAGAACTGGAAATTTTAGCAATGATCTTTGCAGCTGCCGTCCATGATTATGAACATACTGGGACCACGAACAATTTTCATATTCAGACAAGGTAAGTGAAGTGGTCTCCTAAGAGTCACATCTGGAGTTTGCAGTTCATTGAGATCCTTGCTGAACTGTTTCATAACTCTTATTACTAAAGCCAGGAGGTAGCCATGTCAATCCTGATTTTACAAATTGCTTCCTTGACTTCTGTACAGTTAATGGGATCACTCACATGATCAAAAACTGTAGAAAAGTAATGAGATAGCTCCATAATGTCTGAAATAATTCCGTTTTGGGGCTGATATATCAAGAGAAACTTCAAAAAGATCCAGAACATGCAGAGGATGGACTTGAAACCCCCTCACCCCTCTGCTCACTTAAATTCTGATACTGCTGACTCAAAAACTTCTTCCACTGTATCCCCATAAAAATGCCTTGTCACTTACAGCAATGTGCTTACATTTTGTTTCACTTTGTGTATTAAATTTAGAGGGTCTTGGTGCAGAGGGAGAAACTTTCAAGTACAGCTTTAGAAATACCTAGCACGAGCCCTTTCCCAGCATGTTTTGAAAGCAGATACACAAAGGAAATCCAGAAAGGAGTCCAGTTTGAAAGTTAGGCTAACTGCATTCTCCTGCAGGTGCAGCATATCACTCTAGCTGCTGGTCCCGTAGAAGAGCATATACTTCTCTCCCTTAAAATATTTTCAGCTTATCAAAGGAAAATCCCTGACCAATCCATTACTGAGTGAAAAATGGTACATTTGATACTTAACCTAGTACAAACAACCTTATTTTTCTCTTACACTAAGCTATACTTTGTTTTTAGTATCCTCAGATGAGGAGTTAGCTTTAGCTGCTCTTTAAAAAAACAATCAGCATAGCACTGGCATATTCTAATAAAACAGCTCAGTGCTAGAAATATTATTATTTTGAACAGAATTGTCCTCACACTCACCTATATGGATAAATTCCCCAATGGTTACATTTAAATTTAATCTATAGCATAGTTGTTCTCCAAGATGTGGCCTTCAATAATGAAAAAATGCTAGATTTGCAGCTGAAATAAGGACACAATTCTTTTCTCCCTCAGCATAGTCTGGCTAAAAATAAACTTCAGTTTGTAGTTCCAAGTTTATATTAGTTTTCTATTTTTGTCCTTAATATTTTGCTCTGAAGTATTGCAAGAGTGGAAAACTAATTAAGCTGATAGTTTTAAATTTTACTCAGGCATATTTGCAAACAGGTATTTGTTATGTGATGTAGCTCATTCTTCTCTCCTCATGTAACTTGGCCCTGATGTGCCATCCCAGACTGTGATTCCAAGCTTCTTTTGCCTGAGGAAAACTGATGGAATGAATGGCTGCCAAAATCATAGGAAATCTTAGCACTGCTTAAGCCTAGTCATAAGTAGCTATGTTGATCAAAGTGTGCTTCATAAACATATGTGATTGTCATAACAGATTTTCCCATGATTTTAGTTAGATTATGGTTGTAAACATATTGATTATTGAGGGTGGTTATGGTTCGTTCCTCTAACATTCCCAATCCTATTTAAATTATTTAGGTTCCTTGGTACCATACATGACAATATATACTGTTGCTCAACAGAACAAGGGGTTGAATTTAGTTTATTTATGTCAGAGCAAGCTGCACTGCTAAATCAACACACCTTTCTTCTAGTACAGACTTGTCAGTGGACCAAATTGAAATATTCAGGAATAGTTTTGTCAGAACAGAATTGTAGCAGAGAGGGGACTCCTGAGGTTGCCTAGCAGGTCAGATCAGGTCTTGGGGAAACAAATTCCCCAAGAATTAATGGTGTTTGAAGCTAAGTATGATAAATCCATGCCACATCAAAATTTGTGAATATCTCAGTGTAATTTTGGAATTGTACATTAGTCTTTGATTAGGAGGGAAAGGATACTGTTAAGTGTGCTAACATTATGTTATGGGTATTTCTTTAGTAAGCACTTGAGTGCAATCAAATTGCAGCTTAGCATCTCTACCATCCCATTGTAATGAGGCTCAAGGTTTCTGTGTTTTTCTGAGAAAAGATGGTGGCTGTTTAAAACATATGAAATGGAAACTTTTTAATACTTTATTATTTACAGCATCTTCTGATAATGTGTAGCATGGGCCAAAGCACTTCCCTCAGAGCAGGGGGAGTAACTTCTTAATACCCATGCTATGTGTGGAGCCCTGCTGTTGGTGAACATATTGCATTTTAAATGGTTGTATTATGTTAGTGTACTCTTGTAACCTAATTAGAGCATGTCTGATGCTCTGTTATCCTATCTACAGTCAAGAAGCTCAAAGATCTCACAAATTTTTGCCACAGTTAGGTCATATCAATAAAACAGCACACATTTGAAAATATGACTTTCCCACAAACACTGGGAAATTTGGCATAATGATAATTTTTTATGCATTTAAGATGGAAAATTTATCAGTATTTGTTACAATAGGGACAAATGCACGTAGTTTGATATATCTGTATCTACCTCTATATATGTATCTATAGTCAATGTTTCTCATGGAGAATGCATATTCCTACCTTTCTCAGAGTCATCATTGGAACACTTTTACAAAATCTGCCTTTTGTCCTCCACACTAGGTCAGATGTTGCTATACTGTACAATGATCGTTCTGTTCTTGAAAATCATCATGTAAGTGCTGCTTATAGACTCATGCAGGAAGAAGAGATGAACATCCTCGCAAATCTAAACAAAGATGACTGGAGGTAAGACTTGCTGTGACATTCAGAAATACTCCCAGTATTTAAAAATAATAAAAACCACCAGGCCTTCCCTGTGGAGTCTATTTTAAGATTTCAAATTACAGGAAGTTGACACTGGAAACAGTAGTGGATATTAGAGCCTAGGGAAGGCTGCTGTGTTGTTAAGTACTGTTTGGGAGACTCCATATAATTTTCCAAGTGAGGTTGTGCATTTATGAAGCACAGTGCTGGAGTGTGTGGACAATGCCTCAGATGAGATAGCCCTTTAGGAAAACCACAATGCTGCCTGAGCTAGGTTGCCTTTGTCCAACATAACCAGTGGGTTGAAAACACAATGAAGGGTCACACTCTGCTGCCAGGTTGAGCTCTACTGCCCCTGGGATTTCAGCAGAGTCACGTCTTGGTTAAGCATTAGAAAATGAATTGTCTGGACAGTCCAAAAATAATAAAGGCCCAGAAGCACTACAGAAATTTCTTTTTCTTCTTAATTTTAGTGTAATACCTGAAGAAAATTTGGACAGCTGAAAGCAATTGATATATCACAAATAATAAGACCCGTAAGGCTAAAATTCAGGTGTTGGATTAAGACTCTCTCCATTATTAAAAAGGAAATGTTATCTTTGTATATTGTTGATGGATACATATTGCATTTAAAATTTGAGTTTTCTGTGTGTTTCTGTAAACATAGATATTATTCAGCGACCTTAAAAAACCACTTGCAGACAAGTGGACTGTGACGTTCAGAGAGATATGTTCTGCTTCCAGGAAAGTCTCCCACTGTGAATGATGCTACCAGGAGTAACAAAGCTAAACACTGCTTTACTTGTATTTTCACAAAACTATACATTTTATGAAGGAATATGTGAATACCAGATCAAATTTTGCTGTGGTGTATATTTACAGGTGAAGGACTGTTTTATGTGCTAGATTATAAGATTTTACTTATTTACATGGTGAGAACACCCCTAAATAAAGCATTTATTCAATGTAAGTCTGCTGGCCCTTCCAGGTTTCAATTAATTATTATTCTGCACATGTTTTAAAAAAATATTAAAAACATTTATAATTTTTTTATTTAATACAAAATGAGAGAGGAAGCATACACTTTTTAGTTCTCTTAAAATAATTCTTTTCAGAGGATACTCATTTGGATTTAGTTATCAGAAGGTTTGTGTTGCACATTTAGTTCTGTAGAAATTTCACCAGAAGTAAGTAGGAAACTTCATTGATAACTGCCTACACACCTAGATTTTCAATGCCAACATGAGCCAGCCGTGCTTCTCTTGAAACTATTTGGGGCCTGATAGTTTTGGGGCTGATAGGCTTCTGTGACCCTATTTTTGCTTGTCCTAACTATTGAGCATGGAGAAAATGATTGTGCCCGTACAATGCCATCAGAAAGTCATATTCTGTCTTTTAAAACCATAATTTTAGAGGGAAAAGTATTTCCAAATCTTCGGACATGTTGCCTTGAGTACATTTTTTTTGAAGTGGAGTTGTTTCATATTGCATCCTACCAGAGAATGCTTCCATGTAGAAAGGGGCTGCAGATGAATTTCAGTTCAGGAGTGTTCCACAGATGGCTTGAAAACACTTATGTGTGTCCCCAGTCCTGGCTTCTTCATTACTGGAGACCACCATAAATCAGTATAGTTTAGGAATACCTGCAGCAAGATACAGTGGCTCCAGCTGATAGAAATCTGGCTGCCAGCTAGTACAGTTTATCCCAGTCATTCCCTTTCGTTATGTCACTGAGGAAAAGAGTAATACAATGAAAACCAAATATTTGCCAATGGAAAGAGGAGCCTGTCGTTTCCAGGTTGTGATGTTTGTATGTACTGCTATGGTGGACTGCAAACAAAATAAAGGGGGGAATGTGATAGGCTCTCTTCACATTTCTGAAGCACACACTTCTCTGCATAGATTTTTTTGGGCAGGTCTTCCCACAGTTCTTTGTCCAGTTCAGTTGTGGACTGTTTTCTCTAACTTTTGTTGCATTTTATTTCTCTGTGGTTTTTGAACCTGTGATAAATTACCACGTTCTTTTGGAACTTGCTCAATCACATGCTGGCTCTGTTTTCACTTCCTTTTCAATCTCTTCTCACTGTAAGCCAATTATGTTTTCCTAGAAGATGTTTAGTTTTTCAAATTTTGTTTGTATAGAGTGGCTACACAGATTCTAGTATATGCAGCCAGTTTGAAGCTGGTGAGATTTGGCAACAAGAGAAAAGTAGAATTTATCATCTCTTTTTGGGCATATTCAGTACAATGTAGAAGAAATTTATGAATGGACTAATAAACTCAAGAGTCTAAACTAGGAAATTCAGTTCTATGTTTTTTTATTAGCTCAGCAATTGCAGTCTGTACTTTGAAGCCAGCAGTAAATTCCAAAGTGCTGGTCTGTGCCAACCTGCACAACCTGTTTCAATGTGATAGTTCAATTTAGAGGGTCAGTCATGGAAATGACAGTTTCCTGGTCTTCATTCCTAATATCCAGAAATTCCTGTTACCCTGTCATTTCATTGGTGCAATGATGGATCTGGTAGCCACTTACCAGAAGCTCTTATTTGAGTGAGTTTCTTGGATCTATACTGAAACTCATGCTGGTAAACTAACAGTTTTGAAGGTTGCACTGAATCAAGTTGGCAGTAAATTGAAATGATAATCTGTTCAACTTTTTAATATACTTCCTGGCACTGATTAATTTCTTTACTTCTGTCATATCTATTTTCTTCAGTTGCAGAAATTTCATTTTTCAAAAATTTAACACTGCTGACTATTAAAACTGAGGTTCTGCTAATTCTAGCAAGATGAAGCAACATGACTGAAATTACTTTATGGTATTCCATTTTCTCTTCTACATGTTAACATTAGGAAGATAAATGTGCTAATAAACTTCCAGCTTCAATTAAGTCTAAAACTTAGGCTTCTGGTCTGAGCTGGGGAACACTGCCAGCATTCTGAGGATGATGTCCTTTGTGGATAATGCATGCAACATTCATAGTAATTTTTCAGTCTTTTCTCAGCTCTGAAAATACATTCTGGTCTTTGATATTATCTTGTTTCTCTCACTTAGTGCCCTTAAATAACTAAAGAGGGATCCTCATTTGTCCCCTTTTCTCTTTAGCTTTACCAGATTTCCAGTGTTCCAGCACCCCGTGTAATATTGTTATAGGTGGTGGGGCAGTATTAATGTCTCAAACCATCCCAGTCATAAGGCATACAGTGATATATTGCCTGATTATAAAAGTAAGATGAATAAAACAGCATGTATTCTATGTAATGCATAATGACCAACATTCTTTCACAAAGTCCCTTGGGATTCTTCTGGCTGAGGATTCCTATAATTTGAAGACGAGGCTTATGTCTTCAGTTCCCACCTCGCTTTTGCTCATCTTAATCTCTTCCTGAATTTTTTGATTAGTTTCCAGCTGACTAAATGTCTTTGTCATTGACAAATCCAGGTAAAGCTGGTTTCTATTTATTGGTTAACTACTTTTCCGAGAAATTCATGTTGCCACTCCTTGTCTCTTTATTACAGCATTGTTCATGTAATTTTTTCACATAGTCTTGCATCTGTGTTGTTTTACAGTATCCTATCCATAGGACTTATGGCTATGGGGAGGGTTAAGAAAGGATGCCAGCACAGAACATGACAGTTTACTTAAGTGGAGATGGTAGACTCAAACTCAGTAATCTTCTGATTTTGGGCCTGAAAGATTGCCATGTGCTGTACGTGAATTCTGTTACCACTTCCCTTCATAGCAGGACAACATCTATGTGTCTTTTTGCCATGGCAGCAGGTATCTGTATTATCCTGATGTTTGTAGTTGTGGACTGCTTAATGAAGATTGGGAGGGATTTCTGTCCAGGAGTCACCTAAGAGACCAACTGAGGTCTCCTACAATATGGAAGTTGAGACAGTCTTTTTTCCCTGGGAAGCAATTTGGTAATGGGATCAGTCCAAGAGTAACCTTCTGTGCAACGATAGCAGATGAAGTATTTCTAGCTCTCGTAGAGCTTTATCTACCATTTCCCCATCAGATCTCAATTTTCTATCCCTCTAATTATGGTGGATACAGGCGCAGGTAGTTAACAACTGCAGGAAACTCTCTTTTGCTGTAAAGCAGATTATTAGTGGTCTGAAATCTTCAGAAGTGTGTGACAGCATAGTGCTAGACTATTTGATCCTTATTCAGGTGTTGGAGGTAAGAATTAGGGTTTTTTCTGCTGCCGTGACAATATGAATAAACTGAAAGTGTGGTTTTGCTTCTCTGTGTGTGTGTCTTGTGTAGAAGGGGTGAGATGTCTTGTGAGTAGGGGTGAACTTATTTCTGATTACTCTAAAAAGTTCAGACATTGAAAGTTCCTAAGAAAATCTCCTGTACAAAAGAGAAGTGATAATTATCTCAGTCTTAAAAACAACAGGGTCTAACAATGCAGATCCCTCATTTTTCTTGTAGTGTTAGCTGTTTTTTTTCTTTTGTTTTGCTTTTATTTTTTTAATGGGTTTGACTGTTTTTGAAGGGTACACTTTCAAAGCAATGTGGAGGAGGAACAGTTGGGATGCAAAATAATTAGTATCTTATTATGAGATCAGATAAGGTAAGGCATTTTCTAAACACAAGTTGCTATGGCTGCATATTATTGAGTAGAAGTGAGAGCATCGAGTCTTTATCCAGTTACATTAAAGCAAATTGGGAATAAATACATAAAAATCAGTGACAAATATCTGCTTAAATATGTAATTAATTGGGATCAAAAGCAGTCTTGATAGTCTTAATAAAAAAGTATTCTAACAGCCCTAAAGAAAACTGCAAATTACCTCTTTTAAGTATAGTCCTTTGAAAGAACCTGCATGTTTTTTGATTTACCTAAATCAAACGTATGAGTACAATTTGAAAGATCAGTGAGAATGACTAAAGTAGGATTTTACTGTTGTATTTGATACTTGGACATCCTTAAGATTGGGGGTGTGCTCCTGAAGGTAATATGGTACCTGATGAAAGGTTTAATGAGGTGAATTGTTCCCCATATATGTATAAGCAGGACTTGTCCTCCTAGGCCATTTAACAAACATGTAAATAAAGACCCACTGGACTCCTACATGGCCTATATCCTTCTACATCAAGGAGATAGAATTTTCTAAGTCAGTAATTATTGTTGACAAAATTAATTTAATTTCATATTCACAACCAGAATTAATACACTTTTTACATGATTCATGTTTTATTAGTTTCATATTGACTTAATAGAAAGCTGATGGACAAGCCAACATCTCTGACCATAATACCAAGACAGAGATGAAATATTAATCCCAAACTTGTTCTGATTCATAAAATAGATATTACAATGGTTTTGGAATGAAAGATTGTTTGTCATAATGATCTTATATTGATATAATGTTAGTATTTCAGATGCAATACCTCTTGCTCTTCTGAGTGTTTCCTCTCACTCTCCTGAGTGTTTCCACAGCCTTCTTCCTAGGTTTAGTGTTATGCACACTCTTCACTAATATGAGGGCAGTAATAATGTGCCCTGTTGTATGGTGGTAAGCCCAGAGAACAACTTGTTTTTTGAATACTCTACCGCTGGAAAAAATAAGGAATTACTTATAATGGGTGAGAGAACTGCATGTAATATTAGTTTATGCACTAGGAAATAGGATTTACAAAACAGTGTGACTCTGAAATAATGATTGCAGAGTACATTTTCTGAGGTACACTGCTTTCACAGAATCCCTTTAGGATACAATGTTCAAGTTGTTAATAATTTATTTAAATGCTTTTTAAAACATAATAAAACCCATGATGTTGTTTTGAAAGTTATAAATTAACAAATACTGCTTAAACAAATGTACCATACCTAGAATAAATGAATTTTAATCAGTCGTTTTGCTTTTAATTATTCTTAGGGAGTTGCGTAGCTTGGTCATTGAGATGGTCTTGTCTACAGATATGTCGGGTCATTTTCAACAAATTAAAACAATGCGACACACTCTACAGCAGGCACAGGGGTAGGTTATTTTCCATTCTGTTCATTATCTGTAGTCTTTCAATAAGCTCATATTCAAGAAAAGAATTTAAATAGTTGCTTTTGTTTTGAGATAATTGGAGCATGTCCTTGAATTGACAGGGTAGACAAAGCCAAAGCCATGTCTTTGATTCTACATGCAGCAGACATAAGCCATCCAGCAAAATCCTGGGAACTGCACTACCGGTGGACCATGGCCCTGATGGAAGAATTTTTTCGACAGGTGCCATTTTTAAAATCCTTTAATAAATCTAGTTCAAGAAGCAATGGTTACACGATTAAATATTTTCTTAAGTCTACCAGCAGGGTTGCTTTGGTTGTGATTGACAAGCATAGTCAGGAGTATATATTCTTTGTTCTTCATACATATCGCTGACATTATTTCAACTTTTATGTGTGTGAATAAGACAAAGTGGTTATAGCTCTCTATCTGTTTCAGCTGATACCAAGATTCTGAGTGTTGTAGTGGGTTTTTTCCTTCCAATTATAATATAACTTGTCAAGCTGTTTTCATTCTGTAGACAGAGATTTATATATGCTTTGAATTATAAAGAAGCACCAGAAGGGTAGGATGAGAGAAAATAGGAAGAATACATGTTCAGCAAAGAAGGCAAAAATTTGTCTCCATTCCACATTTCAGAAAGCCCTTCTACTTCTTTTCCTTGCTGGTATTTGCCATGCATATGCCACATAGATCTGAAGGTGTTGCTTTCATAACAGCCTGAGCCAAAGCCAGAGGTTAGACAGTACCATCCTGTTAATGCTGTGACCATATATCCTAAACCAAAAATTTAGACACACCTTTGTGAAAGTCTTTGTATTTCTGTGCAGTACTGAATTCCAAGGAAAACCCCAGTAGGTGTTGGTGTCACTGCTGCCATTTTTTGACTCACCTCAGCAGGTGAAGCAAAAAACATTTCTCCGGAGAGAAAATACTCTCTCTGTAATCAATATTTGCAACCATGCACATTGACAGCATAACAGTTACTGAAGTACAATTCATAATCAAAATCCAGCTTAGGTATGACAATTTCTAGAGTTATGCACAGATTTTAAAAAGGGCTAATACAGATCAGTGAACAGTGTATGTCTTGCTCACCTTGATTGTCTTGTTTTTCTATATGTTGACATTTTCAAATCAGATTGGTCACACTGGATAAAGGGACCAGAGAACAAAAAAAAGGCTATGTTAAACCATGAGGTTCTTAGACCCATCTGCCCTGTAAGGTTCCTGCTCAGTTCCTGGAGATTCTTCATAAGAATTCTCGGTAGGAAGCATCAGGGCATCCTTGATTCTGGGCTTTGCAATGGGGAGGCAGACTGGAGAGATGGTGCCTTTATCTAAATAATGAATGGACTGAGTTTTGTGGAAATTAGGGGTACTCATGAGTTTGTATCTGCTTCTGTCAATGGAAAATTTGAGGATTTTGAACTTGAGAGCAAAAAGGAGGAGTAGTTTACCCAAGAAAAAAGGTCATAAAATGACCAATTGTAATATCATTTTAGACACAGAGAGGCAGACTAGACAGGGTGCATGGGACAGTGAGGCAATGTGTCCAGCCAAGTGGAGGTAGCATTAGCAGTAAACAGTACCACACTGGTCACTGAATGCATAGGACCAGCTCATGTTTTAGTTGTTCCTTTATCCATTCACTAGAAGAAGTGACTGGATCCCAAGAAAGCTGCTCAAAAACTCGAGAAGGCATTTAACAATAGAACAAGTAAAACCATATATATGTGTGCAATGCAGCAGTATAAAATGTGAAAGCTTCCAGGCTGCAGAGGAGTGCATCAGAAACAGAATTCTTTCCATGTACTGCTAAGGACAGTGCGTGTGGAGTAGCTCCAGCACTTTTAAAGTGTGGTGAAGTAGCAGCACATGTGCACTGAGCAGTGCAGACACAGAAGGTCTCCTACTTCCTAGATGCACTGGCTTGTTGTGTGTCCTCTGGTCTGTTGCTTTGAGCCTGTGTGATAGAGATCTCCGGGATTTCCAAATATGTGCCAGCCAAGATGATGTACTCCAAATGTATATAAACCCCCTTAATTCCTCCTCTTCTTTTCTTTAAAGATAGTAATTCAACTACTTCTAGTATGTTACAGGAAAAGCAGTAGATTCTGAAACACCTGATACAAATCCAATGCTTTCACAGGCAGCTTTCAAAGTAGTGAGCACCAGCAAAAAAATGAACATTCACTTCGACAAAAACTTTGTTAACTGCAGCTAATGGTTAAAATATGTCCTAGTGTTAACTTCAGGAAAAAAAAGCCAAACCACACTTTAAGTTTAAAAGCAACAACTACAGAAAGTATATTGTAATACCAAAGAAACTCTGAGTTGCTTGTTTAAAATAGAAATGCAGCCACCCATCTCAAATCCTTAAAAGTAAAGAAATACATAGTTCAAGTCACTCAAAGAAGTATCACAGCACCTATAACACTCTACTCTCAGTCTGAATAGATCCAAAGACACTAAAATAGTTAAAAGTGAGCCGAGGGCCTGGACAAAGAATTTTTTTTTCTGTTTTGATCTGTATCTTGTTTTTAAACCTCATTAAATTCTAATGACTGGTTTAAATAGCAGTGCTGTGTCCATTATTACAATTTACAGTAGTCTTAGACTTAAGTGACACTTAATTAATTAATATGCAATAATAAATTAATTAATATTACATTGATTGCAAAGCAATTCATAATTGCCATAAAGAGCTACTTGAAAACAAATAGAAATTCAAACTCATCCATTAAATAGTGTGGAATTTTCTCTTTTTCATACCTAATGAAGAGAAGATTGCAACATTTATGTTACTTTACAAATCCTGTATTAAACTATGCTGAAATATTTAGAACTAGCCCAATTTATATGATATTACAATCTGGCTCCTGTATTTACATGGAGATGCCACTCCCACTGCTCCTAGTTGCAAGTGTTCATGTCTTCTTCTATACTCTGAGTTCAAATTATTAACACTTGCATATAAAATGTAATGGCCATGGTGATAAAGCTCTCCACTTTCACATGAAATGTAATCTGCGAGCTGCATCTGTTCCTGTGGCTGGATTGGTTTTACTGCTTTTGTGGTTCTACACCTTTCCCAAATATACTCCAATGATACATGATGAAAAAACTAAGGAAGGTCGATACTACCCTCTTCATCCATCAGTTTTTGTTTTCCCAGTTTTCCTTGGGAAAATGGTATGTTCATGTAGTGCTCCCCACTGAATGTTCATGTAACAGCACTGTCCCTGACAAATATATAGGTTTATTTGGCTTGCAAAAGACTAGGTTTTCCTGTATCTATAATGTCAGTGTGTCTGGCAGCCAGATTTGTCCAGGAACACAAATTATAACCTCCTTTGAAAGATGTCTTTTCAGGGTTTTTTTGTTCCACTAGACTTTCTTTTTGAGGTTTTGCAAATCAGTTGGTCTACCATGCTGAAAATGGAGATACACCCTCCTGTCTGTTAAGACTGTTGCAACAAAAAAGATTCTTCTAATCTGCTAACTGTTGAAAACATGTCGGAGCTAGGTTGTACAAATCGTCCTTGTAATGAAACTGAATTTCTATTTTTTGTGGCTTCAGCAGCAGAGAGTAATGCCTTCTAGTGAGAATAAGCTCAAGTCAATTCATACACTTGACCTGAGTAAATCCATTGAAGGATTTTTCTGTGTTGGATGAACCAATGTAATAGAAGGAAACACTCAGCATTTGGCATACTATTACAAACATGTCTAAGTGTCTCTAGTCCCATTACATCTGGGATCAGCAGAACTAAATTGTGAATATTGAAGGACTTAATATATTTTAAATCTCATTGGCAGATGCTTTGCTGTTGAGGAGAACTTGATTGCAGTAGGTTTCTTTACATAAAATTTGCCAAATCTAAGTTAGAATTTAGCCTCTTACTTTTAATCAAAATTTGAAGATTTGAAGATTTGTCTGTCATGTTTTTGTTTAGGAATATAAATTAATAAAGTGTTACGTTGAATAAATACTAAGAATATTCAGATTTCTTTTTTCCCTCTGTCCCTCTATCAAATATATGCTTATAATATTAAACATTGTTGTTTGCAGGGAGACAAGGAGGCTGCTTTAGGTCTTCAATTTTCCCCTCTTTGTGACCGCAAGTCCACTTTGGTAGCTCAGTCTCAAATAGGTAATGACAAGCTGTGTTTTCCTTTTTCTTGTCTGTGTAGGGGCATGTAAATTCACAAGGACATTTCATATACCCATTTGGAATTTTAAATGCTCAAAATTCCATTATATGGAAAGTGTTTCTTTGCACCTATCTATTCACCAAGCTCATGTGCTTTTACAGCAGAATGGTGCTGATCTCAAAAGAATGTGATGTAATTTCACCATATGTGATGCCAAGGAGGAGTAGGAGAGGGATTAACCAAGGTTAATCCAGCTTCTACTGTACACACTTTAGAGATCATGTCCTCAAACTGCTTATCTCTTGCTCAAGAACTCACAGGTCTGTCTCTATTATAATCTGAAAGTACCAGTTTGTAGATGATCTCAACTTAGAGATAATTAATATATCAGATCTCTGGACTGCAGTTAAGCCTGTCAGTGTGTCAGGTCAAACTACAGAGGGTCAAGCCTCCGTGGGTTGACAAGGTTGACTGCATTCTGTCACTCTGCATATCCTTTATTCCATTTAACTGGGAGTTTGTAGGCAAATATGCTTGAGCATCATACTGACTGCAGGAGAGAAGCTGGATCCTAGACTGAATCACTGTTGCTCACCTTCATGCTGTGTTGCATGGTTAGAGCATAAAGACATCTGGAAATCCATTGCTAGCTCATGTTTTAACATATTTTTTTCTGTTAAGTGCTCAGTAGAGAATAATGCTTCATTCTCTCACTGTGTCATTCCATACCGTGATGAGCACTTTAGAGTGTAAAAGACATTGTTCAGAGCTGACATCTCAGAACTGTGGGATGAATGCTGTCTCCTAAGGATATTACTTGTTCTCTTCACTGATTTGACAGAACCCTCCTACACACTGTGAAATAACACTTTACCTCCACAGAATAATAAACAGCAATTTGAAATATTAACTCCTTGGCAAGAAGCTCCGGATGGTAAAAGAGACAGCATGACTTGTAGCACTCTGGCTCAACAGTAGCTTCCCTTCTATTCAATAATTAGTACTCATTTCAAATGGTAGGTGTGTTCTGCAGTGCATAAAATTTACAAGAAAAAAAATGAAAAGCTGCAATTATTAATACCTACTTATATCTATACAGCTTCAGGTGTTTTTTGTTTAAATTGTGCTGTTTTGTTCGAGGTTATACTGGCAGTATGTAGTATATTGAAATGGGACTACAGTTAGAAAATCAGCCTGATAGCAAGTATTTATTTTTAGATTTGAATCTTGTAGAAATGTAAAACCTGATTTTCTCTCTTCTTCTTCTTTAGGTTTCATTGATTTCATAGTAGAACCAACATTTTCTCTTCTTACTGATTCAATGGAGAAAATTGTTATGCCTCTTATAGAGGAAGCGACAAAATCTGAAAGTCCTGCATTTGGGACCCCCAGGTATGAATATACTGCTTTGTTATTGAACTAACAAAAGCTCACATAATAATCCTACTGGCGTCATTCTCAGAGTTATCTCAATTATTTGAAGTTGGGGAGGTAACAAACAGCTGTGCCGTGTTGCCACCCTGTGGGGCTACGTTGTATTTGCAATGTGCTATTTTACCCCATTGACTGAACAGTTGTGCATATAAAAAGGCAAAACCCCAATAATGATCAGAATAAACATATATAAACCATGATACTGATTTCTGCAATTTTTTAATATAATCTTTGCAATAGGCTATTGAAATTCCTGTACCTATAAAGCAAACTATGACAGTGTAATCTGAGTGACTCCTTGCTGAAAGCATTGTTGAATAATCAGATACTACCTTTACAAATACTGCCTCTGTTATATTTTTATTTCATTTTAAAACTGTAATTTGAGCTTTCACTGAGGTTACTAAATGATAACTCTGCAAGGCAATTTTTAATTTTCTGGGCATTACTTAGGTTTTAGTAACAAAAGGGTGAACCTAGCTTTTTCCTATATTTTGGTTACTAGAAGCAAGTAGAAGTTACTAGAAGTAGGTATTTATGACGGTGTTCTTCGTGTTTTGGGGGACAGTGCTAAACTAATGTATTACCAATGACAAATTTGTTTACACCCTCACTTCTTCACAGATGAGTGATTAGCAGCTGCAAATGATTAGCAGCTTCAGGCTGCATTTTTGGTTGATGTTCATGAATGAGTGGTAAATGACAAAGGGCTTATGATCCATGTGAGATGGAGGATAAAGGGATTTTTCTTTGTATGGAATCAAGTGCCACACTTACGAGGAGAGTGGAGAGCCTATAGCATGACAGAAAAGTCTGAGCCAGAGAATTGCACACACATTACTGAGTGGATGCTATGAGATGGTGCCTGGAAAACAATAGAATTATAGCCTATTCTTTCCATTGCATCCCATTCAACATCTCTGGAGCACATGGAAGTTAGAGTTAACTCTTCTTGTGAAGTTCTCGTTGGTATGTTCACTGCAACTCTTTTCTGATTAATGGAAACCCATTTGTATGCATATTAATATCTCTCTGTGGTAGCAATGAGATAAACCATGCAGCAAAGCTGAGTAAACAAAACCTAGTAAGACATGAGTACTCACACAAGGTTGGAAATAGGTCTTATTTTTTAATTCTAAGGAAAAAAGAGCATTCATTCTTTTTTTTCCACCTTTGCATGTATATGCATATACATGTATGAATAATTTCACTTCTACGTACCTTGGGTGTAAAGTAGCTGCAGTCTCTATTTAGTGGATTTTAAAGCCACTATCTTAAATTCTGCTTTGACTACACTTGAAGGTTTGTAGCTTGAAGAGAATTTTCAGCTCAAGCAAAACTTACCTACAGTATGCTTCATACATGTCAGACTTTGTGTCTTCCTTTTTCTAAATGGGTCAAAAAATAATGATCAGATGTCTTTCCTGTAAGACCCAAAGATACCATTCACTGTTCAAAAACACAGCTAAGAAACTGCTCCAAAATGGCTGAGTAAACTTTCCTTCAAGATTGCATTACAAGTAATGTATTTTCAGCTGTCACATTTTTTCAAGAATTCCCTGGAAAATGGTCAGCAAGACATCTTGTATCTTAGGCACACTCTGGTAAAAACTATTATTTCAGGTTAGTTCCTAAGCAACTTGATTCAGATGAACTGTTTGTGTATTATTAAAATTGCCTGACTGTGTTCATAGTTTGGGGTTTTTTCCCTCGTGCAGCCAAAATAGTTTGGGAGCAGTAAGCAATGCTGAATCACAAAGACGACCTGGTTTTAGAAGTACAGGTGATGGAGGGACTCACACAGAAAATTCTCTAGCAACTGTAGACCTGAGAAGTTTCAAGGACAACTTGATGAAGATTATTCAAGCAAACAAAGAAAGATGGAAAGAATTAGCAGCAGAAGGTATGATATGTTAAGGTGGAATGTTTTTATAGGTCACTCCCTAAGATCTTACCTACTTTCATTTTTTAATTTCTATCAACCTGTAAAAATGCATAGCTGTCTTGTATTCATATATTTTATGTCTTAATGTTTGTTTTAGATGCTCCTGTTCTGGTCTCCCAGGAGGTCTAAAGAGGTGTAGGTGGTTAGGGGATGAGAGTAAATCTTATAACCTGTAAGTCTCTGTGCTGCATATCTTATCTTTAGAGGTCTGGTTTAGAAATGTGCATTCTTGCACATTTAATTGTAACTGATACTGACATCTGCTTTAAATGCCAGAATCAACAATTCAAAGTAGTGTGTGCTGTCACATTTCTTCAGAAACATGGAAGTTGTACTTTGCTATTAGAAATGCTATTTGTTCCCCACTGTATGAAACAAAATTCAGTATTGCAGGCTTCTTGGGACTATGCTGTGGGCAATTATTTAAATGACCCAGTGGATCTAAAGATTTGGGCAATCACTGCATGCATTAGGCCCAAGCAAGCCAAAAGTGACTCTTCGTTTGCCAGTAGATAGTTAATAAAGCCAAACCTGCATCAAGCATCTCAGTTCATAAACCACACCTGAAAATTGTCTGGAGTTACAGTTACCTGATTGAAATGTTTTGTGATAATTGTTGAGAAGAATTTATAGCTTCAATTCAGGTGAAGTGAATGACATTTGGGAATATTTTGTCCACAGGCTGTGTTATTTCCTAGCAAGTACCTGGAATATTGCAGCGTTACATTTCACTGCTGAGACTGGTCTTGCTATACATGACCTGATACTGACAGCTGGGAATGATATACTGGAACCCAGGGCTAGCCTTGCTTTTCATCCCATCATCCAAATCAACATCTTCTTTCTCAAAGAGGTGTCAGACAAGACAGAAAAACAGTGCTGAACAGTGATAAAATCTAATTTAGTGCTAAATTGCAAATGAATATTCTCATTAGGAGGATATTAAGGATAAGCTTCTGTATGTCTTTTGTGACAAAGACTTGACAGAGTCAGGTGGAAGGGGCAGCTGAGGAGAGGATTCCATTAATATTGTCCCTTCTTCATGAGAAGCTTTATATAGCCAATTGCTTCCTTTGGTCTTGCCCAACTAATACTGGCTGGTCAAAAGGACAGAACTGCTAATTTGCAGTGGTCAGTAATAATAGAAGACCATCAGAGTGCCCAAGGCCACTTAGCTATAGCCTGCAGAGTTCAAGCAGCCCTGAGCTAGTGAAAGGTCCTTCAGTGTGGAATAATGGAGAACTTATTGTCTGGAAGTTTGCCATTTCCAGTTATATATAACTAACCAGTTTGATTCTGGTACATGAACTTTTTGGTATGTTGTTTAGGAGGTGCACAGTGCTATCAAAGGGCACGGTTTCCCCTTCATTCCTAGTGCTTTGTTCTGCTCTAGAAATTACCAATATATTTAACCCAGTTTTACTGGACTGTTGACGGGCATTGAAAACACAAAGCTACTTTCAGCAAGAGATTTAAAAACTATTTTGGGTAAGATTGCAGTCAATATTAATTGGAGGCCCAGGAAAATGCAAGAAGCTCTGACAGAGATGTTAGTGTTCAAGACTCCATGGATTTTGTTGAGATTGTGGTTGTCCTAACCTTCTTTTCTTCCATCAACTTGACTAATGAAGCGTGTCTAAGTACTTCCTGAACAGAATTATGGAACTGCAATAAAACATACATTAGGGAAGCTAATGGGTAAGTGTAAATAGCTGGTGTTGAGGCCAGAGTGTGATGAACAATATTGTCTCTGTGTGATTGTGGCTGAATCTGGTTTTTTGAACCACTCTGTGAGGAAAAGATTTATAGAAATCTGCTGCCATAAAGAGGCTACTTGCAGCCATGTCTGCAGCTGCCTGGAGCATGGCATAGAGACCTTCAGGGTGCCTGATTAGCCTGTAGAGGAAACCTTGTGAATAATGCAAATACTTTTGAGTACAGATTTATATTTTTTTAGTAAACAGATAGTAAGGGTTTTTTTAATTAACAGCTGTGGGATGAATTATACAGGTGGTGTGGAAGTTATATTTTCCATTCATTTGAAATGGAATATCTGGGTCCATAGCCCATATGTGGGCCCTAAGGACTGCTATAAAAGAGTTTTTTGCTAAGTAAAAATAGCCTTCTATAGAGCACTTTCTGAGGTAGCACGTAAGTTCCTTGTCACTTAATGGGAGAGGGAGTCTTCCTCAACTGGTCCAGTATATCTGCTCTGAAGCTGTACCCTGCAAAGGCTGAAAATCCTTAATCAGACTGTGCAAAGTGAACATCTAGTAAAGAATAGAAAATATTGCGCTACATCCCCCTTCCACTTGAAATTCTTTTCAGATCAACCAAGTTTGACTAAGCTCGTAAGTGAATTACCGGAGCCCTTGAACTTCAGATGATTAGTCCCATCCTGTCTGGATCTCATGCTGCCTTCTCTGACTCCATGCTTGATGAAAAATCTTTAGGCTGCTTTGGGCATATGTGTGAAGCTGTGTTTTATTCATATGTTAGTAGGACCATATACTGAGAGAAGAGATGTCAGAGATAAATCACTGCCAGGTGAAAGAAGTGCTATCATTGTTCCTAGCTAGATAATTTATGACAAGTCACAAATTGCTGAATGCATTGAGAGGTCACATGTATGAGGACTGTGCCGTGGTAGTAAACAGGCTGGCTGTTAGTGTAGATCTTCAAACACGCTTCCTGAGCTGACTATGACAAACAGAGCTTGTGCTGTTAAAGGAACCATCTGCATTCTTGTCAATGGGCTCTGCAAACACCAGATACTGTTCCCAGTTTAGTTCACAGGCTCAGGAGAAGTTGTCTCCATAAAATGTAGTACTACATATGCACAAGGAATACAGAAAGGAACTAGCAACGTTCCAAATAATTTCCCGAGGATGATCTGAACTCACTCCAGCTTCTCACCTTTTCAGGAAAAAATTACTCATGTAGCACAAGTTGGGAGGCAGTTCATCAGGAGCAAGGGCTCCCTTAGCAAGGGCTGGAGAAGATGGTCTGACTCCTGTGCCAGACAGTCCAGAGGAAAAGACTAATCCTCGCTGACAGTGTTGTTGACAGGGAAACTTTCCTGGAGATGCTGGAGCTACCTCTTCCTGAAAAGATAGTTGCTGTTAAGACTTGATTCAGAGCAAGCAGCTTGTGGAAGGAACAGTGTGCTTTGTTTTTGGAAAGGCCTGTGTTAGTAAGGAAAGAGTTTATCTACCTAGGCAGCTGTTTGAAAGCTTCCTTCTCAGAAGGCTCAGTAAATAGGATGGCTCCACTTTGCTAAAAAGGCCATGTCTTGTATAATTGATGCAGAGGAGCTCAGTACTCTATAGCCTAAGGGTCTTCAACCTTTCACCACTGGAGAATTAGAGGAATGTTTCTCAGGCCTTTCAGGGGATGCTGTTAACAGGGAATTACCATAATGATCAAACATCTGGGATTCTAATTTGAAAGTCTTGATGTTTAATTAATATTCCAAGCCCCAATCACCAGATAATCTTTGTTCAACTCAACACAGTGATAAAGATACTATTCCATCCTGTGCTTTTTTCAACACATACTGTTGATGGCTGCTACTGTTTGCAATTATTGTAGATGTAGCAAATGGACAGTAAATGTGCTCAGATGTATCTGAGAGGTTCTTTCATTAGAGAAGATGTGTTCTAAGTGGATTTTAAGATCTGAAAGTTATCGACCTACTGAGAAAGCTATAAGAAACACAGAATTTGTGAAGAAACATTTAACTATAATGTAAGATCCTTCACCATGCACTTCTTAGAACGTAATTGTAACACAATTATTTATTATTTAAAAAATACAATGCTTATTCCTTTATTCACGCTTAGTTTTTTCTATAAAAATGTTTCAAAGATTTACTTATGAAGTTGATCTGTGCTTGGCAAGCTTAGGTACTCTTAACAGAATGTAAGGGTATGGACTAGTGCTTGCTGATTTACATGCTTTAATTTCTTCAGTAGAGATCATTGTAAATAAAGTTACAGGGATAAAAAAATATCATTGTTTTCTCTTTATAGTGAACAGAAAGAGGCACAGGCAGCTCAGGACACTCAGCTGAGGTCATATAACATAGGGGAATGCAGAACAACACACCAAAAAGTCCATCTGCCAACCAAATGGACCCATCTTCAGGATAATACAACAACAGTTGTATTACAAACTTACTGTTTTCATTTTATGCTTATGAAACTCTTCTAAAGAATTAAGTGTTACAGAATGTGACCCAAGTTTGCATTATCTCTATGGAAAGACATCAGTGACGAATATGTCCTCAACACTTTTGGCAGTGCACTGGGCTGCATGGCTCAAAAGTGTATGCCTGGGATGACTGACCTCATCAAGGTGGGATGAAAAAGATGTGAGGCTAAATGAGTCTCTCACACTGGCCTCTGCTTAATTTTGATGATAAAAATGTGACAAAATAACAACTATTGCGTCTATGGAGTAGAGACCAGCATTTTTTCCCCCCCACAGGCAGCAATTCTGAATAACAAATGTCTCCTCTGAAAGACCTGTGCATGGTACCTGCAGGCCCCCCTCGGGCACTTTCAGTTCTGCATACTTCCAGTCACAATAACCACAGGGTTCAGTTCCATTTTGTCTGAAAGATTTTCTCTGCAGACTCACTAACAAGAGGAGAGTAGCAGCTGCTGAAATGTGAAAATCTGAAAGTGATGATCTGATAGCATGTTAATGCGACTTAGCAGCCGCTAGGAAGGGCGGGCAGTGGGAGGATGTGTGTGACAGTGACAGAGACTGACTGACAGTTTGGCACATGAAATCTACCCTAATGGACGGTTTTAATCTGTTGGAAAAAAATCAATTCAGGAGGCTAAAGGAGTCCCATCTAGTATTGGTGACAGTGATTTTAATTGCGGTGTTAAAATGCTTAGGTCATAAGCAGTTTTTGAGCTAATTCAGAAATGTGTTAAGTGGGAAAAGGAGAATTTTTCAGCATGGTCTGAGTAAGTGCAAGGAGTGGGTTGAGCTAAGAGTAGGAAGGAATGTTTGATATTGGCAATACCTGGTAAATCACAGACTAAGGAATGATAACTGACCTAATAGTGGAATCTGTTTTATATCTCCCTGGAGTACACATCAGAGAGCTGGCCCATCTCTGCACGACAGTCTACATCACTTAAATCACCTTTTCCCTCTAGTAGGCTCACAGCATCATGTCCTTCCCATTCCCTGTCCCAAAAGTTCTAGCACTCAAGCCCCTGAGATTACAAATAAACAGCAAAAGAGAAGTAAAAGGGAGAAGTAGAAACCCTAGGAAACCATAAACTCACACATTATTTTTAACCAAATCCTTTAGTGTAAAGTTTTGATTTAATTAGCTAATTTAGTCTTTGCTAATTTTTCTAGATAACATAATGCTATAATATTAAGTGCCACTGGATTATGTGGTTTGCAGTGGTTTTATATAATCCTGTAACTGTGATGAAATTTGTGTGAGGAGTTGAAAGTGGAAGGAATCAGTACCTAAATAGCTCAGTGGGTTACTGCAATATTTTCTTGAATTTGAAAATGGCAGATTAGTTGGGGGTAATCATGGCTGTTTGGGAGCTTTTGGACATGTCTTTAAACTTATTTGGTAGTTCCAGAAGCACCAGGATCAGTCCTCTTGTTCTCTGCAAAATTTTGATGCTTTGTCCTGGTCTTTTTGTTTTCTCTTTAAAATGGCTGATGTGAGAACATGTCTTCTAGAAAGGTGTATTTCCTTCCTGTGTTGTCCTGGTTTCGGTCTTTTGTCACTTCTTTCTGTAAATTTTGTTTTACAGTAAAAAAAAAAAAAAGTAGACAAACCTAGAAATCAAAGTTTGTCATAGTATACACAGAGATTCCATAACATCCAGCAGCATTCTTCATTACAGAGTCCTCAAATAATTTAATTCTGAAGTGAAGATGAACACCTTTCCTCTCTAACTCAGCTTAAAACTTTCATGTCATCATGTCTGTCTGTAAGGGTAAAGAATTGTAGCTTTTTGTCAATGCAGCCAATGAAAATTGCAATGTGATTCAGCAGATATTTGTTTTACTGGGGTTCACAGTCACTGCCATTAGTTGGTTGGAGATGTCCTGCTTGCATATGGCTTTTGTGTTTTTCCTCTCCATTCCTGTTAGGTCAAGACATGCTCAAGTGGTGCAGTTGCTGTAAACAGGAAGGTAATTCATAAGCCCTGTACTGTGCAGGTCATAGCAGCTGAATGCTCTTTTTTGTACCACAGAAAGGTGAGGAAAAGAAAGCTGATGGACAAATGCAAAAGAGAAAGTTCCAAAACGTAGCAAAGCTACACCACTTGGATCATGTCCTGAAACTGTTGCTGCATACATAGGCAGTAACAAACAGGGCTGGTGGGAAGCAGCAGTGCTGTAGTTGATAATACAAACCCTCCAGGGCTTCTGTGGTACATTGGGGGCACCACAGAGTCCTACAGCACGGGACTAGAGATTGAGTCTTGTGACAGTTTTAGTGTTCCATGGACACTTCATTGGACTGAAAGGGATTCAGGGCTCCCACTCACTCCAGCAAACAATAAAAAATAAAGAACTTAAAGAATTCAATTAAATTTTCTGACACTTAAGTGAAAAACAAAACAGAAAACCCATGTGACTTAATGAAAAAAGAGTATAATCTGATGAAGAGAGGAACGAAGTTGCTTTCACTAGTTAACACATTTTCTGCAAATGCAAAATTACTGAGTACCAGAATTTTTCAGCGATTCTGAAATTTGGCTATTGTCTTATGAGTCCTGCCAGTTTAAAAAAAAATATATTGCATTACAGTTATTTTGCCAACAGCTCAGCCTGAACACAAGGGAAGAAAGACACCACTTCTATCATGTTTATGTGTCATATGCCATTGTTCCTTCTCATAAAGGACTGTGCTTTAAGGCAGGATTTCAGAAAGGGCACAGAAAAGCAGAAGAGAGGGATAAACTTGAGTCACCCCAAACAGACCAGTTAGGTGAAGCCATTTATTTTACAGAGGAATTCACACAAATTTTGCTGAATAACACTTGGATTCTTGTAAAGAAAACAAACCCAACAGTTGAAAAGTACATAACCAGGCCTGGCTCCTGTCACTTTTGCCAAGTTAAAGCAGAGAGAGCAAAACCAGTAGCAACAACAACACATACCCTGAGTTCACTGCACTGCACAATGTACTCCTGCCTGCGTTTATCTGAATGGCTGTGATAAACCCTGAGCTCTTCAGTGCCTAACTGACACACCCCAAATCCCCCAAGATTTTCTGAGGGCCAAGATGGGTGGTTGTTTAATCTCTTTACTTTACTAATCTAGTTATTGTTATTGAATATTGACAATGTTGCAAATGCCAGATTACCTTGTTCATTTAACACACTCTATTTCCATCTCTGGCTGGTCATGGTAACGTGTCCATAGGGAGGGGGAGCTTGCTCTTCCCAGAAATGCAGTTCAGGGTGAGGGGCAGCAGCCTGGTCCACTGCCCTCAGAGGGTCCTGGCATTTCATGGCTGGCTGGAGGCAGAGACTGCCACAGAGTTTATTACAATTCTTCCTGCACAGCAGTGGGGGTCAGACATTATGCCAGCTCCATTTCTCTTACACTAGCAGGATTAATTTAGCTGCGCCATGCTTGAATTCTACTTAATTGGTCACTGTCCCAGTCTCAGCCTTATTTAGACTGCTAGATAATTCTGTTTCATCAGAATGATAGGACAGCAGAAATTATAGAAAATTCCAAGTATTATATGCAATACAAAAGTCCTATATAATATAGAGTACAATTATTAGGTGTTTAGAGCAGAAATATGTATTTTTCCAGAACATTTAGCATATTCCGCAAGTGGCTGACTGTAAGAACCCAGTGTTTTTCGTCTTTCTGAAAGATGAGAAAAGGGTTAAAGCTGAGTGGAGCAAAGCAAGTGAGAACACAGAGTCAGATGTCCATCAGGTGAGAGACTTCATACTAAGAAAAGAGAGGGAGGAGCTTAATGGCAGTTGTGACATCATCATAGAGGATTTTGTACTTGAGGCTTCTCAGTCTCAGTCACTCCTACCAGCCACTCGTGGTACTCCTGTAGTCTCACACCAGTTTAAATGCAAAAGGCATAACTTTTAACTGGTATGTTATCAAGTGTATCCTGGTGCAGAAATACTCCATTTCAGAGCTCCATCCATCAGTTAGAGTTAGAGTTTAGGTATCCTTAAACAGACATGTTTGAGATCATCTCAAGGGCAGTCATAGAAATTAGAGACCATTGTGACATAAGTCAAGAACAATCCAGCAGAGCTGTTACGATTAAACTCTTAATCTTCATTTGCCAGTTAAGTTTGCTAAGGAGTGAATGAGAACAATTTTAAGTTTGGATATTCAGCTTTATGAACTGAAAAGACAGTAGTGGATTTTGCACATATGAACATTCTGAGCTTTCTAATATGAGAATAAAATGGTCAGTCATCCAGTTACACCAAGACACACCTGAGTTCTGGCTAGAATAGTCCTAAAACAACATTCAGCGAGAAAAATACTCTCTTCTTGCTAGCTTTTTGGTTAAAAAGTATCACCAGTGTGAGCTATATTAATATTACAGTTTTATGTGTGCTTATAATTCAGCTTTTCTTGTTTTAACTTACTGATGCATCTGAGCAGCATGTGAAATATTTTATCTTTGAATTTCCTTGGGTTTTTTTATAAAGCTAAGGAGAAATGCTGCAGTTCTGCCATTTGGAGGCGAATATGGCACATAAATAACTTTCTTAGGAAAAAAGCCTTATGTAGGTAGGTTGTGTCATGAGTGACAGGTGCTTTAAATAATGTCTCTAGATTGAACATAACTTGCATCAAGTTTCATGTACATATTTCTCAATGGCTTTAGCCCAACCTCTTCTTTGTAAGAGCTGCATTGAAGTCTGTAGAAAAAGACTACCTGTCCAAGTTTCAGAAGATTTAGAATCCAAAGCAAGGAAAAAATGGTTTAACAGTTTAGAAAGTGCTCAAATTTTAGTGTTCTTGATTTTTAAAAAAGTATACTAGAAAGTATAAATGACAGAAGAAGGAAATTATTTGACTATTCCATGCTTCTGCACATCACTTGAGGTTTGAAGGTCTTCCCTTCCATCCCATTCCACAGACCAAATTGTACTTCAGGGGGAACTTTTCTCTGTATTTAGAAAAGTAAGGTGGTGCCAAATGCTGACAGCAATAAAAATGTGCTTACAGTCTGGGTTATCTTTCAGTTGTCATGTGCAATCACTTGTGGCCTGGATTTGGACTGGTCACTCACAATCAGAGTTTCTGGGAGATGCCAGTTGAACTCAATAAGTACCTCAATGCTTGGTTTCCTTCCTTCATAATTTCTAACATACAAAGTTGAAATTTTATGCAATATCATGTAGCTGTTTTCTGCCCATGTTGTTCAAACTGCAATGCTTTCACTTTTTAAATTAACAGTATTTGGTATCTTCTATACTAGTGTACAGATTCTAAAATCTGAATTTATGAAATACAGATTATAATAGCAAGACAAATAGGCCCTCCATGAAGACGGCACATTTATTTTTTGTTAGACTTTTCACCTGCCATCACAAGTTTTCCATTCTCTGTTTCTTTTTCATCTAGTTATTCCTGGTGACACCTCTCTGTGCTGTTCTGTTCTTTCTCCTTTACTCTGGGCCATTTCATTTGTACTGTTCTCCAAGTTTCTGCACTAGACCAAAGAGTAGAGCCTTCCACAAACATTATTTTTCCAGTTGCTGCTGTCCCCTGAAGCAGTTTCCCCCATATCTGTTCCTTCCTGTTCTGTATGTGCCATTAGCCATAATGGCAGCAGTACTGGACAGCACATGCATAACCCCCTATAGTTTGTTCCAACTTGTGTGAGCTGATGGTTTGGACTTTTCCAGGCTGATAGGCCAGTTTCCTTCAGGGCTTCCCCTCAATTCTGATGCCTGCCCCATCCCCGGCGAGGCATTCCTCTCCATGCCCTCTCTCTCTCGCAGACCTGATGGGCTCTGCCCTTCCTAGTCCTGGGTGGTAAACAGCACTGCAGAGGGACATGCCTGCAGCAAGGGGTCCTCCTGCTCCCATCCTTCAGGTTACTGTTGTCTGATGATACCCCTTGCTCTGTATTACGGCCAAAAAAGAGGTATATATTAGACATCAACCAGAAAGAGGACTGCTACAGTTCAGCTGCAGTAGTGCAAAGTGCAATCGGGAGAGAATCTGACCCATATTAAACACAGTGGGCATGATCTCATGCAGAAAGTGATGTTCACAGTGGTCCCGTGTGCAGCTCAATTTGTCACTACTCTGAAATCAAAAAATTGTGGCATATCCTTATCTAATTCACCTATTTTGTTCCCTCTTTGTAGAAGAACTTGTGAAAAATGTTGGTGAACAGGAAAAAGACCAAAGCAGAAATTCCACAGATGCACAGTTACAGGAAGAGGCAACAAGGATACAAAATGAGAGTAGTCAGGGAAGTGATGGTACATCCTGTCCTCCCAGATCCATCGTTCTACAAGTAGTCTCTTTCGACACTCCTCTGAGTGATGAATCCAGCTCAGAAAAATGCACTAACTCTGATCCGAACCAGAAAGATCTCAGCGATGCCCAGCAAGAGACACAGAATACAGACCCACTGAATGGTAATGCTTCATCACAGAGCACCAGCCAATCTAATGAAGCTGTCCAGGGTGAAGCTGCAGCAGTGTCTGGTATCTGCCTGTCAAATATCAACAACAATGTAAAATATTGAAATAAACTGTTGTATAAACCACCAGCACAGGACAGTTTCTTCAGGCCTGTGTAAAAGTGGTAGTGTCCTAAAACATCAAATAGAAGCATATAATCAAATATCAACTTCTTGATATCAGCTATTTGGTATCTACTAGAAAATTCTTTAGAGAATATATTTTAGTTGAACTTGAAGAATGATTCCAGAATAATTCAAAGATATGTATTTACAATTAAATAGCTGTTTGTTACTGGAGAATTAAGGTAAACTTTCAAAACAGAACTATCTAGCACTTTCTTTTTGAATAAGTAATTACACTATTAATATTTATTCCCCTTAGTTTGGGCACCTAATATGATTGTTATTTTGTAAACCACATCCTTTGTACCAAAGGTCGTGTGAATTTAAGAGTTGAGTTCAAGTAGATGGAATTTGCCAACTGTAGAAGTCATGGGACTGTGTCATTCTCTTAATCAGGAAGATCAGTCTCTCGACTGTAGCTGCAAGACAAGTGGAGAAGCCAGAAAATCTCTAAAATGTCAGAATATGTTTTTGGAGTGTAAGTATTTTATCACAAGATGACCATGTCTAGTATCTGGTGATTGCAACATAGTATCAAGGGCAACATGCCCAAGCAATGAGGAATAGATGTTACCAAGGGAAGAGAAAGACACTGTGCATCTTCGTTTTATTTTCTGAGTTTGCTTATAGTTAGAATAATCTTTGAGGCATGAGGGTAATAAGAATAATCAAGGCATATAATGACACTTCTTTTCCTCGCTTTTACTTAAAATGTGAAACTCATTAATGCTTTAATGACAGCAAGCCTTGCAATACTGTGCCAGAAGTATGGCATTGTCTGAGCAGCAACCTTGAAGTGCTTATAATGCTTAGCTTAGACATGAGTATATGACTTGGCATATTTCTCAAAAAGCCTTTTTATGGAGAACTCCCACTTACTCTAGATTTCCGCATTCCGCGGCTCCGTGCTTTTATTGTTGACAGGTTTTTTTCCATCAGAAATAACAGATGGTTAATTTAGGGCCCTAAATCAAAATATTTACACTAAAACTATTTTCACAGCATTTGAAGTTGTCTAATAACTGACATTTTATCTTTTGACATGTATTTTTTACACCAGGTTTGTATTAAAGCTTGACTTAAAATTAAAGTGCCTTAGAGAAGTTCCCCATCTCCTGGATGAGGAATGCAGTAGGAAAAGCTGAACCTTTCATATTTCAGACTCTGCAGAAGGCAGTTGTGGTGTAGCTGTACTTGTGGGTCTTTAGATGGCTGACCAACAAAAATGATGTTTGAGAGGTCAGATACAACTCAGCAGGCAGTTAGTTCATTCTGTTGCCTTGTCAGTCTTTACATTCCACCTTTCCAATGAGAACAGAGATTTCTTATCTTAGAAAATGCTAATCTCATTTGTTTTCTGAGGCAGGAAATTTTCTAGAGAATGCATTGTACTTTAAAACTTCGAACTGCAAAATTTATGAAATAGGTAAGAAGCTATTAAATTTTTAACAGTGTATTTGCACCTCTGTTGATATCCAGGGGATCCAGACAGGACTCTTTTAACCAAATTCAGACATTTTCAATGGAATGCTGCTTCAAGGAAGCAGAAGGTAGCAAGCACATGACCTTACATTTTTCCCCTGTTTCACATCTTAGACTTGAGTACTCTGAGAGACACCATCCATCTATCAGGACATTATCTCTACTTCTGCAGTTTCTGTACTGAGGATGGGGGGTAGAAGGCTAAGGTGATGTCCAGTGTGCTTGCTGGCTCCTGGGGTGGAGAAGTGAGCACCTGCAGGTGCTAGGGCTAGGAGGGTGAGATAGAAAGGAAGAAGAAAAGCAACATGGTTATTCAGGTTGGAATTTCATATATTAGCTGTCATTGTTCTGTGTTTTATGAAAAGCAGAAAATCCAGTTAAGTTTTCTGTGAGTGATGCAGTTATAAGAGTTGGGAACACAGGAAAATGATGTGTGTGCATTCCTGGGAACTGTCAATGAATGTTTGGATGTGCTATGTTTGGATGAGGGGGTTCCCCATTTAAAAAAAATTTAAAGGGGCCATTTTCCACTCATTGTATCGCATCTCTTTCTAGGTGTAGTTCTTGTAGACCATCACGTTTTAGTGACAGGAATAGCTCTGCCCTGGGTTGTGGTTGGTGCAAAGGGAGGACTGGAGGGTCCCTGTTACAACCACTGCAGTTGAGACTAAATGTTGTTTTTCCACACAATACCTTTTTTTCCTTTCCATCATCTCACTTTCATTTAATTGAATGGTACAAGATTAAATGAAACTATTATAAGGTGATTTTTTTCAAGCGATGATTTTCCTTTTCTCCTGAGTGATTTATTAATTAGAACATTAATTTCAAAAACTGCTTATGTTTAATTAAACAACTCCACATTTAAATGATTTATAAATGCTAATTGGCAAACTTAACTTCTCACTCGTAATGATAGCCACATTAATCCTAAATATCAAAATGCAAGGGAGATAATAAATCTGTGATAAAACAGATTGCCAGTAGCTTCACTCTATATGACAGGAGAGGACTGCCCAGTCCCATCGTGTGTGCAGCACATTCAACGTCACCGGCAGTCAGTAAGTGAGAGCCTCTGGAGGATAACCAGGTTAAACAACAGTGGGCAGATCCACAACAACAACATGCCAGCTTGATTTATGGTGGTGCAGGTGGCATCAGGGGATCATCTGTGCCATGCAAATGCTTGGTGACCACCGAGTGCTGCGGTGGCCCCGTGGAGCTCAGCGAGTGTGGAGCCCTCTGCACCCGAGCAGAGCGGGAGCAGATTGCTGTTCTGCTGCTTCCTTAATGCTCCCTGGGTAAACCAGGATTCAGGGACTTAGGGAAGGCATCCATGTTCATGCATGGAATAAGGATGGAGAGAAAGTTAGAATAAAAAAGGAAATAATGTGTTTATAAAAAAGGTAAGGTTTATAAGATAACAGCCATTCGCAACCACATTTTTTTATCACATAAAAAATCTGATGCACAGAGAAGAAGAAAGCTATATATGTCTTAGAAGTTAGTGTTTAGTGTTTTGAAATTTATACCACAATGTAAGAAAGAAATTAAGGTGTTAGAGACTGCCCAGAGGAGGGCACAGGATGGTGAAGGGTTTGGAGGTGCATGAGGAGCGGCTGAGGTCACTTGGTCTGTTCAGCCTGGAGAAGAGGAGACTGAGGGGAGACCTCACTGCAGTCACAACTTCCCTGTGAGGGGAAGAGGAGGGGCAAGCACTGATCTCTTCTCTATGGTGACCAGTGGTAGGATCCGAGGGCCTGAAGTTGCGTGGGGAAGTTTAGGTTGGATATTAGCAAAAGGATCTTCTCCCAGAGGATGGTTGGGCACCGGAACAGGCTGCCCAGGGCAGGGGTCAGAGCACCAAGCCTGACAGAGTTCAAGAAGCATTTGGATGAGGCTTTCAGGTACATGATGTGATTCTTGGGGATGATAATGGGCAGGGCTGGGAGCTGGACTCGTTGATCCTTTCAACTCAGCATATTCCATAACTCTGTGAATTGTTTTGTTTTAAGCAAACCACAAACTCAAATGTCAAGTATAAAATTTAATTTAAATATTTAATTTAAATATTTAGATAAATAGCTTTTACTTTCATTCACCTTCCCACCCCCTTTTTTGTTTTTTTGGATAATAATGCTAATAAAGTTTTGCTAAACCCCTCCAAAAAGAGCCACAGGCTGAAAGATCTGTAGACATCCTTGTTCTAATTAATGTTATTCCAATTTTGAGACTTTAAAAGCCTTTGAAGTATTGGTTGACTGTATTCCACCTACATTAAATTTATGCAAAATAAGGGATCATGTAGGATGCTGCTTGGGGAATATGACCGATCTGCTTGTGGCTGCATTACAGAGTGGGCAGCACACACTGCCACAATTTAAGGTAGTGAAGCAGGAAGAAGGGTGAAATCAGTAGCAATTCTTACTTGTTTACAATGAAGCCATGGTAGATTCGTAGGTATTAATTTTCTTCTTTTCTCATGTTTGTTCTCTTGAGTTTTCTTTCCTCTCTTCCTATTCTCTTTTCTAAACTGTCCACCATCCATTCAACTTGCCATCATCTTCCAATTTTCCTTTCAGATCACGCATCATCTGCTTTCTCTTTCAGCTACTTCTACCTTTGTTTTTTGGCTTTCAAAAATATTCCCCTCTCTATTTTTATAACTTTTATGCTTCTCCCAGGTAATCTTTCCCACTTTTGAGACTACTATGCTTTTCCTTTTTGACATTTTCTGTTCAGCATTCTTACTGGTGGATCAACTGGATAAAACTGAGAAGTTACTATATGTAGTTAGTAAATAACACTGTGACTTTGCTACATTCTACCCTGCCTACCATCTCAGTGTATAATTTCCTCAGCTGTACTCATTCAAAGCAACTGAAGGAATGGTTTAAGCAACAGCTTGATTCTATGATTGCCGATTTGAGATTCATGTTGTTCCACTTAGTTTGAAAGCTGCTTGTGTTACTCCATGTCATTGCTCCTCTCTGATTGAATTAATTGAATTCTTAGAACCTGACACTGGCATCTTTCATTATCTGGGAGAAACTTACTCTGATTTGAAAGCCTACGGAAAAGGGGATTTAAACAGCACTTTTCCACAGAGGGTGAATTTTGACTTTCACTAAACTGGAAGAAAAAAATGAACAAAAACCAAACCCCCTTGTAAAAGTCTTCATAGTTTTGTTTCATGCTGTGATCTACTGCTTTCATCCTATCTTTTGCCTTGTGGATAAACCATAATGATTATTTAATTTGAGCTGATGCTTATTCTGGTGAGAAAGCAATTAAAGAAAGCAGTGACTGAAACCTCATTTTAACCTTAAAACATCTTGAGGAACTAGATTCTGTCTGTCTATGGCTGTGCAGATTCTCTTGATTTGGTTAACTTCCTCATTCAGGTTCCCAATCACATTTTTTTATCTTCCAGGTGAGCCTAAATACTGTAAGACATCAGAAGATATTGTAAAAGCCACGGAGCAGACAGAAGCACTGGTACAGAACTAGATTTGCTATTTTTTAAAAGCTTCTGACATTTCAGGCAGGACAGGTAATTTGGTAATTTCTTTCTTCCAATGGGGAGTGTTTTATACCATAAAGGCTGACTTAGTGCTGTTCTTAACCTCTTTGTTCCATCCCAGTTGTGCTTATATCAGAAAATTTTGCAATGGGGACACGGTATACCCCACTTTCAATGTCATCTTAAAAAAATTCAATATAAAGAAGGGAAACACAGTACTTTTTAATATCTGAATCCTTAGTGTCAGACTAAATTATCATGCTATAAATCATCCTCAATTCAGGTATATGAAGTAGTAGTATCAGAAATCTTTTGTTTATGAATTTTCATTTGACCTCTATTGCAGGAGAGAAGAACTCTAGCTGTTCCTACCCCATGATCTCAGAGGCTGTTATCTGTCAACTTGTTCTTGGATCATCCTATTTCTGTGGAGAGTGATTGAACAAAATGTTCAAAAATGTAAAATGTAAAAACCCTGAGCTGGTAACTCAAGGCACTTAAAAAACTCGCAAGATTTCAGTTGTTTTTGTGTTGCTATTTCCTCTTCTATTCTGCTTTTCCTAAACTAGCCAAAATAATTTCTTCAGCCAAAGTTGGACCTTGCTTTGTTGCATCACTGGTACCAGACATTTCCAGTTAATCACGAGATGTGTGCAAACATGATGTTTGTCATCTGCCTGGGATTGCTGTTACATGTCACTGCTGCTGGCATCCAATGAAAATGGAAAATCAAAATGAAATGTGTTTCTAGATACTTGTTCATGCAATCATGCTGCATGCACCATAAAAGTCCTACTTGTTAGCTTCCTTAAAATATCTGGAAATAAATGTTTGTAGACTGTACAGGGAAGTTGTAGAGTTACACTGACCAGCCTGCACGAATGAAGATTCTTCCCCACTGCAGTGGCTGCCATATGGACAGAACTGGTGTTGAACAAACCAGTATTTGAAATATCTCTTTAAAATTAATTGAACAGCATCTGGTGTTAAAGATTAAAACATTCTGAATCCTGTAATATTTTGAAAAACATCAGCACTGGTGTCAGCCCTACCATGAAACTGGTGCTTATCATTTTGTAGGATGGAAGAGACAGCAACAGAAATACATGAAAATTGTTTCACTTCAGCAAAATGCTGTGTTGCCTCTCAGACAGAATTGGAAGGTGACACTGAGGCCTTATGTCATGGTTTATCTCAAATGCAAAGGTGACAACATGCATCCTGCAAAATCTCTGCTAGAGTTTGTTTCTTTTTGAGGGGCAGCAAAAACAGAGCACACAGGCAGTTACCTCTGTAAGAAGCCTCAGAATGAGCCCTCCAGCCCAAACTGTGCCCGTAGAGAAACTCCATTTTCATCTCTTCTTCCCTCGAGCTGCACATGACCCCTCCTGACTTGTCTGGGTGTCCTACATGGCTGCAGCCAACCTCATTTCCCTCTGCTGGAACCTGCCAGGAAACTTCCAGGCTCCCCTTCAGGTTGTAGGCACTCAGGTGGCTGGGGTCACTGCACTCCCAGTTCCCCAGTTCTCCTGTTTGGACCCTGTGGTTATTACCTCACTGAACAAAAAGTCTTTCTAATCAGCCATGGTCTGCTCTGAAGGGGACTCATGGAGGCAGTGGCACTCCCCTCTGTGCCAAGCGTGGTTGAGACCTGTGTGCTGTTCATCTGCTGCTTCAGGGATCCAACCAGTGCTCAGCAGGCATCAGGCTCCACCTCAATAAGGGCACGCTTTGTCCAATTGAAGAAGGAATCATAAAACATAAAACCTTCACTGAGGGACCCTTACATGTCCATACCTGTTGACTGTCTCTTTTCTGACAGCAGAGCAGTCAAAATTGAGCTGGGAACAGTGTAAGCTCTGAGCCCTGGGACAAGGGCATGCCAAAAGGTGGAATTCCTGTCTTTGAATATGTAAGCCATATATGTGCTATGCATAAGGAATGTGCATAGTTTTAACTTAAGAAATGTTTGTGCATATAGGATGTAAAAAATACATTTAAGTTGTTTTGTGTATCTGGTCCAAGGCTTGTATTTAGCATGGACAAACTTCTGTACAGTGCCGTTAACGAATGAAATGTTAACAGATGAAATTGTATCATAGATGTTATAATGCAATCAATATTTTTTGCTAAGAGCTAAGAATTTATATATTCTCTGCTAGTGTTTGAGCAAATCATTAGTCGCCTGGACCACTCTGTGCACCTTTGCATCCTTTTTGGGAATGCTGGACTCTTTTTTTTCCTTTTTAATAAAATGTAAACCATCTTATGGCTTCTTATTGTCCTTATGACAAGAGAAGAAATTTAATGGTCATATCAGACTTTTTTTAAATTGTAAATTGCCACATGCTGTGGCAGTGGAAAATCTTTTTGATTAAGATCTGAGAAGTCAGAACCTTAGATAAGTTGATCATCTATAGTTCCCACCAAATTTGAAAAGAACAAAAGACCACTACTATCTTTAAAAACTAGGCCAGTTATATATTTTTTACTGACTGTTTTTCAACATGGTAATTTATGACTCAATGAGACTGAAAGTCTGAAGCAATCAGAATTTAATCTTTATATTGTATTTTCAATTTCAGACTTTTACCATAGCTGAAGTTTTTTTCTGTGTCTCTATCCTGTTGAGATTTGTTACTCTGCAAAATTTTTCGCTTGGAAATACAAGCAGAAAATATAACAGATTCTGCAGAGAACTTGAAGCATCCTGTGGGGGGCTCAGTGTCCTGTTGATACAGTGAGCACCAAGATCTCCCACTAGAGAAGCTAGAAGGAGCTCCTGGTCTCACAGGAGGCACTCATTGCCTGCAGATCTTATTCATTAGTATAGAAGAGTGATTTTTCTATAAATAATCCTATTTGCTCATTTGTATTCAGTTTTTATCACTGTGGTAGATGTTACTGAAATACAAGAAGAGTCCTTAGTTTTTTGTTAATGCCAGCTGATTCTTTCTTCCTTCCTTTATCCTTAGCAAGATTTTGCCTGGACATGACCCAAAGTTTGGTGTGTTGTTTGGATGAGGAGAAATTTTCTTTGATGGAGAACACTGATAGTGGCAACATGTGTTAGATAAGGCTTTGAGCTGGGTGAAATTTGGGTTCATATGGCAGAAAGGCTTCTTGAGAACTTCTTGAACAGTAGTTTATCTCTGAAACCTGTAAAGCTGCGCTGCCAAAACACTGCATGGGGCCCTGAGAAATGGTGTTTGCATCTGCGTCTCTCCCACAGCATTCTGGGCATGTACCCTGCATCGAGCACACTGAGGAGCTGTAGCTATAAATGAGCCCTCAAGAGTTTTATTTTGTACTTTTATCTTGAGATATATGACAGATATATTATGTAATATTGTTATGGGTTATGATCTAGCCAGTATTTTTTTAATTTAATTTTCAAGAAGGCAATCTACGACTGTGTGTTTTTATTCTGCTGTATTTGTCCATATTTCCTATGATGATATTCCCAAATAAATTTGATTTGAGGGCAAGGATTGTGAAGCTCCTGAGTGTTAGTTACAAATTTGATTTCCTGGAGCATTTTTGCTCAATTGTGTATGATTGTCTTTGAAAAGTGACAGTGCATATATGGTTGTTTCCAACCCTTCCACCTGTTTGGGATGCCACGCTTTTTCCACTACTGTCCCAGTTTGCCATACAAACTCACATCCTCATAGCACACTTGAAAACAATTTCTTTAAGTGAGTCTTGCCTTCTTAGCCTTTATGGCTAAAATAACCCTCAGATGAAGGAAAACATAACCAATAAAACATTTTTTACACAAAAATCTTTCTTACTGTGGTTGAAATTGAAGGAGCCATGGGGACTGTACTTGTTAGCAACAATTCTTCAGGAAGGGTATGACTTTGAGAGATGCCTCCATGGCATGGTGTAAATTTTATAATCCAAGCTCAGTGTAAATGGAATTAAACAGGGCCCCTTTCTACTTGGATTGAAAATGAAGGGAAAGACTCCCATAGATTCAAACGTATCAAATCCTAGCTAGGTACATGATGCAAATAAATCAAGACAACTACTTTATACCACATTCTTTGCAGTTCCTCTTTTCCAGGTGCTATATGAGCTACATGCACAAAGGATCTTCTTGTAGAGATGCCAGAAGTCAAACAAGCCACTACTGTAATGAAAATAATTTCAAATTAACGAATCAAGCTCACTAGTGGTAAGTGTCTAAAATGTGTCTTTTTCACAGACTATACAGCTATTGTATGAGAAAGAGGAACATGTAAGTATGACTAGCATTCCTCAGCAGCAGCTTAGAGATTGCTGTGTACAGCAGTTTAGCAGACAAAGGTTTGTCTGAAAGGGGAGTGCAACCCTTTTCAAAAATCGCATCCTTGAAAAACAGTATGGAAAAATGAATGGAAATGATTTTATTGCTATGAGTAAAAGCAACTGTCCTCTGTCAAACACTATGCAAACATTTAGGCTGCTTCCCTGGAATAATTTTACTTTCCTGGTCATTTAAGTATTTAATGGGTTTCCAGAGACTGCTTTTCCATGTCCCAGGGCAAACATTCAGAAGTTTTATCAAACTGTGAATGTCTAAGTTTTCCCCTGGGAACAAAGAAGCAAGTCATAACCACAGAGTTATAAATGGAAAAAATCTCATAAAAAAAGGGACTTTAACTGTTTTGGGCTGAACTTTCCTGCAAAATACTTTCTTTGTGCTTAGGCAAGTCCTTAGCTTATGACCTTTGTGTGGAGAATTGTTGGGGAACTTTACATTAGCTGAGTTGGGACAGATAATAGCTTAACAAATTAAGCTATTCTGACAGATTACATAGGATATGAACTTTAGAGCTGTTGAGTTTTATGCATTTGCAACATCCTGTATAGGTCATTATTACAAACCTGAAGTAACATAAAGTAGCTAAATAAGGTGGTCAAAATCAAAATGGTACAATCTTGGCTACAAGATGGAATAGTTAAGCAGAATAGAAGTTTCTTCACTTTTATTTGGACTGTAGTTATAAAGCCATCTCATCACCACATAGGACCTAATACTGATGCACCTACAAGCAACACTCCTGAACCTGCAAAAAGGACTGTGGGACTTGTATCATAACACCATGAATAAACGTCAAGTTACATGAAAGTATCTGCTAATTGTATAAAGCCTGATATGATTATCTGAATAAAAATTCAATGAGCCAAAGGGCCAAATTCACCTATGATGCATTTCCGTGAAAGCCAAGAGAGATGATGTCATTACACCAGAAATTAATTTGTTAATTGGATAGTAATTGGTTCTCTCTTGCTTTCTCTGTATTCAGCTGGCTTACAGATTTTTTTTTTTTTTTCCTGCAGTGCAGGGTACTCTGAGGGTCTAATGGCTCTGTACAAAGCATGTGTTTAACTTCAGGCCATCTTGAATTCTTTTATTGAAATTGTGCTTCCTTTTCTCTGAGGCTGCTCAACTTTGAGAGAGAACTGTATTCTACTTACCAGTCAGAAATGAACATTCACCTTTATTGTTTGGGGTTCATCAGTAGTACACAACTGGAATTAATGGCAGCATATTTGTGTCAAACTTTTTAATATAATGCATGATGCATCTTTATTTTAGAGTTCCTGCCTAGGGAAGACCCCTATTCTGCTAGGCACAAGGTGGTTTGGGGTAGGGCAGAACTGTGACTGCAGCCAGAGTAGTTCTGGAGGACATGTGTGTGGTTTCAAGTAAATAGTAGATACAGAAGTATGACTACAGAGTTGATATTTCCAGTAAATTAGAGAATAAAAATGTCATGAGCAATTTAAATATTATTTATAGTTGACCTTCATGTCTGTTTTTAATATTCAATCTGCTGAGTGTTTAAAAAAGCAATTAAAAGTCCCATATAATGTTAAAACCCTTGATAAATGTAATAAACAAATGACATATTCAAAAGACAGAATCTATGTCCCATTAGGAGAGAAAAAGAAAGATGAGAGCAACATATGGCAGTATAATTAGAATGATTAGGGAAGCACATCAACAGAATTTATGCTGCAGGGAAAATGTAATAAGAAACCAACACACTTTCCTCGCTGCCTTGAAAACTGCAAATATCGCTCTCTGAAAAGGAGAAGATGCAGAAAGGGTCCCTGGCATTTAAAGCTGTAACTTGTGTTCTTCTGTCATTATTAAAGATGCACACAGCCATCTGCAAACCATTTATTTTTTGCAGAGTTCACATTGTCCCATTGCTTTGATTAATAAGGAGCAATATTACACCTCAGCTGCTTTTCAGAAAGATGCTATTTTGGAAACCTAATTAATACTCATTCCACAGTTAGCTTGAGGTGTTCGTTAGTGCCAGATACTGAGTTCTTATTTGTTTCTCATTATGTGGAGAGTATTGCTTCTCAATGCCAGCGTTTTTGGTTTGCATTTTGGAATAACCTTTCGACACTCCTGCTTTCCACAGCCCTCCCTTCAGAAGAGCTAATAACACCTGTCATCATTATTTTCACATGCCTGTTAATATCTGTTGAAGACATTGTGGGCTATTTACATAGATAGACTATCCTGATGCACAGCAAATATTCCTGCCATTTTCTGAACAGTTGGGCTGAAGAGAAAAGCAAAATTTAGAAACTTGGCAATGCAATTAAAATCTCAGTTTACCACTAAGGGTCAGTATATACTAGCCAGAAGAATCATTACAAACTTGAAAGTGTGTTTGGCCTAGCAGAAATAAAAAATAATTTTTCTGCCCTAAAACCCCCAGATTATTTAATAAACAAAACAGAAAATTGATAGCAGAATGTAGACACTGAACTTATATAAACTCCATCAGCCCACTCTGGTGAATCAAACTGCAGATTAGTAGCATCTTACCAAGCAGCCTGAGGTTCAATAGAGGGTGCACAAACATCTTGCTTGAGATTTGCTCAAAGTGCTTCTATCCTCACTGGAGGATAAAGGAGGGAATACGGCAAACAGACGGCATTTAGCATCCACTCCGTTGCCAAGTATAATGCTGTGCATGAAAAGGTTAAATGTAATTGCACATGTCAGGAATCAACAGAACAACTGAGGCTCTTTCTGGAGCTCACTCTTGAGCTGAGCTGCTATAGAAAAAAATAATAAAAAGAGTAAAAAAGAACATCTGTGGGCCTGTGCACTAACATGGATGCAATAGGAGAGGAAGAAAGGGGAGTTTGAGGGACAGCATGTTTTAAATATGCCCTTACATTGTCCCCCCAGGGTTAGTGGACAGACAATGCCTTATTTACTGTAGGAATAAGGTCCCTCATGAAAAAAACTTATCTCAAGAGAAAAGAAATGAGGAGGAGAGCCCTGCACTTGAGCAGGACATTTTGTTGCACAGTACCAGCTGTACAAATGCTGACCTGCAGCCTGCAGGGACCCTCCCCAGCCTCCACAGCCTACCCAGGCCAGCTCTGGAGAGAGCCACCCAGTGCTTCACCTTCTGGAGTAAAAGAAATGGGTCTATTTTAAAGAGTGAAAACGACCACCAGCCTGGCCCTTGATGTTAGAGGAAGTGCAGATGAGCTGGAAGTCCCTTCCTCACTGACTGCCTGGACCCTGGATACCATGGGAGGCCCTGGCCCAAGCACAGGCAACAGAACCTCTGCTGCAGCCCCGCCTCAAAGTCAGTGTTGGATGTGACACTTTTGGTTAAATAACACCAACAGTGCAAGATCTAGTGGTGACTTTTAAGTTTACATTACTGGGGAGAAATAGTGATACTATGAGAAGATGGTAAGTCCTCGAAGATTTCAAAAGAATTTATAGCAATCTTAAAAAAAAAATAGGCAACAAGTCCAGTAATTAAATTGATATCAGGATAAAAGAAGCTTTCCTGTACACTACACATCATATTTCCCCAAAGGAAAGTATATTGTCAGCCAAAACCTTTAGTCTTTCTCAAGCAAAATTCCTCTGACTTCAGTGGAAAGTATGCTTTAGAAAGCATACTTTAAAATGCTTTAGAAAGGAGTTTTAAATCTTGACTCTTAATATCTATTTTAGTATTATCTGATTTGGCACATGAAAAATAAACAAAATATACCATTCTGAAAGTCAAATACAGTTCCAACTGCATCTGGGTGGGGTTTTTTCCCTATTATTTATAAAGTATAATTATACCCAGGTCCAACAGTCAACCTGAAACAGCTTGTTCAGTGGTGAATTCTCCAAGCTCCTATCACGTGTTTTGTGTATTGCCTTTGAAAAGCTGAGATTCCAAAGTGTTCCATACCTTGTCCTGGTATCAAGTGTTATAAATCATGTTTTCATTTGCTCACAGGTCCTAGACAGTTTTCCTCTGCAGCCTGTGGGTACTAATAACCAGCAAAAAGCCATTAATATCCAAAGTGCTTTATTAGCTAGCAACACAGAGAGGTGGTGTGAGGTTAAACACCAATGACTGATTCACAGCTTGGGAGTACTGTGGCAAAAGCAATTTTGTGAAGAGCCTAGTGCTGTGCGAAAACAAAGCCATGGCAAAGCTGGGACCAGAGCCCAGCTCTTCTTGCTGCTGTTCCAGACCTAACCTGGGGCCATTGAAACAGTTTCTGATGGGTCATTTCCTTCTTTTTGTTGTTTGTGAGATAAAAAGTCCTGTAAGTCCTGTAGTGGCTTCTGTATAATTGCAGAGTCCTTCTTTAGTCCTTCTTGCACACCCTTGCTGAGCTGGAGTCATGGATCCTGTCTGCAGTGTTTGTACAGAAAATGGAACCAAAGAGGACAGATACAGAGATACAGATGGAGGGGGAAATGGCTCTCAAATATAAACACTTGTTGACAGATCCTGTTCTCAGCAGGTCTTCATGGAAGACCTCAGATTGAGAGTGAAATCACCATGCAAGACATAGACAAAAGGCTCTGTGTTTTCCTATATTTCATCTCTTTTTTTCTTTTCTTTTTTGTTTTTTTATTGTTTTTTTTTTTTTTTTTTGCTAGCTCAACCCTTTAAAAGAGACTTACAGCTACCGAAAGTTAAACTGAGGGTAAAACTTTGTGTCAAAGGCAAACAGTTAATACGAAATGACAGTGAATTCCTTTAAAAATTTGCCATTGGTAAAAAATCAAAATAATCTGTTGACTTTGAAGAAACATCGCTTTCCTTCTCCACCTTATTCCATTTATGCCACGGAGTTTGCATGGTCTAACAAATGAAAAGGTTGGTATGAGCCATGCTGACTTCAGCCAAGACCCTGGGACTCAGACACAAGCTGAATTTGTGCAGCTTGCTGTGCTGTCACTTACTGGCTCAAACTGAGCCGAGCACAGGGCAGGAAGGCTGTGACCTGTGCTTGCTGCAGGTGACAAAAGGGGATGTGGCATTTCCCATGACTCAGCTGGTGCTGGGACCCTGCTCACAGGCCTCACCCATGCCTGTGCTCCTCCTCACTCCCAAACTGAAATATTTTCTAATGCCTCCAGATAACAGTGAGCTCACGGTAGAGAGAAATCGTTTTGGCTGCTGTGACGAGGCAGCCTCAGACCAAAAGCAATACAAGTATTAAGTGTCACATATCCAGAGAACACAGGCAGGAGTGTCTTTGCATCCTTCTCTAGACAGAGTCACCTCTGCTTACTTCATTACTTTTTTCTGTCTACATCACTGCAAGCAACTCTACCAACAATGGTAAAAACTGCCCTTAACCGAAAGGATCATTTTATATGAACATTTATCTCTGTACGCTAGACAAACCCTCTGTACAACAGACAATCTTGTCTAAATTAATGTATTATTTATTTTGTACCTTTTAAATCACTTTTATTTACAACAAGCCTTAGATACAGCTCACACGCAGTAGTTAAGCTCTGGCAGTACTGACGTCAGGGAGCTAACACATTTGCGAATTACATTTCTAAGTCATAGAAAATAAAAGAAAAAAAGACTTTAAAATAAGTGTTTCATCTCTGGGAATAAGGGTCACGGGACACGTGTGCCAGTGTCTGCAGAGCCCCTCCGAGGGCGCTCCCGGGAGCCCCGGTGCCACGGGCACGGTGAGCGGGTGGGCAGGACACGGCGGGGCCAGGGGGCACTTCAGTGGCGCTCCGGACGGGGCTGGGGCAGCTCTGCGCTCCTTAATGGCCCCACTCCTCTTCCCTCTCGCCGACTCCCTCTTCTTCTTCTGGAAACACTGAGTCACTCTGACTCTTCAGATGCTTAATCCCTGAAAATACAGAAGTCATGGTTAAGGCTGTATTTAGCTTGCATCAGGGGGGTTTTTTTTGTGAAGGAAGAAACAGAACACCAAAATAAGGGCAAGTTTAATGCCCATATTTACTCTCTTTTTCACAAACCTCTTCAAATCACGCTATGGTGTATTTACAACAGAGATATTCTCTTCCTTGAATAAAGGCTCAGAACAGTACTTGCTTTTTTTTCTTGGTAACCCTTGATCAGGTTTGTGTTGAACACCATTGCAAAGCACCTGACAGAGAGGAGACTGCTGGCACCAAAGCTGTGACAAGACTGGATCATTTCTTATATGGAGAATGTGTTCTTTTGACCTCCAGATACTGTGAGGGGCTGGATGAAAAGGGTAAGTACCTATCACAGGATGTTTGGAAGTTCAGGTTTGAGGGAAGTTACCTACTGCTGGCTGGGTTTCAGCCAACAAGTGAAGTAGACTCCCTGAAAATGAATCTAATTACAGTTATTTCCCTGTCTCATGTTCAGCACAAGCAAGCAAACCTCAATGAATGGGCCTAATCCCATCTTCTCAGCTCCACCTTGATGTGATAGAAGAATTTGAGCTGGAAAAGGAAGTATCAAGATAAGAAGATGACAGAGAGACCAGTGAGGAAGGGTTGTTATTTTCAAAAAACCTAAAAAGCAAATGCACAAAATTAGTCTCTGGGTCCCCTAGCTTACGACAAACAAAGTGGGAACATAACTGTTCATCAAAAATGCATGATTTGTACAAAACAAGCCTGAATTAGGCTATTTTCAGGTGCCATTACTGTCATTACATAAAAATATTTTTGATTTCATTAAAGATCACACATAATTCTAGTCACCATTTTTAATTGTCAGAAAAAAGGCTTCCCTTTTGTATCACTTCATCTCTGTGATGAGGAGAAATGACAGTCCAGCTGCTTTATATAACCACTGCTAGATAATCAAACACCCCAATATGCACCCTGCAAGTCATAGCACTGGTAGGGGCACAGTTTTCAAAAAGGGGTTCACCCTTGAGGGGTGAGGGCAAGACCCAGATTACTGCTAATTGTGAGTAAGAAGAATTGACGATGGTGTACGTCCAAGAGTTTTGGCCCCAGTGTCGCTTAATCTGGAAGTTCCTACATCTCACTATTTATGTCCACACCACTCCAAAATGCAGCATAGATTTTTTCCAAATATATCACTTTAAAAAAATCTCAGCAAAAGTTATTCCAGTTCCACGAAGTCACAAATAACTGAAAGCAGTATCTTCCATCGGCTGTACAACAGCCAGCTCCACTTCTAACAGGAGCCCATCACTCTGTGCTGGGCTCTGGGCTCCTCTCTCTCTTTTCTTCTGCACAAATGACAGCACACAGTCTTCTGGGAAACTGGTGCTCAGACATAAACCAAGCAAACACATTAATGCTCCCAAGCCACAGTTCTTGTAAGTGCACCCTGCAATAATCAAGCCGTTTCCAATTAATACATGAAGGTGCTCAGCTACCACCAAGCTCTTAGCAGCTCCTCTTTAGCAACACCTTTTAGTAAGGCAAACACTTTAAATATGATTTCACCTAACTATAGGTTAATGGACGTTTGTTTCCAAATTATGTTGTGTTTTTAAGGTAAGTTTGTCTCCTGTTGTTCCCTCTGCACTTACAGAGCCATTTCTGGCACAATTCACAGTACTCATCTAACAGCTGCTGTTCAGTATAGGAATTGCTGGAGCCAGAGTGCACAGTTTTTTAGGGAGTTTTTCAAAGATGAGAAGGGGAAAGTTAGGGACGGAAAAGAAAGCATGTGATATATGGTATGATGAAACCATGGAACTGTATTTTTTTAGGAGTGAAGACTTTTGGTTATGTGGTTTAATTGCAATATTAAATATGAAAATGGTAGGAAATAGAGAGAAATTACATCAATGAGCATTAACCATTGATTTTTGCATGGCAAGTAGCTATTGATCTTATCTGATGATTTTTTCACAACCTCCATTCTGCAGCCTGCCTTCACCTCTGCCAGTCATTTTATGCTACACTGTCATTTGAAAGTTTCCTTCTCTGACCAGTAAGTGCACAAGAGTTGTTGTACTTCTTTATATGCCTTAAGATGTTCTCACAGCATCAGCTTGTCAGTATGAACTGACCCTAGGTGTGGCATTATGAAATAAGATGCTCATCTACGCAATGGAATAAATTAGTGTGAAGTGACATAGAGGTAATGAAATTCCTGTCAGTAACACGTGAAGATGTATGACAGGAAATGCTGGTAACTGTCCTGAAAAGATACATTTCATGCACAAAGCTGCAGACTTTTACAGTGCAAAAAATGGCCTGGAGAAATGAAAATACTTAGTTAAATCATGGCAATCACGCTCTAGTGACATACCACTGCAGTAGCCCACAGTGGCTGCCAGGGGTGGTCAGAAGGCATTGGAGCTGGGCACGTTCAGCCACAGCTCAAGAGAAGAGGCTGGTACAGTGGCTCTCCAGCGTGGCTCCAGTGGGGTTATTCAGCCTGTGCCCTACCCTTTGTCAGTATGAACCATATGACAAGCAGGTAGTGAGGTGAAGCTCTACCCACAGAGGTGTATTGCTGCATCAGTTCAGCATCTTTGCTTAGCAATATCTGAATTGTTTGCTGAAAGGTTACATTCTGTTAGAGACTGAATAAAAATTCATTGCTCAGGTCACCTCAACCATTTTTATGAGCACAACTATGGCAACATTACTTTATCAGAAAGGATATTTCCTTCTCATCTTTTCAATCTTCATACCAGTTACACAGCTCATGCCCTCAGCTTTCTCAACTAGTAACCAAGAAGCACCAAAATGCTGTAGTTTGGGGATTATTTCTGCTCACTGATTGAACATGGTGTAAAGATGAGCATGAAATAAACAATGTAAGATTTTACTTGTAGCAAAAAAGAAAAACAAACCCAGGATATTTTAGAAGAAATTGTTGGTATATAAGAGCATATTCAAGTTAGAAACATCAAGTTACTGATTCCACATAAACTACACAAGCTTGACAATATCAGTTGCAAATAGAGAGGACTGCAAATGCTGATCCATGGACTTGCCCTGTCTCATCAATGTCCCTTTTTCCAGGCAGTGGGTAACTCTGGGTTCGTGGGCACCCTTGCTTTCCTGAAGCGCTCTGCCTGCACTGTCCTGATGCTGCTTTGTTTCTCTCACTGGGTGCCCTGCCCTGCTCTCCCCTTTCTTGGGGATGGGGCTCACAGGGTGCCATCCATCCACTGTCCCCACGGGTTCCCAATCCCCTCTGCACCTAACCCAGCCACTGCTTCACAATGTCACACCCTGTCTGGGGCTCTGCTCTTCACCTGAAATGTCTGAAGGCAAAAACCCTCTTCCAGACCAAACACTGCCCCTTCTCACCGCTCCCTGAAAACATTTCATACCCCTAGTGTTTTCAAACTCACCCTTATGCTACTTTAAAATAAAGTCTGTCTGAACACTGCTAAAGCCAGCAGGACAAGAACTGGTTTTTCTTGAAGGGCTTGTATTTTGCTGCAGGTAATTTAATCCAATTAATGTTGATAAACAAACCCATAATTCCAAGCCATATTGAGCAGCCATACACTAATATAATAACTGTCAATTCCTTTTAGATGAAGTCACTGTCTCAAAGAATATTTCTAGATTTCTAGATACTTATAAATTATGAATGAGAATGGGACAATTTTCTGGCATTTTTTGTAGTCACATCACATCCATGCTGCTTCATCAACAGCTGTCTTTTTGCTTCTCTCCATCTAACCAAAGCACCAGCTTAGAAAGCTAAGCAGGGTCACAAGATTTGAAATAACCAAGTGTTCCTGAATTAAGTATCTCCTGGAAAAAATTTTTTTAAATATTCAAGTAATTAAGGCAGCTCCCCATCCTATTTAACACCTCTTCCTTCACCCTGCTTCACTGCCCAAGGAAGGGTGTTGACATTTACCAAACTCAGGATTGAAGTCTGGTTGGCAGCTTGAATTCCCTAAAGTTTGAAGGGTTATTTGGTTTTATGATTTGGAGCTGATCCTCTCTCTATCAAAAACACATTTCCAGATTTGCAGAAAGCAGTGAAAGGCACAGATAAAACAGGCTCATTTTCAGCGTTTCAGAACTCAATTCGCTTTGAAATTATCATGCAAACAAACCTGGCTGAAGAGGATAACAGCCAAATAAAAATGTCTCAGCCAATGTTAAATGAATTATTTTCTAGCTTCCTTAGCAAAAATGAGAATATCAAAAGAAACATCATATATTTATACCACTAAACAGAAAAAAGGACAATTCTTTCTAATGGTACATTTTGGTTTGCATTTACCAGTCAAATATGTTTTGATTTCTTTGATATGTCTTCCTCATAATTTTTTTCTTAACTGAAATTTTGATTTAAAATATGCCAACAAAACAAACAAACAAACAGAAAACACAAAACCCAAAAAACCAAAAACAACTAAACAGAAAAAACCCACAAACTGATGTCATTAAATCCAGCATCCGCTGCAGATCCTTGGCTGAGTTGGGTGCAATGGAAGGCACTTGTGAAGAAATGAAGCTGGCAGGCTTACAGGGCAGCCTCCACCAGCTATAGGGATGGCCCCTACAGTTACAGGAGAACAAGTAGCTGCACCAGGTCAGGGGCAACTTTGGGCCACCTAACAGCAGCCTGCCTGTACCAAGGGAAGTTACCCAGAAGATGAAGGTGTCTCATCATGAATGGGAAGTGAGTATTTTCTGACCGGATATAAGGAAGGAATTATTCCACTGGGTGTATTTAAGCACCTGTGTGGTTTCCCAGGGATAGTGTGGTGCCTCCTTTCAAGGAGACTTTCAGTGCTGAACTAGGCAAAGTGTTGAACAGCTTGTTAAATTTGGTGCTAATTCTGCTTTATGCATCAGGTTGAACTATGGACTTTCCCAAGGTTCCTTGCAACCTAAATGACTATATGGTTTTATGAAATCAAAACTCAGTAAATGCATCTTACAGTTTATAACAGCGTATTAACCTTAACTTGTGGGCTTCATATTGATCCACCTGGGAGCTTCAAATGACTCCTGTCTCTGCAAAGTGATGAAGTGTCTAACATTTCAGGAATAAGGTTCCCCTTCACTCCTTAAACCCTGGGGCCAGATTAAGTTAATACTTCTGTACTGATTCTGGAAAACATACAAACTTATAACTAGGCCATCTAGTCCATTGTGATCTACATACACAGGAATATGAGGTACATATTGCTCCCAAACACAAGGGATGAAAATAATGGGATTAAAGTCAGTGAACATGGAGCATCTCTTGCATGTGACAGATACACCTGTGAGACAAAATCTCACACAGAAATCACACCCTTGTTGTGGCCCAGTGCATGGAAGTGCAACAGAAAGAATGCAATTCCTGTGAGGGAGTCACAGAGCTGCTGTCCTGCAGATGAGTCCTGGCACTGCTGCTGAAATGGCTCATCTTCCCTTGGGGGCCTCAGGGGCAGATCATTGTCTCAGTCACTACCAGTGTGTGGTGCCTGAGGGTGCTGACTGCCATTGCAGTTGAAAGAATGTGCTGAGCTGCCTGCAGATATAACAGGTTAAACAACCACACTGTGCTAGTAAAACCAAGGCCTATGCACCCTGTTTCAGAAGAAATCCTTTTCTTGCTCAGCTAGGCATCTGCTTGATGGAAGTAACACAGACTCTCAACACAAGATGTTTTGCCAGATGTTTCCAGAAGCAACCAGTGCTCTGTGTGATGGAGCGTGCTCCCCTGTGCTGGTCAGTGCCAGTGGGAGAGCCCAGAGACTGTCGCTGCCATGGGCACCACAGTCCAGCTCTGACAGACACAGGGCACAGCCTCCACTCAGCTCTGAAAAGCATCAACTGAGCTCTGAAACACATCAAAAGCTTCCTGCTCTTGCCACCTCCAGCAGAAGCCGAGGACCATTGGAGCCTGCAGGAGCAGCTGCCTGGCAGAAGCCTCCTTTGACAGAAGCTGAATAATTATTAAAAACTTTTCCTCTCTATGATGACTTTCAATTCAACAGAATACAGCTTCACCAGTCTCCATTCTCGGCACTTTCTGCTTTATGGAAGTTTAGAAAAATCCAGTTTCATCATCTTCAAATGTTCATTGTCAGGTGCATGCCAGCTACACTGCCGAATTCATGTAAATATAAGAAATACATGTCTTGTCTTCTCTCCCATTTGGAGAAGATATCAGAAACACAGCTGTCCTTACTGGTCACGGAGAAACTCAAAACTTACCCCTGCACACACATCTCCTAGCCACTTCAACTTTCTTGATCAAAAACTTGGTTGCTTGGCTGGAAAAAAAATTAAATCCTACTATATATATTTTTATTCTTTTAAGCAGCTGAAATACATTAGGGCATATATTCCATGCAGGAGCAGACCAGGAAGCCAGGAAGAAAAATGCTATAGTTTCCCCAAAACCTATTTTGAGCTTTCTCTTTTTTCCTCTTTGCATATATGACCTGTTATCTATCTCCTTCATCTGTATAATCAGTTCCTGAAACCTTTAATCCATTTTTACTTAACTGAGTGGTTTCGATAAGCTCTCCTTGCATACAAGTCAGAGTTCAGTGCAGTTCAGTTTCATTAGTAACTCTTAAAAACCATTAAGCCTATCCTTAACCCTATCTGCCTCCCCTTCTTCTCCCTCTGCCATTCAGCTCACCAAAAATGATGCTCACTGGTTTCACCTTAGCAGCCCTCTCTGCCCCCATCCTCCATTTCCTTGGATCCAGTTGCCCGTGGACCCAGTCTCAAAGCTTTCTGACCAAGTGCCTAGTGATGTCTCTCTTCATCCTTTCCAGCTTGCTGATGTCTTTGCCTCTGACACTTTTTTGCCCTGGTTCACCTTCACCCTGGTTCTTCTTCCACTGTTGTAATGCTTTTATCTTTCCTCCTTGCCATTCTCTGACACTCATTTCCCCTTCTGTTCAAATTAAACTCTAAAGTGCATTCTTCTACACAAGCTTGTGGAAGGCTAAGACAATATCTCAAAGTGGTCAAAACCAAGCTCTTGATCTGCAGTCCTGTCCAAAATGTTCATCTACCATGAACAAAACTGTCTGACATTTCGGCTTACACATTTCTGATTTCCACTCTTCTCTAGATCCCCATGTCCAACTGTCATCTGAGTCTTGCATGTTTTCTCTCATAACCAGAAAAACGCATCCCATATAGTCTTTATCATTTATCCAGACTTTGAAATTCTCCCTATCCTGGGGTCTTCACTACTACCACATCTCCTTCTCCAAGCTTTATAAATGTACATTTTGTCCTGCCACTACTTTCCCCCTTGAGTTCCCTCCATTGATTCCCTCCAAGATATTTCAGACTAATGGTGGCTATTTATGCTTTCAAGGAAAATTAATTTCTTCATATATTATGGGCATCATCTGCACTCAAATCAGGAAATGATACAGCTTTGCTTCTCAAATTGCTAGGCTTTTAGATTAGCATTTTCATTCTTTCTCCTAAAGTTCTGGAGAGGGAGAACTACCTGCCTCCATGGCTACTTCCAAATCCTCCTCAAAATCCTCAGTTATGGAATTTCAGAAACAACCTGAGAACATTTTTGTTGCCAGCCTGCTGAGACAAAGACTGTTGCTTTCCTCCCTAACATTCTCTATCTGTTCCTGGGCTTGATTGCTGCACCCTAGCTGGGAGTTCCCTGGTGTAATGACCAGCTTCTGTTAAATGTTTGAACAAGGTTTATGTGGCATAGACCAAATTCCTGGTGTGGGTTCCTGGATGCTTCATTAACCTTAATATGATATGACAAGAGTTGTGGCTTACAGTGATCGGTGGATGATTGCTGAGTATGAACGAAGAGCCAGACGATGACTGATATTTGTATGCAAACACAAGATGCATTTTGCATACCTTTCCTTGTGTTTCTTCACTCCCACCTAGAAGAATGGCTTCAGTCTGACAAGCTGGCAGCTATTACTTCATCTGCTGATGCTCATGTTCAATAACTGCACCAGACGACCTGTGGCAGGAGGCTAATCCTGCTTCCAAGCAGATCTGGCAACAAGAGCCCAGCCTTTGTGTCCCAAGGCAGCCACTCTCTTGGGTAATCTCTGAGCTACTGGTGGTTCAAAGAGCATCAAAAAGTTATCTATGACACGACAGCAATAAAACACAATAAAACGCACAGTCCCAGACCTTGACAACTCCCATGTGTATGAGTGAGTGAACAGAAAAAACATGAGGGAGGGAAGGCAAAATAAAAATAAACGCATGTGGAAAACTTTGCTTTATGGATGTTGGCAACTGTGAACAGTCGATGCAGCCTTTGAAAATTTTCTACAGTTTGTGTTGTTCTTTATTGAGAAACACTGAAAAATGGTTCACTGTGCAATGGTGTCAAGGGACTCTGTGTGATACCCATGCCTGTAAGTTTTTGTTAAGTAAGGTTTCAGAGAAACTTGATAACCAACATGCAAGGGTTGCCCTTACTCCTGTGGCCAATTAGTCTGAACATAACCAGGTCTTTCTTCATTATACAGATCTTGGTCCCACTCCTCCAGAAATCAATATTTTCTCTTACTATTTTTAAAGAAAGAAGAGTCAACTTATGTAATTGATGTTAAGTTCCAGTTATAAAGACAAAACCCCAGCTACTGTATATTTACAATGAATGTATGTAAGATACCGTAAATTACTGCCATATGTGGCTTTAAAGTTTGAGATAGGAGATAAACAAATTGACACAGAAAGCAGGTGCTCTAGATAGAGTCCTGTTTGGATTAGCCTAGAAAAAGCAAAGCCAGGCTGTCACTCTGTGATTTACAATTGATGGAATCTTCAAATGCCAGCAGATATGGTGGACCTCCAACATTTAGGAATAAAAAGAATCTGGAGCACCAGCTGACATTACAGCAATCTATAAATAAATATAAAAACCCTCTATGTGTTGTATTATTTTATTCCTAAACTCAAGCTGAGAAGGAGAAAAAATTCTCATGTGTGTTGTGATTATGAGACCAAGTCATTATTGAGCCTTGCAATTTAATTTACTTTTTCCTCTCTCTAATATGCATGACTAAATCAAAACAAACGATCTGAAACATTGGCAAATATGACGAGTTTATGTAGGTCACATATCTGATCTGGAGCAGATCAGATCATCAGCATATTCAGCAGGTCACCATGGCCCCATAGAGGTTTGTGAATGATCATTTGGAAACCCAGCAACAAAGTCTGACTAATTTTCTAAATGTCTGCTGGTTGCTGCTAGCTCTTCTCTTAGCTCCAGTCATACAATCCTCAGTCGTCATGGTGAGCCTTTTAAATGACAAATATTGAGGCTCATTTGAGGCTACTTTCAGCCAAAAGGCTCACTGTTAAACTATCACAATGAAGACTGTATGAGAGCAGCAAAAATCATGTTACAAACGTCTGGCTACTTTCCATTTTGTTCTCTGAGACATCATTTTCAACTTTCCCTTTTTCCCTCTCAGAATGGCTTGAAGCAGCACTGGCTCCTTAGGAGTAGCATGAAGGAGCTTCTTGCACAGAAAGGCTTTTGTTGGTCCTCCACAGGCTGGCCAGAACATGCACTGGAGAGAGGGGTCAGATTTGCCGTGGCTGAAGGGACTGCATCTCCCACTTACAGTAGCCTAAAGAGTGAACAGAGAGGTTTTTGTTGCCCCAGGCAACTTCTGCTAGTATGGAAACATCTTGTTCTGCTGGTTCCTTCCTTCCTAATTCCTTTTCCTTCCTTCCTTCCTTCCTTCCTTCCTTCCTTCCTTCCTTCCTTCCTTCCTTCCTTCCTTCCTTCCTTCCTTCCTTCCTTCCTTCCTTCCTTCCTTCCTTCCTTCCTTCCTTCCTTCCGAATTCCGAATTCCTTCCTTCCGAATTCCTTCCTTCCTTCCGAATTCCTTCCGAATTCCTTCCTTCCTAATTCCTTCCGAATTCCTTCCTTCCTTCTGAATTCCTTCCGAATTCCTTCCTTCCTTCTGAATTCCTTCCCTCCCTTGCTAACCCTCAGACTGCAGAAGTCAGCCAGTCTTCAGAGTTCAAATGAAGAGCAGAAGCTCCTGCAGTCAGCCAGCAAGTGGGTGCTTCAGCCTGTATCAGTCTCAGCCCAACACTAATTACCCTTTGGAAAACCAGAAAATATTTTTTAGCTGATTCTGTGGAGGATGGCTCTGGGTCAAATACCTCAAAAACTTGGTCAGAAAAACATGCAGAGGTGGCTTCCACATCAGTAATGAATTGGGGCAGTACTGCAAAGCTCTCCTCCTCACGACTCCTGTGCTGCTCTGACTAGGCAGCTGGGGCCAGCAATCAGGAGAGGATTAGAGTTTTTCAGCTGACACTTTTCCATCCCGATTTTTCACAGCTAGGGGATAGGCTTAGAACTGTTGATAAGTGTTCTTGAATTGAACCAATGCAGGCAAACCTTCAAAGGTGCTGTGCTTTGACAGGTCCCAGGAAGCTTGTTAGATGGTCAGAATCTCTGCTGAGAAAGCACTTGTCTGGAAGCCAAATCTTACTAATCTTACTGGGCAATGTGTTCATTTGCTGGAGTTGCTAAGCCCTCACTTTTAACATCAGCACCAGTTTCAGTCAGGCAGCTGTCTGCCTAAGAGTAGGTCAGAATCACAGGACCGGCAGAATTGTTCCCTTATGTCAAAGGATTACAGTAATTCCACCAAATAAAAGGCCACATTTTCAAACCTCTAATCAGCTGCTCTATAATAACAGAAGTCAAATGCTCTGCTACTGTCACAAATTATGTGTTAGAACTCACTGGCCTTAAAAATTTACAAGTAGCATTTTCTGAGCACAGCTTCTTTAAATTAAAGCATCCTACACTTTCACAGGCAACTTCTGTCATTCTTAGGATTCACCACATGCTTCTCCATTCTAGTTTATGCATCCAGTTGGAGCCACTCTGTAGCCTATCTTAAAATAAACCAGGAGACTAAAAGTGGGAAGTAGGTTTTACAGCTGGTAAAGAAAGCTGAAGCTAAAGACAGTATGAAAGGATGCTCAGTATTTCAGCTACAGAAGGTAAGTCTGTTTAGAGAGACAAGCCAAATTTTAGTTATATAGACTGCTATGTCTATAAAACAATTGTATCATCCTACCTGCTGTAAGTAAACAAAGGAAAAAATTAAGGAGAATTGGATAAATCTTAACTTTCATAAGAAGTCTTAACTTCTGCATTCTAAACTACATGCCGCTGTTCAACCTCAAATATAGATCAAGTGTAGAATTAGGTTGAAGGCTGTGCTTTATGCCAGAGATCCAATTATAAAAATAAGGGTCCTTTCCAGGCCTTGAAATCAGTGAGCATTTACATAAAGCGGTCCTCCATTTGTCTCTAGGAACAAAGGCTTTATTCACAGCTACTATTCCTTCTACAGAGGGATAAAAGAGAATTCTTCTCCCAATATGTTAAAAGATTAAATGGTAGCTTATGTGTGAGGAAAGGAATCAAGTGTCATAGTTTTATTTCGTCTAATCTGCTCCTGCGAATAGTGGAAACCAAGAATGTTTTCCCTTTTAAATTTTTTTTTTAAAATTCTTGAGTTCTTAATGGGAAATCTCTGACCTGCTCTCCTGGCCATTTCTGTTAATACAGCACAGTGTCTGTGTGTATTCTTGTCCCAAACTCTTGTTGGTGCTGTGCAAACCAGCCTTCAAAGCAAATGCCTAAGCATTTGTAAGGGATTTGCCACCCACAATGGATTCTCAGGAAAATGCTGAATTAGAGAACCTGAACTGAAGATTCTGAGCTTTTGGACCTTACATGAGCTGACACTTGCACCTAGTTGGTCTGTGAGGTACTTATGGTTGCATTGTGACAGAAGAGTAGCATGACATTTTATTCATGTCATATGTTTTAACTTCAAATTAAATTACTTCCATTCAAACAGCAATTTTCATTAAGGTTTAAAAATTGTATTGGCTTCCTTGAAGCTGGGTAATTTTCATTTGTTTGTGATTAGGAAAAAAAGCTCTGAAATTTTGCAGCTCTCCTTATGAAGAAAAAAATCCACCAAAAAATATTAGCAATACAAGAACATTTAGTTTTGCCTAGGTTGCTAAACATAAAAAATGTAGACATGCTACAAGAAAATTAACTTGATTTTTATACACATTCAAAACACAAAGGAGATTAATATTTTTTCATTCAAACCCTAACCAAAAATGCTTTACAAAACATTTTAATCTCCCCAACTTCATGAGCCATTTCTGAGAAGCTGTATTTCAGTTTTCTTTAGGCATTCTATCTGACTTTAGTGTTAGTGGTCAGCATTATCCAGCTGCTGACTTTTTCCTGGACAACTACACTGTGGTGCTACTTTTTTAGATTTTGACTGACATGGGAATTTTTCTGTGGTCAAGAAACCTAAGCAGTTGAGAAAAATCTTATTGCCACATCCTTAGGGGAGAGAATCCTTGATGGAGAAGGGGAGGCTGTGATACTGAGAAGTAGAAGCCTGAGTATGTGATGGAGTGAATGAAGTCCTGTGAGTAATGACCGAACTTTTGCTTCTTCTGTTTCACCCCCAGGTCTGGCAAGATATCCCCAGAATTCTGTTCCGTTTATATTCTGGCTCCATATTTTCCATTTTTGTTATTCTTTTTGTGGCTATTGTTTCTTTCCATGCTCTGGGGCAGACAAAGAAAAAAAATTGTTAATTGCAGATTTAAATCTCTTGCTGAATACTCTGTGCAGCCTGAGATTTTTAAGGTTAGGATGAAAAGCTTTCCAGTGAGTTTTCAAACTGAAGACAGGAGCAAAATCTTTGCTGGTCCCCCACAACTCCAAGGTGGTGTTTCTCTGCTATACTTCCATGTACTGTGTGGCTTTCACTTTTAATTAACCCCGTCTGTTTCTTTTGTCAGAAGTCTATAAGCTACTCTGTTAATTTGCTGATAAATCCCTTACTGAGTTATAATTATAATCTTCATTGTGATCCTTCCTATGATGACAAAGGAGATAGGATTTTGGCATCAGCATAACCTCACATCAGTAATATTGTAAATGTTGAAATGAGCTCTTCTTTTATGCATTTTATAAACAACTTCAAAATTAAAAAACCTTGTAATGATTAAACAAGTGATTGATAGGCCAATGTTTACCTTATTATCCCCACTGCAGTTGTTTCATGGGTGGCATATGAATAACAGGCAATTACAATTTTCTTCATGTTACAGGTACTGTGGTTGCAGCCCTTGCATCCAAGCAGGAATCCGTCAGAATGAGTCTCTTTAGTTCTCACCACTTCAGCACCTGTGAGCTGCTGAGATCATCTCAAGCAGCCGAGATTTGTTTCAGAAGACTGAAGCTGAAGCTGGCCTGAATCCTTCCCATCTCCCTCTGCAGGAGGCACTCCATGCTAACCAAAGCAGGGCCTATGGTATGAGCCATATGAATCAAGCCAGCTAAACTCCCTAGGAGCACAGGAGTACTTCTGGAAGATCAGAGCTAGTCTCTCCTCTGTTTTCCCTTGGTGCTGGAGAGATTTTTATCACATTGAGACTTAACTTATTTGGGGGTTACGGCCTACCCTAGCAAGTCCTAATTCTTGCTTCTGACACATTTTCCTAGGACACAGCATCACCCATCCAAAATGACACGTAAAGAACTGTCTTACAGATGCAGGGATTGTGCTTCCACAAAAGATGTCAGGTAAAAGGTGACATTTGGATATAGGCAGCTGTGGGATGATGTTTTCACTGTGCTGTCATTCCCATATGGGAAAGGTTTGGTCTGTGCCTATTAGCTCTCACCCAGAAAGTTCCCAGCCTGGTGTAGGCACCAGTGATCATTTCCACTGGGCGTTTTGGATGACTCTCATGACTTGGGAGCATAACAGCATTGCTTTGCTGCAAGGAACAATTTCCACGGAGTAAGGGTACAAATCACTTGAATCAAGGGAAACAAACCAGATTGTAGCAATTTTCGGTGTTTTGCACAGTAACATAGGTAGATTTTCACACTCCTAAAAAGAATCCAAACCAATTTAGTACATAATGTTAATGAACAACCAGGGTACTTCTCTGGTACAGAAATTCAGCAAAATCAAATTACTGGCTTAGACATCAGAAGGTGTCTGGCACAGTGTCTCTGATTTGGGAGATGAGAAAAGAGAACAGTTAAAGGTTTAGTTTGACATCTTTAGTAATATTTTAAATTTGAAATGTTTTCATTTTAACTTGTTCAGCTTATAGACTACTGAAACCCCACCAAATTCTTACATTTAAGTGTTTTTGATTGCTGGAAAATTAAAACCCAATGTTAAGAAATACATTATTCAACATAAAATGCAGTCACCACAAATTATTTGCATTGCAGTAGATACAACCAGTCTCACCTTGCAGTTGCCATGGGCAGCACAACATTGGGACAAAATCTTTAGTGGCTCCTTATTGTGTGAATGACTTGACCTTGTGAGAAACCTACCTCTTCTGGTCTTCCTAAGGCATCAAAATACCCCAGAACCAGTATCCAGTACAACCAGAATGCAATTATGCCATAGAAACACCCTATCTGACACTCAGAATTATCAGAGCCTGAAAACAAGAATTGTTCTCAATTTTTCTGAAAAGCACAGCAAGAATATCAGTTTACTCAATTTAATTGGGGAAAGCATAGACAAAGTACAGAAAAGGCAGACTCTTCTCTAAAGATTTAGACACATTCAGATCACAGTCACAGATCCTTTAAAAATTAGTTTTTACACTTCTTACTTCAGATCTCCTTAAGAGTGAGTTGAAATAAAAGTCAGGCTCTAACCACTCATGGGATTTGGGGAACACCGCTGAAATCCAGGTGAAATGTAGTAATAACCTCGCAGATTTTAAATTGAAATTAGTCAGATGGAATAGAATTCCACTCCCTACAACTGTTCTTGTCATTCAGCAGTGGAGCTGCACCTAGCAGTCACCAGAGGGAGCCTGCATGCCAAAAATCCCACTGACTCTTAAAAAACCTCTTTTCTTGCAGATTGCAAGGAAATTTAAAGCTGAATTTACAAAATTTCTCCTCATTGCTGAAAAAAAGGAGAAGCCTGCTGCCTCCCTTTGCCTCTGTAGGGGATGGCCAGCCCGTGGGTGCTCGGGTGCTGGTACACAGGCAGCCACTCACCCCATTGCTCACTGGCAGTCTCTCTGCTTTCCCTGCTCTCCCTTTCACTGGCCACTTCTTCCTTGAGGCTCATATCTGGACACAGTCCCAGCTGAGCTGGGTAGGTGCATATGGGTTTCCTACACCTTACCAGCCGCTCTCCAGGAACAGGTGCAGCCATGGTGTGCCCTGTGTCCCTGTCACCTGGAAAGAGCCCATTGCAGGGAGTCACCCACAAACCTGCACCGTTTCCAGGGCTTCCAGACATGTATGTAAAATTACTCCTTGCTGTGTGCCAACATACTCAGCAATGGTGCACCTTGAGCTGGGAGAACCACAGCAAACATTTCAGGTGAGTTCTTTCCTTCTGAGAAGTCACTAGATCCCACAACTCCTTTAATTGTATTGTTAGAAATAGTTACTTTGTACATGGCTCAGAGCCTGCTGACCATCTCTTCTGGCTATAAAAGATCCATGGAATAACACTGACTGTTCACAGGTTGTATGAGACCTGGAAAACCTGAAGTATCCTCCCTCTCTTTCAAGAAAAATTAGCAACTACACCAGATGAGAGCTTTTAAACAATATCCTTCTGTCCTGTGCAGCTCACAGGAAAATGAATTTCTTTTCAGATCCGTATACTAGCTGCAGTATTTCCTGTGTTTTTCTGGTCACAGTCACACACATAATTCATGTGAGCATTCAGTCCTAGCTGCAGGCCTGAAAGGATGTGGTTGAAATCTTCAGGCTGCCCGTGTTCTTGTCTCCATGCCAAAGCTCTGGTGGATGGTTTTGGGAACTCTGTGTTCTTGCTATACTGAGCAATGTTGCATCCCAAGGGGTGAAGAAAGGGAAAAATTATGGAGGGAAGTAGAACCACATGGCCTTCTGTAGAAATTTTTTGGTTTTCAATAAATTCAGACCAATAGGCATCCACTTCAAAAGGAAAAAAAAATCAAATACTAAAAACCCAGAAAACATCCCCACCAAAAGAAACCCAGCACAGATGGTCCCTAAAAATCAGAAGAATGGTTTCTCTATGTTTCTCTTAGCTTAACCACAGAAATAAGGACCACGTTGTCCAGAAACAGAGATATCACAGAGCTGATGTGCTACTGGGACATTGACTCAGGTCAGAGTGAAAGCTGAAGTAAAAGAGCTAATGGTAAGCTACTGTCCCTGGAAGAGCTGCTTGTGGCCAGGAGCCACTGTCATGGAAATCACTGCCCTGATCCCAGGAGGAGTCCGAGCAGGTGGTGGGAGCTCTGCACCTACTTACCCATGCTCATAAGGACCAGCACAGCTGATGGAATCATAGCTGGAAGGTCGTGGGATGAGTTTGCTGTGTCAGGCTAATGCTGCTGCTCGGTGCATGGTGGTGCCTTTCATGTTATACAAATTCACTATTAACCTTGAGCTTGCCTGTAGTCATTCTGTCTTTTGACAGCTTTGCCTTTTGGGGGTGGGGATTTTTATGAAATGAAATTTGACTACATGGAGAGGAGACATTAATAGACAAAGAGGGACATTAGAAATCTGCAGTTAGGTACAAATGTAGAAAAGTCTTTTCTTTTTAAGGGTAAATTAAATGAGACAGCAGTCCACATACTATGGAGACTTTTTAGAAATACATTGCTTAGAGAGGTACCTCTGCCTCTGTCTCCAGAACATCCCAATATAAACTGAGCAAGCTCCCCTACTGTTTCCCCACCCGCAGACCCCTGGCAAAGCTCTCCCCAGTGGGGCTGATTCGTGGCACAGAGCCAAGGAGGAGTGAGGTGCTGACAGATGCACCTGCCCCCACTGTATGCACAATCTTGCCCTGCCTGTTTGGGAGATGTCAAACAATGAACAGGAGCAGCAATGCGTAATCTGGGTCTTCATTCCACCATTTCGCTTGGGATCAAATTCCGGATTTACAATGCTTTAGATGAAACAAAGGGGCAATTATTATTTATTAGAGTAGGGCTCGCTGGAGTCAGTGTCTGCCATGTGGCTTGGTTGTTAACCTCCAGCATAGAACGTACAGCAAGGAAATAAAATTTAATGCCATGTCAAATGGCTGACTTCATAAGAATCTTACATCCTCTCCTATAAAAATATTCTCTTTTCTTCAAAAGCTGCTTCAATTCAGATCACAACACTGCCAAAATACTTGTAATTTCACTATAAATACATCTTGTAATAAAAAGTAACCAGAACAACACATGCTGCCCTTCCTGGGATTTTTACTTTACTTTTTAAAATATGAACTATGTCTCCCACATTCTTGTTCTATAATATTTTATGTTGTTAGCTCTTAAAAGGTTGACTTTTAAATGTTACTTCTTAGGAACAGTATCATGTTTACACTGGTCTGTATTTAATACAACAATGTTTAATAACACTATTTTAAAGTCATAAATGCTGTTTCGCAGCATTTTTCTAAGATTAGCTTCTGTCATAAAAATAAAGTTGTACCTTTAGAAGGAGGCCAGTTTAACATTCATTGCACAATATTAGAGGGAACTATCAGATATGTGGACTTCACGCCTAGCCAAATGAAGTCAGTGGAAATACTCCCCCAGACATGGGTCTGTGTTGGACCACAAGTGGTAACTTAGGGACTGACATTAGTGCTCAACACAGCCCTTTCTTTTTCACTCCAGGTAATAGTGGCAGATGACAAGTTTTAACACAAACATCCCAGTTTTTCTGTAGAACAGATGTCAAGCTTAGTCTCCACTGGCCACCTTGGTCTCTCTATAGGTACTGCAATATTTATTGCAGCCAAGGCCAGAGCCATTTTGAAGCAGGAGCCGCCAGCTGTGTGAAATGAAATGTATTCAAAGCTGCCAACAGTAAGAAATTAAATACAGACTACAGCAGTGTCTGCCAACGTGTTGGGCAGTAGCATAACGGCGGCAGCCAACTGAACTTGAGATGGCAGCAATCTGATGCATCCCTGTCACCAACTCAGTGATTCACTAATTAATTTAGCTTTTTTTTTTTCTTAATTGTATCTACTGTCATCATCCTACTGTGCAAGTCTGAGGAAGGAGAGAGGAGCGTAGAGAGAGGGGGAAAGAGACCAGGCACTAGAAGATAACATCTTAGTAAAGACAGCCAGGCCATCCTGCATCGAGTGGTGTGGTTGCATCGAGGTGCATCTGACTAAGATGTGGCTAAGAACAGTAGATAAATGAAGAGAACAAGTAGTTTTGGAAACAAAGCTGCACCTCTTGTGACCTAGCTAGGGGCAAGGAAAAAACACAATGATAAAAAACTGCTGCATAAATCTTCTATTTCCAGTGCTTCAGAAAGTCCAGACAGCTGTGGGCCTTCCACCCAGGAAACGAAATGCATTGATGGCATTTTTTCATGTCCCAACACGTCAACAAACAAGAGCAGCGCACATAAATAATGAGGCAGAGCTTAGTCTTTTGTTACCCGAGAAACAACTTACTGAGACAGATTTTCTGCCATAAAGAAATGTGTTGAAGAACTGGTACCACCAAGCTAAAGAACAGATGTTGCTCCAGGGATGTGGCAGCTCTGCTAAGGTGTTAGAGGAAGACTTTGCCCCAACCTTGGGGATTGCTCCAGCCACTGGACATTGCCTGTTTTTGTGGAGTAGCCCTAGTCCCCCACCCAGTAGTTATCACAGCCCTTTAGCCTACTGGAAAAGGAAGGATGTCCAAAATAAGCACTCAGGACAGAGAGGATAATTGAAAATCATCTCCATCTCCTGTTCCGGCCTCATGGCTGACATGCAGCACAGTCATCTTTGAAAAAGGATCATTGTTGGAGAAATTGGGAAAATATAATAGCCTGAGCCAAAGTGACTCACCCACATAAGAAAAGTTTGACTGAGCCCCATCTCAGCTGTGAATATTCACAAGCCTGGCCTTGATATTTAGAAGACTGTGTAGGATGTCTTACATTGTGACTAACATTAATTGCATAAAAATTAAATTTAAGCCCATGTGTGAAGCAGAACCACAAAAAGACATGCTATTTTTCTTTCTAGAATAGTGTGATGTTTTGTGTTCTTACACTGATGTGTTTAGTTAACACTAGAGCTCTTCACAGAGTTTGGCATGTAAGAAGGCAGCCTGTAAAATGATACAAGTTTTTGTAGTCACTGCTGAAGTCTTACAAACTTCATTCCTCTGCCACTTGAAGTAAATTTAGCCTGAGATTTTTGTTCCACAATGATTCTCGTGGGCTCCAAACTCAGTGCTTACCATACTAACAATAATCCTTAATGTCTCCAGACTCTACACGTGTTTGTTGTTAACCTTCAGTCACAAAGTAATGAGATGCATCAGACATCATTCAGCTGGCCTAAGGGGTTACAAATTTGGATGAAGGCCACATACTGTACTAATTGCTTCTAATAAATTACATATTTCAGGAGGGACATCATGATTTTAATCATTTATTCTGCATGTTGTTTCCTTTGGAGAGAAGAACAAGCAGGCACTAAACAAGCAGAGCATCTGAAATTCATGGCAGAAGGTAGAAAGAGCTCATTTAATATCAACCCTCATTGTAAATACTAGAATTATGCATGTATCAAATCCCTGGGTCTGAACACTTTGGGAAAAGCCAGTGAGTTCTGGTTGTTTTAATGACTCAAACCAAAATAATGTCTTTGAATTTTCCTTAGTTTTATAACAACTCTGATTTAATCCCATTTCAAATCTTGTAGCTGGGGCCTAGCTCAAGAAAAAGCCTTTGTCTTTATGCAAAGAAAAATACATTAAGAAGGGAATTTAAAGCATGTATTTCCCAAAAGGCTGAGTGGGAAAACAGTCAAATGTATCTCTCACTTGTGTGGAAAATGACTTTAATTATGATTTGATGGCTTCTTATTGCAAAGGTAGTCCAGTGAACACAGACAGCTACAACAACTTTCTTTAAAGCCTGCTGAAATTAGCAGGATCTCAATCCAGTCTAAACAGCCTCTTGCAGAGAGAACTGAGTGAAATTTTCCTATTTCCCTGACCTCTAGCACACCCACACCAGTAGACTCACTGCTAATGAAATCCTCAAATCACTTGGGAACGCGCACTTCCTTCACAGGGGGAGACCTTGATGGTATTTAAATAGCCACTAGTATTAATAGCAAGAGCTGGTAGGTAATGTGGGGATTTGGGACCTCTAGGGAGCAATGCAGGTTTGGGAACAGTTCAGGCTGTCTTCTGTTAGTCTTTGTAAACCTTGCTTCCTGTCACTGCCATCTGCATTTCCTTCCAAGGATGAGCTGAGATACCAAAAAAACATGACTACCTAGGTAAAAGGAAACCTGCCTCAGCACAAAGTATGCCGTGGGATGGAAAGGTGCAGTTGCAGCTCTGACTCAAATGTGTTCTTTTGATTTTCAAGTGGTAATGAGACACCAAAGAAGCTCTGTTACCTGGAGCAAGTGCAATCTGCTTCTACCTTGGCAGTCTGAGATGCCTTCACTTGGTCTCTCTCTATCTGGGAGGGATATCATCGCATTTTAGACTTCTCTGGCAAGTGTGAGGGTAAAAAAATGAGACTCCAGCAAGACTCCCAGGGCCTCCTCTAGTCCACCAAGCAGAATATTGAAGGTATTTCTAAAGATGCTGTTTGTGCACTGACGGGTGGATGGCTCTTTGGGCTAAAAGAGTTGGACGTCTACTTTGGAAAAGGATCAAAGGATTCTTCTTGCTTTTGTTATACAGAACAAGAAGCAGATTAGTAAATAGGAGAAGGCAGCCTTACACAGTGAGAATTGACTGGAAAAGATTGCCCAAGGTAAAACTGGTGACTATTCAAATTGCAAAACATTCCTGTGGTTGTTTTTATGGTATTTTTCATTGGGAAGTTCAAGCCAACCTTCACACATGAAAAAGACCTTAAAGGATGAGAAAATTTGAAGTTCAGGCATAAAAGCCCATGAATAACAGAAGAAAAAGTGACACAGAGAGGGGAACTGAAGGTGATGAATCCTCAGTTAAGATTGCTGCTATACATACAAGAAACTGTGACAAGAGGTGAATCACAGCATACAGAAAATACGATGAATTAGTTTGGTGCACTCTTGAGATACTGACTTTTGCCACCATTGCATGCTACATAAGAGCATGGAATTAACAAACACTAGTGCGGCAGGTTAGGAAAATAAATACCTATGAAAGCAAAATGGGAAACTTCTTTGCTCTCCATTAGGTTTGGTAATATAATACTAAGAAGCACACCATGCTGAGCTGTTATCTGGTTGGCTGGCTGAGTCCCTCTCCAGATTACTACTTAAATCAATAGCTTTCACATTGATTTTTCCAGCACACTGTATTCCAGTAACAATGCTCAGAGATGAGTCAGCTATTTGCTCTGTCTGTAGGAACTCTGGTGTGTTTTCGTTTAGGAAAATAAAAGCAGGAGCCAAAGTACACACAGATATACAGTAATAATAACCTGCTTGTTTCACCAGGTTTGCTACAGCTTGCTGCAGCAGCCACAGCCTGGCTTTGAGCTAGAGGAAGCTTCTTTAATGATGAAACTGAAATATTTGGGGATGATCTCAGACAGCTAATAACACTGAATTTTAGTTTAGTAAGTGCAATGGCAGAGGGAAAAAATATGCCCGCATATATATCATATAATAGAATCACAGAATCATAGAATGGTTTGGGTTGGAATGGACACTGAAGATCATCTCATTCCAGCCCCCCTTCCATGGGCAGGAACACCTCCCACTAGACCAGGTTTCTCAGAGCCCCATCCAACCTGGCCTTGGACACTTCTAGGGATGGGGCAGCCACAACTTCTCTGGGCAATGTGAACCCCTCCTCTGGGTAGTTTAACTAAGAGGCTGATCTCCATGTATTTACCATGGTAGGTAAAACCACAGTAGTACTGCATTTCCATCTATTGCATATATCTTCATGTATTTGGACATTTTGTGTAACATATATTATAGTTCTGGTATTGTAACCAGTTATCACAATTGTCTGATGTTGCTTCTGCTCTTTTCAACCATGCCAACAATTTCCCATTTTATATGGGTTCCTACAGCCACAACATGCACATTCATTTCCTCTTTCCTGCCTAGCCATCAATTCAGAAACCACCAAACTTTCTCTCACACAGTTCCATAATTGTTTCAAGAAACTTACAAAAACTGCAACAAAACTATTTTCAGCTACTTGGAGATTTGGAGTCAGGCTGAAGCACGACTCTGCCCATGGTTTCTCTTGATCCCTCTCTGCTGCAGGCACAGAGCGAAGCTCCTTCCATAGCCCCTCATCTCTCCCACAGCTCTCTGCACACGGCTGCTGTCTCGGCTTCAAGGCTCAGCTCCACTGCCTTATTATTTCCACAGGCTTATTTCTGGGAACTTGGAGTTAACAGCAGCTACAAACTACTAAAATGTCAGAGAAGCTAACAAATGAAAGTATTTGTCCCTCTTGTCCACTCCATTTATTATCTCCATCTTTAAAAGTACAGATTTGAATGTACATCTTTAATGTGTACCAGATTAAAGTCTATCCCACCTTCCATTAATAACAGCCTCAGGGGGTATGGAACAGACAAGGGGCTGTAAAGAATTTTATTTTTTACTTTTCTGTATGTAAAATACCATATTATCAATATACTGGGGGAAAAACAGTGAACAGGAAATATATATATATACACATATATATGCTTAAAATTGAGGAGAAGTGTGCAACTATGAAGCCTGTTATTCTGGAAATACTATTGAATAGTGTTATCTTCAACTGCTATAAAACTAGCATAATTTAAATAATTACAAAAACTCTGTATTTCTCAGTAGAAATAGCTTTGTGTACTCCATAACAGCGTATATTTCACATTGCTGTATGTTTGCCTCACAGCCTCTTAGCCCAAACAAAAAAAAAAAAAAATCATGTTTTCATACCAGTGAAAAGGAAGAATAATGAATTTTCCACCAGGTAATTTTGAAATAAAAAGATCGTATTTATGACAGTAACAGTATGTTAGAGCTGGAGCAATCCAGCCTCTTTACAGGAAGGGTTATCAACTTCCTGGTGCCCACTTGTGTATCTGAGAGTATGGTGTAATTTAGGGTGCTAAGGTATGGAGGAGAGGCATTTTGCACTCTGCTTTGTGCTGCTTACAAGGTATTTCAGATTAGTTGGGATCTTTTTTGAATCACGTGCTCTCCTACTTTTCTACTGTTCCCTGAGAATTAAGCTGATGTTGAAGTAAACTCTGCCAAGCATTTCCCCAGGTCTCAGCAGGGCATTACAGGTAATGCTGTGTAGGCTGCAGGTCTTGAGAGGAGATACGAGGACCTGTTTTACACTGCACTTCATTTGCACAATATTTAGTTCAGGCTTGTACAGCAAAACAGTACAGCAGTGAGATCAACAGGTATTGTTGTTATCCATGCAAAGCATTTTCCTTCCAGAAAAAATACTGTAATCAAATGTAATAAGATTATTTCAAATATCCAGCACACAAATTTTCAGCCCATTTTTGGCAAACAGATAGTGTTGTGTGGTGGCTGAGTGATATTTTAACTGTGGCTAGGACAAGTACTAGAGAACTGAAGCTACAGAATGAGATACACAGAACAGGCTGATATGGTAAATTACCTCATGACACCCGCAGTATTTCACACAAGAAATCAGATATCCCACTTTTCTGCCAGGTAATAAATTGTGTTAAGCAGACAAATGGAAATTTATGTATTCATTATCTATTAAGAGACACCTGGCAGGATGGCCTTTAGTCTTCAATCTGAAAATGATCCTGCTCTGACAAGTGTCAGTCAGAAGTGCTGGTGAATCAGTACAGATCTTGCTTCACTGCAAGAAAAATCAAGTCAAATTCTGTTCAGAACTGTGTAAGAAGCAAGGCCTAAATGTAACTGTTCTGATCCCAGGTGATATTCCTGCTGCTTTGGTATGTATTCCTAAAAAGCATGTTAGCCCTCAAAACATTTACCAAGACTTCCCATTTTTCCCTATCTTCCCAAGAAAGGCTTCACACTCCCTATTATCAGATGCCCAGCCCACAGTTTTGGTCGTTCTCCTTTTCACAGCTGCCTGGAAAGAGAGGAGTGGGAGAGTGGTTTCACATGGGAGAGTGGTTTCAAATAAGAAACAGAACTACGGGGCCAGCACTAAGAGAATTTACATACTCAAGGAGCTGTCTTCCTGGTTTGGCATTGAATTATCTGTTCTATCAAACTAATCAAAGCATAAAACCTTTTTTTTTTTTTTTTTCTTTTTTTCTCAAACAAATAAATCTGCCACTGCAGCAAGACTCTGTGCTGAGGATAAAGAGATGGTCAGCCCCAGGCTGGGGGTCAATGCCAGGCAGTGACTGCGCCGTGGGAAGGCAGCGGTGCCTGGGCACGGCCCCGGGGCAGCTGGGCCACCCGTGGGCACAGCCACCGCTCCGGCCCCGCCGATGCCCCGCCAGAGGAGCCACCGAGCCAGCGCAGGGGCAGCGCAGGACGTGCACAGTACCTTTGAGGGCAGGTGCGGTGAAGACGCTCTGCTTCCTCTGCTTGGGAGAGGCGCTCTGCGACTGCGGCGGGACAGAAGAGAGAGAGAGAGGCAGTGAGAGATGGGCACAGGGGGATATTCTGTCCGTGGCAGCTCCCGGGGTTGCCCCACAGCTGCCTTCAGAGAGTGCACACGCCCATCTGAGAGTTTCTAAGAAAAATGTATTGTGTACAACTGATGGCAGCTCCTGGGCTTTCATGTATACAGGAAAATTAAGATTAGATAGACAAAAAAAGAATGTTTAATGGACAACCTTTATGACTCCCAGGCAAGACAGAACCAATACTACTGAAAATTACCCTTCACTCTATAAGAATACTGTTAAACATAAAATTAGGATAGCCCGTGCTCTAACAGCCTGTGTAATTGATTCTCATAAGGCAAATAAATGTCTACATGCATTAAAATAGTTGCAAGGTTTACATTAACCAACATTCCAATTACAGTGCAATCAGGGCTTATACGTATGTGTAAGGTAGTACTGAAATATTAATATAAACATTTTAACAAAAATAAGTGGAAAACCCCTGCACCTTTTCAATGTGTTCTATTATACCTACTATAATAATTTCAGCAGCCAATCACTCAGCCTCTAACTGAGCCTCATTTGAGTGTTGTATTTAGGCACAGCTCAACTTTTTGTGACCCCAAAATCACATCTATGCACAGAAGACAAATTATTCCAAAATAATGGTAGTGAAATGACACATAGAATAATAATAGTATAATTATGCCAATGTTTAGTTGCAAAAACTAACTGGAGTATAGTCAATGCTAAAGCAGAGCAGAGCAGCTTTTGCAAAATGAAAGCAGCTAAATTGGTTGTCAGTATGATGCCAACATGAAATAGATCTACATAAAAAGGACAAGAAAGCTACATCCAGTACATCCTTAGCTAGCTTTGGAAGACATAAGCACCATATCACACTCCTAACAAAATTTTAAGGAAAAACTGTATGTAGCCAAGCTTTTTTTCCCCCTTCATTTTATCAGTTTCTAGTTGTATTAATGATGTTGCCTTTCCCCAAACATTTGCTAAAAATGCCTAATATATAGACCATTAACTTTAATCAGATCTATGTCTCCATGGAACATTTGAGACATCTCTTAAGAGAACCACTTTCACACAAGTACGGCTAATCCTATTATCTAAGCTTATCACAATGGATAGAATGATAACATTTATAAATAAAATATTGTCTTCTTTGGAAAGAGACAGCTATTTATAAACACTATGGGATAGCTTGGTGAACCTCACATCAGTAAATCTTCATAAGTTTGTATTGGAGTTCAAATTTGCACCAATCAATACCTCCTGCTGCTATTTAAAGTGCTGCCTACTGCTCTGAGCAGTGGGTGAAGGAGAAAGAGATCAGGGAGTTGGAGGAGCTATACAAGGGGAGGTTAGAAAAAGGGATTGGAGGAGCCAACTTTTAACTCCTGTGCAAACAACATCACTGCACTGCCTGCTGTAGGCTTGACAAGTGATGGAGAGAGTGCAGAGGTGTTTGAATGCTTTTGTGGCCCAGCAGTGACCTGCAGATCCCCAGCAGTGCTCGGGGGTGAACCGGCAGGGTCACCTTGGGTTTGCTGTCTTTTGACAGGGCATGGCAGCAAGGCAGAGGGGAAGGTTGCCTCTCCCAGCTCCCTGCTACAGGGGAAGGGAGAGCTGGCAGAACACACCATACAGCTTTACACAGCCCTGGTTTGAAAATGATGGCTCTTAAAAGGCTGTGTTACTGCTGATGGCATGACAATGTAAACAAAAGTATCAACCAGGATGAATCAGAGTTTCCAAGGGTTTTTTACAATAGACCTATTTGAACAATAAATATGTAAAAAAAAAAAAAATAAAATCGCTTACCTCTGCCTGTGAGATGTTTGTTCTCTTCTCATCTTTTTCTAGAGAAAAAGATATGGAAAGAGAAAAGTTAATACAGAAGTGTTTCTCAGTGCTAACACTTGTAACTCTGCCCTGAACCTATAGCACTGCTGCAAATAAGAAATCAACCTTCTTATTTACAGCTTTTCTTTCTCATTTGTATGTCTCAGAAAGCCAGAGGCCCTGATTAGCATTTAGACACAAGCACTGCATCTGAAGCACTTAACTCCCATTTTTGCCTGTGAATAACAGGGAGCAAAGGAGTGCCTTCAGCAGCAGGTCCTTTGTCCAGGCTGGCAGCAGGTCTCTGCACTGCCAGTGGGGCTGTCATGGTACAGGGCTGCTTTGCCCAGGGACTGAGCTTTCTTCTGTGGTCAGAGAAGGCCTGGTTGCCAAATGGTGTGAAGCAAACTCACAAAGGGTTCTACCTCACTCAAATAATAACAAGAACCTCCTCTCAGTTAAGTTATTAATATACCAACATTATTATACTGAAGAGTGCCTCACATGTAAAATTAACAAAACAAAGCCTAAGAAAGAGGAATCTTTCACCTTATAAATTTCATGACACTACCAGACTGAAATTTTTCCTGAAACTTCTTACCTTTGTTGCCTTAATTTGCTTTAGACTATATGTATGGCAGAATTAGAAAAACTTGAGATTTCTAATAAAAATAAGTGCCTCTGGGAATCTGTATGAACAACTAAGTAAGATTGTAGGCAACATCATTAATGCAAGTAAGATTGAGAAAGAGTGAGCCATAAGGATCTTCCTAACCATGGAACGTAATCAATTTTTGTCTGAGCTAAATTGTTTTGCTGCTGTCTTCATGTGGTTAACAGCTAGAAAGTGTGTCTTCTGCTGATGATTTCACAAATATTTGGCAAAGATCATGCAGGATATTTGATTCACAGTAGTTTGGAGCTGTAAAATAAAATGACATTAAAAACAGAGACATCAATCATTCACTGTACCAATGGGCCTTCTAAAATTTTCCACATGCAGATATCAGTGTGTAATTTTCACTGAGGTGTGACAGATCTGTAAATGTAGGTCTGAGCAAAGAATTAGGTCTAGGCAATATCATTTTATCTGACTTATTCTCTAGATATTGGCTGCTTGTGGTGTGCTGTCTATGGGGGGACGAGCCAGGCCATGCAGCTGGATTGACTGCATTTTCTATGGCATTCTTTGCCATTGTCTCTGTGCATCTTGCAAACATCACTTGACTTACCAGATTTTTCAATGTAAGTATTTCCCATTACTTCTCTCTGAAAGATATTCAGCTCACTCATACTCAGGGTTAAAAAGTGTAGCTGAAAACAGTGCTGATTACTAAAGCACGATCCCACAGATACAGAATTAGACAAGACAATCAGGAGGCCAGTTTCCTGCCATTGACATTTGCATGAACTTTGGTAAGGTCACTGATCTCCTCCTTGACTTCCCTACCTGTAAATAAGTATAGCAGTGTCTACTCAAGTCCATAAAACACTTTGGGGTATGATGGCAGGCTGGCTAAATGGGTGATTATTTATGTGCTTGCAGTCTTTCTTATTGGTTGCCTACCAACACATTTCAATGAGTCAACATTGACTTTCTTTTTTTTTTTGATTCAGGATACCAGATTTAGCTTAAACACTGAAATTTGAATAATTCAGGAACTTTCAGCAAAGAACAATGAAGAATAAGTTACGTCCCATTCCTTCCTGAAACTCTAAATTTGCCCAGATTAAAACATATTTTGTAAACCCAAGATGATGCTTGCGTAAGGAAAAAAACCTGACATCAGTAGCTTTGTCATGTTTCAAGTCTTGATCCTGAGAATGTGCACAACTGCAACCCTTTGGGCTTGCACATTTTGTGTTCTGAGTGATGTGACATTAAAACTATCAGAACTGGAATATTTACAGCCTTTCACCCAGCAGCCTTTATATGAAAGGTAACTTTGGGAATAAGGACTGGTCCTGTATAGCATTAGAGAAACCATTCATATCCACAGGGCAAATAGTGCCAATGAGACGCATCAGACAACATGGACATTTAAGAACAACCTATAAAATCACATAAACAAACAATGTGCCAAATCAGTAAACAGAGATCAGAAAGTAACCTAAGGGACTGAAAGACATGAACTCAAGGCAGGAGCCATGAAGTGTTTCAAGTGAGTCATGAGATGAAGGGAAAGGTACAACTGGCTGGAGATGAAGTTTGGGCAATGGTACATTTTGACATGAGTTTATTTTTGAGGACAGAAGAGGATCACA